>NC_136500.1:145379617-145499617 GCF_053919585.1 Euprymna scolopes | reverse complement strand
AAGGCCCGAAAGAAACTCGGGGATAAGGGTTATTGCATGTACCGTAATGAATGGGGTAGTGTCGTTGTAATCATTAGTATTGGAGATTTGATAGAGTGTATTACTTAAGAGGGCGTTTGGCAGGAATTTGTTTATGTTGGACTTGAAGACATCCAAGTTGTAGTCAGGTAGGAAACAGACAAACAGAAGAGAGTTCCACAGTCGTGCACTTCTAAGAAAGAAGCTCTGCTCATGGAATCTACGTTTTGATTTAGGCACAGATAAAGAGTGGGGAAAATTAATGACAGTAGTTTCATCTAGACGGGTGTTCTCGTGAAAGATTGGCGAGGAGGGATCAGAGATTGGACCTCACACAAGCACTTGCCATGGAAATAACGATAAAACAAAGACAGGCTCGCAACGTCTTTTCTGTGGGAAAGAGGCTGCAGCGAAGAGAAAGGAGCATCTCCCACTACGCCACGAAGTCTATTTTGTACTCTGTCATGGCAGGATAAGCTGCTTTTAGCAGCTCCTGCCCAGATATGGCAGCAGTACTCCATCCTTGGACGTACTTGGCTTTTATACAGATAGAGAATTGCATCAGCAGTGAGATATTTTCTTTACATTTATATTATCCGCACGCATAGAAGATCTGGTAGACAACATCTCCAGCTACGGAATAACTGGAACAATTATTAAATCATTCCTCGCTGATAGCAAAAATCGATAGACAATATTAATGCCGGCGTCCTTCAGATTCCATCCTGGGTCCAACTCTCTTGTTGATCTTCATCAATCATCTCCCAAAACACATTCTTAGATCATTCGTAGACATTTATGCAGACGACACTACCATCTATGACAACACTTACTTCAAAGACCGGAAATGGCCAAGATCTCTCTGATTCTCTTTCCTCTGATCTTGGGTACGTGGTGCAATGAGAAAAAAGGTGGCTGGTTAATTTATGCATCTAAAACCAAACTTGTATCTTTTGAGCCCCTATTGAAATGAACGACTCTCACCTTGAGGACACCCCATTTTTAGACAAGCTTCTTGATCTGACCTTCACTTCTGATCTGAAATGGGGCACATATATGAAATCTGTTTCCAAGGTCGCTGGAAAAATGGTTGGATCATTCTACCGCTCCAGTAGATATCTCACTACTGATGAATTTTTTTACATGTATAAGATCCAAATACGTCCTAGTATGTTGTCACATTTGGGCACGAGCTGCTCCGGGTACTCTATCCTGCATTGAAATAGTTCAAAACAGACTTCGTAATCTGGTAGGCGATGCTCTTTTCTCTTCTCAGCAACTTTTTTTCCAACAGGAAAGAGATTGCTGTCTCTGCTCTATCACTATTTTCATAGCAAGTGTTCGATTGATATCCAATATATGACCCCCCCCCTCGATAATCTTTCACAAAAACACTCGTCTGGTTTGCTTTCCAGCTGATTACAATATTGTCATCTTCAATTCCAACATAAATAAGTTCTTATTGAACCGTCCTCGTAAATAATCAAAGTGTACCAAATTTCCACCACAAACGAGTATTACGTTACTGTCTCAATAATTGCAATGCATACATTAACCTTATTTTCTGAGCCTTGATATGTGGTAACCCCTTTGTAAAAAAAAGAACTTTTTTATATTTTTATTATACATGAAAGCAGTATGAACAAATATATTTTTCTCGGCAACAACTGCGTCGATCTAGCTATAATTTTGTATGGACCTTTGTTATGATAAGGTGTAAAAAAAAACTAAATATTATGGTATCGTTCGATGCACAGTTACGGATTAATGGGGATTAATATGGATTGGTGTTTACTGCAAAACTGGGCACTAATTTAATCATATTCAACCATTAATTTGACATAAAGCCCCATTTGAAATGTTTTTAACGGGCTAGAAATCTAGTTTAATATATTACAGATATTCTGATAATCTTGCTTGTACATTGTAACCCGGATATAAGAGGCTACATCTACGCTTCCTGCTGTTCTCTTATATCCGGGTTGTCGTACATTTAACACAGGTTCTAATTTGGGACCAGAGAAAATCTCTCTTATATCCGTTTTTCTTATATTTGGGTCTCTTATATTTGGGTTATAATGTATATTATTAAAACTCTGTGCATGTATGATTTATCTTGGAGAATGATGTGTTTCGCTGTTGTTGTTTTTGTTTTTTTACATAGGCATCACCACCTATCAAGGCAAAGAGGCCACTCGAGGATAAGGATTAAAGAGTGTACAGTAGAAATTGGACAATATAGTAATCGCTAGTAATGGAAATTCGGTAAATTTCTTAACTTATATGGAATGGCTCATCAAAAATTTGTTTACGTTAGACTTGAAGACAACCATATTTTAGTCAGCTGGAAAGCAGGAAAATGGAAGCCAATTCCATAGGCGTGCAGTTCTAAGAAAGAAGCTTTGCTCATGGAATCTACGTTTAGATAAAGAGTGGGGGAAATTATTGATAGTGTTTTCTGCTAGACGGGTGTTTCTTGTGAAAGTTTGGCAAGGGGGGACCATAGATTGGAGCCCAGCCGAACACTTGCCATGAAACTAACGCTAAAGCAGAGACAAACTCGCAACATCTCTTCTGTGAGAAAGAGGTTGCAGGGAAGAGAAAAGGACACACTCTAATATTAAAACACGCATTTAAATTATATTGGAAACATTTATTTGTTTCGGTATTCATATTCGAATGTTTAATTGTATTCTTTGTTGTAGGAATAGAATATTACGTTCTGCTACTAGTTAAAATGAATGTTTTTCGTACTGAAAGTATTCAAATATGTTTTATGTTTTTTTTTATGCAAAAACGTTATTAAAAACGTTTTTCGTATTTTAAAGATAGATTCGTGTATGTCAAACACTGTCAATATTACCAGTCGTGATGATATATTAATCTTCGACTCCACAAACTTGAACATAATGATGCAAACCGATATTGGTTAAAGATTTACAATTCTGTACATGTTATCCCAACTCGTATAGAACGGTGAGCCACCAACACTCTTACATAACAGTTTCTTTAACCCAAATTTGTTATTCCCTCTGTAGTACGCCATTGTACCAGTTTCTTGTCGATTTAAGCAAACGGAGTGGCGTAATTCACGACACAGCAACTGTCATCAGTAACATAGATTCTGACAACTAGGCTGGTGCCAGGCAACCATCCTTATCTCTTCCTACGGATTTAGACAGAGATCGGCATTCGGCGTCTCGTGGCTGACCTACACCCCACTCCATATGCGGCAATTAGGTGGTGGTTGAGAGTAATCTGCATGAAAGATACGAGTCTTCTATCTACTACCTGGTAAAAAAACACATGTCGAATTTCTATTGTTTGTTTCTTTGCGAAAGTGTTATATCAAATATCGGCCCCGTGTAACAACGTAAAACCAACTTACAGTTGCCCGGAAACACTCGAAATTAAAATAAAAATTCTCAACGTATCTTACAACTGAGATAACAAATCTAAATACAGTTATAAATCGAAAAAAAAATTACAGTAGATCCAAAAGTTATATTCCAACGTACATATATTCAAAATTATATCCCAATTTACATATATTAAAAAATCATAGCCAACCTCCAAATATAAAAAATATATGCCAACGTATATATATATATATATATATATATATATATACAAAATAATATCCCAACGCACATATATAATATTATATCCCAACGTACATATATTCAACATTATATCCGAACGTCGAAATATACAAAATTATATCCCAACGTATATATATTCAAAACTACATCCCAACGTCCAAATATACAAGATTATATCCCAACGTACATATATACCAAATTATATCCCAACGTACATATATAAAAATTATATCCCAACCCTGGGAAAATGGTGGGATCCTTCTACCGTTCCAGAAGATATCTCACTACTGGTGCAATTCTCTATCTGTATAAAAGCCAAGTACGTCCAAGGATGGAGTACTGCTGCAACACCTGGGCTGCAGCTGCTAAAAACAGACTATCCTGCCTTGACAGAGTACAAAATAGACTTCGTGGCTTAGTGGGTCATGCCTTTTTCTCTTCCTTGCAACCTTTCTCCCATAGAAGAGACATTGCGAGCCTGTCTTTGTTTTATCATTATTTCCATGGCAATGCTCGTCGGAGCTCCAATCCCTGGCCCCCCTCGCCAATCTTTCAAGAAAAACATCCGTCTAGCTGAAACTACTGTCAGTAATTTTCCCAACTCTTTATCTGTACCTAAATCAAAACGTAGATTCCATGAACAAAGCTTCTTTCTTAGAAGCGCACGCCTGTATAACTCTGTTTAGTTTTCCTATCTCCCACCTGACTACAACTTGGATGTTTTCAAGGCCAACATAAAAAAATTCCTGATGAAACGCCTCATTAAGTAAGACACTTTATCAAATTTCCAATACTAACGATTACTACAATACCATCCCATTGATTACTGTACACGTAATAACACTTATCCTCGAGTAGCTTCCGGGCCTTGATAAGTGGTAACCCCAATGTACAAAAAATATATATACAAAATTATATTCTAACGTACTTATATTAAAAATTATATTCCAACGTACATATATTCAAAATTATATCCCAACGTACATATATTCAAAATTATATCCCAACGTACATATATACAAAATTATATCCCCACGTACATATATTAAAAATTATATCCCAACGTACATATATTAAAAATTATATCCCAACGTACATATATACAAAATTATATCTCAACGTCCAAATGTCCAAATTATATCCCAACGTACATATATTCAAAATTATATCCGAACGTACATATATTCAAAATTATATCCCAACGTACATATATTCAAAATTATATCCCAACGTACATATATACAAAATAATATCCCAACGTACATATATTCAAAATTATATCCCAACGTACATATATTAAAAATTATATCCCAACGTACATATATACAAAATTATATCCCAACGTACATATATTCAAAATTATATCCCAACGTACATATATACAAAATTATATCCCAACGTAAATATATTAAAAATTATATCCCAACGTACATATATTCAAAATTATATCTCAACGTCCAAATATCCAAATTATATCCCAACGTACATATATTCAAAATTATATCCCAACGTACATATATACAAAATTATATCCCAACGTACACATATACAAAATTATATCCCAACGTACAAATATACAAAATTATATTCCAACGTACATATATACAAAATTATATCCCAACGTACATATATACAAAATTATATCCCAACGTACACATATACAAAATTATATCCCAACGTACAAATATACAAAATTATATTCCAACGTACATATATACAAAATTATATCCCAACGTACATATATACAAAATTATATCCCAACGTCTATATATACAAAATTATATCCCAACGTACATATATACAAAATTATATCCCAACGTACATATATTAAAAATTATATCTCAACGTACATATATTCAAAATTATATCCCAACGTAAATATATTAAAAATTATATCCCAACGTACATATATTAAAAATTATATCCCAACGTACATATATTCAAAATTATATTCCAACGTACATATATTAAAAATTATATCCCAACATACATATATTCAAAATTATATCTCCACGTCCAAATATCCAAATTATATCCCAACGTACATATATTCAAAATTATATCCCAACGTACATATATACAAAATTATATCCCAACGTACACATATACAAAATTATATCCCAACGTACAAATATACACAATTATATTCCAACGTACATATATACAAAATTATATCCCAACGTACATATATACAAAATTATATCCCAACGTACACATATACAAAATTATATCTCAACGTACAAATATACAAAATTATATTCCAATGTACATATATACAAAATTGTATCCCAACGTACATATATACAAAATTATATCCCAACGTATATATATGCAAAATTATATCCCAACGTACAAATATACAAAATTATATCCCAATGTACATATATTCAAAATTATACCCCGACATTGCAGGTCTCTCAAAATACCTAAAAATGGTCCATTGACAGCTAGTAAAAAGAATCGTGTTGTTGCAAACCTCTCATAGATCTAGACAAGGAACTTGGAATATATCGAAGAACATTGTCGCCAATTGTTTAAAATCCAAACATCAAAGCAAGGAAGAACAAAAACACAAGAAAATCAGTTTCTGCTCGTGGTGTTAGAAAAATTCACCGTCAACTTATCAAGCAGCTGGGCAGAAACAACAGTGTCGCTATATTTAACAAGGCTTGTCCGCACGCCATGTCGAGAACAGACTTTCAGAGATAAAAAAGAACAGTAATTTTTTTATTTACACACTCACACTGTGTCTGAGAAAGGTTTTATTACGCATAATTCTATCAATGTTCCGTATTATACAAACCTGTCAAGTTATAGCTGCATTGCCATTTTCTACTTTTTGCGATAGTTGTGCACGGTGGATGACTCGAACAAGTCAATTGTTTAACGATCTATAAGATCAATGAACACAACTTGGGAGGATGCTAGCCATATGAATCACAACCAAGACTCAAACACTTATCACGATTCATAGTAGTGCAAAGGTTTACACGATATAATCATTAAGGCTATGGCAACAGCATATTCTTTTCATTGTTTTGACTTACGGGTATATATCCGACACAGACAAACTTAACCAACCGAGAACCACATCTGTCTATATAAAAACATATAAGATATTAACGGATATATACTCAAGAGTTAAAACAAGGAAAATAATATGCTGTTGTTACAACCCTAGTAATGGTGAATAAGACGTACACAAAACAAACAAGACTAAACTTTACTAAGACAGAATACAACAACAGAAGATCTATAAAATAAAAAGACTGTCCCCTTCAATGGTAGTATATATTTCTGGGAGGTACAATGATAACGGTCGAGAAACGGGTCGTTCTTGTTGCATAAAAGAAGGGAAGATAACACTTCATAACGGCGTATCCTTTGGTTGTCGTCCAATGCGTAAGGCACCACTTTATCAAGTTTTTGTTTTGTCTTTCCAGACTTTCTCAAGTGGTTGGAAATCGTCGTATACGTTACATCTAATTCAGAAGCAATGCGTGTATTATAGTATATATAAATGATTGTCACGAAAAGCTGATATCACACATTCCCGTCTGAATCTGTTAGCATCCTTTATTAAGGAGTGGAATGTTATATTCTTATTAGCATAATGTAACATGCAAACAGCTGCAAATAAATACAAAATTTTTACATGCGTCAAAACATCTTTCGAAGGATTTCTATCCACTCATCGGTCCGTCGGCCTGTCACGCTTAGGTTTTGAATATCATTTACATTGATGAAAGTACGGGTATAACTAAACATTTCTTAGGGTTATGAGTTCTTGTTTCTTTTACTGATCGATATTGCATCGATTGATCCTAACATAATTAATAAAAGACTAGTTTTACTTCAATAGATTTTATACGACTTCGATGAACTGCAAACTTTGATTAATATCATTTCATTGTAAGATGAGATACACGGCATAATCACGTTGTCCCCTTCAATGGTAGTATATATTTCTGGGAGGTACAATGATAACAGTACGGAATTCCTTATGAAATGAAGCTTTTAAAGCATTAACAACGGGCATGTATAACATCGCATAAGCAATGGTAAAGGTAATATATTGGAAAAAAGGAGTCAAATAAAGATATATGTATATGTATATTCATATGTATATGTATATTCACGCCTTCTATAGTGTGGAACGATAAAAGTGTCGCCCTTAAGAAAAACCATTACAGCTTTATTTAAAAACTTTTAATGTAAAAAATAAATTCAGTCCGAATTAATGATAATTGAACTGATTAGCGGAAAGAAATATACTGATCATTAAAAACACCACCACAAAATATATGAAAATAACTTAATTTAGTAATACTAGTATCAAAAACAGACCAGTAACAAATTAAGCCAGAAAACTATGCACTCGGATGCAAAGCGATCTTCATTACATAGCAATTGCCTCTTCCTAAACGGTTCTGCAACAAACCAAGCCGATACTCCCTGCCATGCAAAACTCTCTATGATTCTTAAATGAAAACTGAAACTATCTCCCCCTGAATAGTGGAAACACTGACAACTCCTATTTGCATCTACTGAAAACTCGCCCAAATATATATTACTTAATTTATACATACGAAATACACCACAACCTAAAATGTACCCCCAGTTACACCCTGAATGTACTGCACCTACACCCTAACCTCCGTAAACCTAAATATACAGTGACTGGGAAAAATTTCTTAGCCTAATTCCTAATACCTACTGAAACTATAACGTTATCCTGAACCCAAACTAAACAAAAGTTATTAAAAAAAAATGAAAAAACCTAAGGTAAAAGTCCTAATCCGTACTAACGCTTTTTTAACAAGCCTCCCCTCAAAACTGCTCCCACTGCATGCCCCTAAATAACTTTGAAGAGTGTAACTATTCATTAGATATATAACCTCTACAAACTAACCCTGTAACATTAACAAACAAGCCTCCTCACAAAACCGCTTCCACTGCATGCCCCTAAATCACTTTGAGGAGTGTAACTATTCGTTAGATATATAACCTTTACAAGCTAACCCTGTAACATTAACTAACCACGCGGGGTCGCAGAAATACCTGGAGTAGGACCCAGGCGCGGAGCAAACCCTCTCAGGACTGATGGACCAAGTAGATCTTCCCAGATCACCGTCTAGGAGAAGGAAAACTCTGAAACTAAACCAAAGGGGAGGGAGGCCTCTCCAGTCTTCGACGACAACCTTCCTAGAGCTGGTGACTCAAACAAATTACCGGTCTGCAAACCTAAATTGCTTAAGGAGTAGATAGGCTCTGTCTATCGCCGGCTTCCATACTCCTTCTTTGCCTATTAGTCAGGCGCAGAGACACTATCACAGGTAAATCGACAAAACACTTAGTGGTAGATCTTGTTTCTCGTCTAGGGCATTGAATGCCGTTCCCCCACTCCCGACACATCCCACCCCTCATAACTGGGCACTTGGGAGTGCTTGAGTACCACGCATGCCTGTGCAATTAGATTGGGTGATTTTCTTCTGATGAGCTGAGGGTACCGGATTGACAGTTCCTGGCTGCTGTTTCCGACTGGTAGTACAGGAGCCCTAACTCTTTGGTAGCGCTTAGAGCGGCTGCTCCATCAACAGTTGAATAATATTGGGTTGTTTGTAGTGCCATGTCGCGCATGGAAAGGGACTCTGCACTCATCCCCGATGGGCTTTCCCGAGGCCACAGTCCTAGTTGAAGAAAGGTCAGCCAATTGGTCTACTTGTGTTGCATGTCTGATATCCTGCATAACCTCTTGTTCAGCTCCCCCTCACCTAACTGAAACTCTTTAAAAACATGATGACACTAAAATAAAAAAAAAAAAAAATTAGCTTAAACCAGGCCTAGGGACAAACAAATTCAACTTGCCTCCTCCCTTGAGGCTTGCATTCACTAACATCCGTGGGCTTAGAACTAATTTAGCTGATGTTGAAGCATTTCTCTTAAAAAATACCCCGGATATCTTAGCACTAAGCGAGACTAACCTACACTCCTCCATCCCCTCTAACTACTTTAACATGCCTGGCTATCTCCCACTCTGCCGTAAGGACTCTGGCAGACATATGCACGGACTTGGAGTCTACATTCGTAATACACTCCCCCTGACTAGAGAAACAAACCTAGAAACGGTCGATCAAGCCTTTATGTGCTTTAGACTAATCATGCAACACAACATTAGTTACTTTTATTTTCTCTACCGCTCTCCCTCGACCCATGACTGCACCATAATAAACAAAGTCGCTGATAGTATAGACACAGCACGCTCCCTCGACACTAGCGCCCAAGTCCATGTATTTGGTGACTTTAATGTTCAAAAACTGGCTTGGATTCTCTACTCACACAGATGCAGTGGGCAGCGCAACACATAGTTTTGCTATATCTCACTCCCTGTCACAAATGGTTACGTTTCCAACCCGTTTCCCTGACCAGCAAGAACAACAAGCATCACTTCTAGATCTGTTTCTGACTACAGTTCCCGAGGATTGTACAACAAATGCTAACAGCCCACTCGGGAACGCTGATCATGCAGTGATAATGGTAGAAATCGCCCTAAATTCTAGACCCAAAACTGAAGAGCCAGTGCTCAAAACAACGAGATATTATAAAAAGGCTGACTGGGAAGCCATCAGAGATCTTATCAGAGATGCCTCATGGGGAAATATTTTTTCTCTTCTTGCCGAACAGTGCGCAAATGACACCACTGAATGTTTCAAAACAGCAATGGAAGCACATGTTCCCGTGCGGAAATTTTATAGCAAGCCCCACTCTCCCCAATTGTTTATTTCGACTTGCGCAACTGCCATTGCTCAAAGGCAGCATGCATACCGCAGATTTAACCGACATAAGTCCAGTTCAAACAAACAGAAGTACATAGAAGCTAGAAATAACGTTAAGAAAGAAATAGCGACAGCCAAGAGAGAATTTACTGAAACCACTAAAAAACGCATCGAAGCACAAAAATTAGGAAATCGTGACTTCTGGAAAATCTACAACAGTGTAGTAAATAATGGGCAATCAACAATTCCCCTACTAACCAACAATCACGAGGTTGTTTGCTCAGCAACCGACAAAGCTAATATGCTTGCCAGCCGGTTTGCCTCGAACTCCACACTGGACCCTTCCAACCACCCCCTGCCTGACTTTCCTTTGCGGACAGACGCCACGCTCGACGATCTAAAAATCACCCCTTCTCAGGTACATACTCTCATAAAAAATCTTGACACTTCAAAAGCATGTGTACCTGATCTTATCCCAGCTGTGTTAGTAAAAAAGTGCTCAGCCGAAGTAGCTCCAGTTCTCTCCAAACTCTACAACAAATGCCTTAATGAATCATGCTTTCCGGGCTGTTGGAAAATCGCTTCTGTGGTACCAATATTCAAGAATCCTGGCGAAAGAATTAACCCATCAAATTATCGCCCCATTAGCCTCCTCCCACTTTTCGCCAAAATATTTGAGACCATAATTAAACATGCTCTTGTCCGGCACCTTACAGATGCTAAACTTCTGACTGACAAACAATATGGATTTAGACAAGCCCGTTTCACAGTTGACATCCTCACTGTAATCTCTGAACGTATATACCATTCACTGGACAAAGCGGGGGAGGGCAGAGCGGTAGCTCTAGATATATCTAAGGCTTTTGACAGGGTATGGCACAAGGGTCTCCTCAGGAAAATTAAATCATACGGTATCACTGGTAGAATACTTAGCATAATTAAATCCTTCTTAGATAAGAGAAAAATCCAGGTTGTCCTCGACGGTCGAACATCTAAACAGTGTGATATAAATGCGGGAGGCCCTCAGGGGTCTATTCTTGGACCTCTATTGTTCCTGATATTTATTAATGACCTCCCCGACAAAACTGCCTCTGAGATGGGTATATATGCTGATGACACTACACTCTATAACAGGCATGACAGGAAAACAAATGAACACATATCTAAAGAAATGGCAAAAACACTAGAGGATGACCTCCAATCTGTAGTTGACTGGGGACATAAATGGATGGTCACATTCAATGCTGGCAAGACCAAACTGGTTTCCTTGAATAACTACAAGAAACCTTCTCTGCCACCAATAGCAATGGCCAGTGACTCCCTGTCTGAGAGTACATCTTTCAAACTGCTTGGCCTAACGTTCACAGGAAACGTGAGCTGGAAAAATTATATTGAAAACATTGCCAGGGCCGCTGCAAAGAAGGGAGGCTCTCTCTACCGTGCTAGCAAACTACTGACACCTGAAAGTATTCTGTATCTCTATAAGGCCACCATTCACCCATGTATGGAGTATTGTTGTCACATCTGGGCTGGTGCGTCTACTACTAGTCTCTCGCTCCTAGACAAGGTTCAAAAAAGAGTCGCCAACCTGATAGTCCCTGAACTGGCATCTAAGCTTCAGCCCCTGTCCCATCGACGAAACGTTGCATCCCTCTGCTTGTTCTACAAGTATTTTAATGATGAATGATCTGACGAACTGCAGACACTTGTGCCCACACGACGCAGACACCCTCGACAAACCCGTCAGGCAGCTAAATCCCACCCCCACACAGTAGAGATCCCTAGATGTAAAAGATCTTTCTACTCCAGTAGTTTCTTTCCCAGAACCGCTAGACCTTGGAATTCCATTCCAGGATACTGCTTCCCTAACTGTACTGACATTCAGAAGTTCAAGTGCCACATGAACCGACATCTTGTTGCCCAAATCCCTACATAGTGCCCAGTAGTTGCTGACCCTGATAGTAGCCCCCTACACCTGAGTGGCAATGTGCTTTGTTTGGGGTGAAAATGTCATAAAGAAAATTAAAAAAACTCAAAATGAAAGGAGTCGCACGAAAAGCACAATAGTATAAAGTCTCAACAAACAAATCAAAATATGAATTAAAAAAAAACAATTAGTTGACAACTCTTAAATCAAATGATAATGTTCATATAAAAATTAAAAAACAAACAAACAGGAAAAGAATTAAAAGGATAGCAAAGAAACTACAATAACCTTATTCGGAAATGGCACAAACTAAAGAAGGAAGATATAGAACACGTAAAAGACGTAATTAATTAAAAACAAATGAAAAACCGCCAACTCAGTTTGACTATAAAAACATATTTAAATAAACAAAAAAAAAGGAAAGAAAAATAGCCAAATCTCCGTACAAGGCAAAACTTCACTGAACACAAGAAATAGAGTAACTAAACTTCCAGTCACATAACGAAATATAAAAAATAAAAGTCATTAAAATAACTTTTACTTATGCGCAATACTTTCTATGAGACTGCAACTCCCCACCCACTCATCATTACGGCGTCATATTATCAATAAATTTACAATTTCAATAAATCAGTTTCAGCTTGGATTAAATAAGTTCTTTTAAAACATTTTTGAAATTCCACGCAGAGTATAATTTCGACGAAAATATTCCCGAACTATATAGAGTGTTCAGATATCTATTCGCAACTTGAGTGTTATTTTCGCAACGTTTCGGTCGATATATCCTCCGCCCTTCTTCATTAATTGTGTCCTCTCGAAAAAACGTCGTACTTCCCCAGTATATATATATATATATATATATATATATATATATATATATATATATATATATATACAATTTATTATATATATAATATAACTGAAGATAACTTAATTTTACACGAAAAATATTTAAATAAATATTAAAATAATAAATTAACTACAAAAATATGTCCCAAAAATGTGGGGCGACCAGAATATAAATAAATGGCACATAACCTCTCCCTTTAAAGCATCCAGGGAGTGGAAAAATACCACAGAATCACTTATAAAAAATTAAATAAATCAACAATCTTATATATATATATATATATATATATATATATATATATATATATATATATATATATATAACTACTTAATTTACTCACATAAAATTAATATACAAAAGTATAAATTTATGCGTAAACTTTAAGACGTTGACCTGTTCCTTTGTGCGTGCTCTATTTAGCCTGGATATCCAGGCTAAATAGAGAACACACAAAGGAACAGGTCACCCAGAGGTCAAATAGGCCTTTGTCCGATAAGTGCATGTTCATTGGCTGATAGGAAGGGCGCGGTGGATACTAGAAAGCTGATTGGCTAACTAATATCTCAATAGAAGATACGTATATAAAAATGACAAACAACCACAAAATTCGTGCATAAGCCTGAAGAGTCCTAGAGTGGATGAAAAGCGGAATATTCAGTGTAGCTTAATCGCCATATATATTTTATAACTTACTACATATATATATATATATATATATATATATATATATATATATATATATATATATATATATATATATTGCCCCTTCTTTTCCCCTTTTAATAAAAAGGACCTCGACAGATTTGGACAAGTAAAGGCGAAACAGGTGATCTGGCTTTTGTTCCTGTCCCTTATCGGTTTCAATCCTGAATATTAATTTTTAAAAAGTCTTTGGTCCCTAATTGCGACATTAACATTTTCATCCCCCTACCCCAATCATTTTAAATTCCGATGAACATATCTCAGCTCAAATGAAAATTTATTGATCGAAACAAGCACCGCCAGAATCGACACACTTTTGCCAGCACACAAAACAAGTGTATTTATGCCAGTAACGTAAAAATCTTGTGTTCTGGTCGTGATGCAGTCGCTGAAGGTGTTTCTGATATCGCTTAGATTTTGAAGCATTTCTCACGCAGAAAGTTGTCAAGATGCTTGAAAAAGTGGTAGTTGGTATGGGAGAAGTCTGGAGAGTATGGCGGATGAGGCAAAGTTTCGTAGCCTAATGCGTAAAGCTTCTACAGGGTCACTTTAGCAATGTGAGGTCGGGCGTTGTCGTGAAGGAGAATTAGGCCTTATCTGTTTACTATTGCAAGGTGTTGTCCCGGTTTCTGATGTTTCATCTATTTGTTGACAGTACTTTTCCGCTGTAATGGTTTTGTCTGCATTCAAACAATTATAATGGATTAGACCGGTTGCAGACCACCAAGTAGTCAGCATAACCTTTTTGGTGCCACTCTGGCTTCAGGAAGTGTCGTGGAGCTTCGCCGGCATCTAATTACTGAGCTGGGCATCGCCGGTTATTGTAAAGAACCCACTTTTCATCACAAGTCGCAACCCGGACAAGAAACGGGTTGTTTTTGTTGCATAAAAGAAGGGAAGATAACACTTCATAACGGCGTATCCTTTGGTTGTCGTTTAATTCGTGAGGCACCTATTTATCAAGTTTTTTTTTGTTTGTTTTTTTGTCTTTCCAATCTTTCTCAAGTTGTTGGAAATCGTCGTATACGTTACATCTAATTCAGAAGCAATGCGTGTATTATATTATATATAAATGATTGTCAGGAAAAGCTGATATCACACATTCCCGTCTGAATCTGTTAGCATCCTTTATTAAGGAGTGGAATGTTATATTCTTATTAGTACAGTGTAACATACAATAGCTGAAAATAAATACAAAATTTTTACATGCGTCCAAACATCTTTCGAAGGGTTTCTATCCACTCCTCGGTCCGTCGGCCTGTCACGCTTAGGTCTTAAATATCATTTACATTGATGAAAGTACGGGCACAACTAAACACTTCTTAGGGTTATGAGTTCTTGTTTCTGTTACTGATCGATATTGCATCGATTGATCCTAACATAATTAATAAAAGACTAGTTTTACTTCAATAGATTTTATACGACTTCGATGAACTGCAAATTTGATTAATATCGTTTCATTGTAAGATGAGATATACGCCACAATCACATGTACACATCGGTTCCCGTTAGATCACCGAAGTTAAGCAACGTTTAAGCGGGTCAGTACCAAATGTTGGACTTCCAGGTGCTGTGCGTTCTCTCCGCTTATCCCGGCATTGTCTCTAGTCGTCATGGACTTCTCCTTGGCACTGAACTCAAGCAGCGCCAATTCAGGAGTTGTGTGGTGCTGATTGCGCAACCCTTGCCTCATAATTACATGCGCAGCTTCCCCTACAGGGGGTATCCTTTGTCTTTCAAAACTAAACGGATACATCGTCGTAAGATGAGAGATAAGGAGTGTAATAGGGAGCAGGGGAGTTCAGGGTATCAAAATATATGGATGTTTTAGACAAATATTGATTTCACATGAAAAGAATCATAAATAGGTGAAGCAAGGGTGATATCACCTATAAATATAAATAATACACTAGCACTGAATGTTTTTTTTTATTTACCTTAGTGCTAGCAGTAAGGAGTTAACTCCCCTAAAATATCCGCTAACAATTATTCTTAGAAATTTTTTTATCCACCAAACGATTTGGGAAATTATATAATTTATTGAAATTATTTAATTCATTGAAATTATTTAATTTATTGGAATTATATAATTTATTGAAATTATATAATTTATTGAAATTATTTAATTTATTGAAATTATATAATTTATTGAAATTATAAAATTAATTGAAATTATTGAATTTAATAAAATTATATAATTTATTGAAATTATTTTATTTATTGAAATTATACAATTTATTGAAATTATTTTATTTGTTTGAAATTATTTAATTTATTGAAATTATTTCATTTACTGAAATTATTTAATTTATTGAATTTATTTAATTCATTGAAACTATTTAATTTATTGAAATTATTTAATTTATTAAAATTATTTAATTTATTAAAATTATTTTATTCATTGAAATTATTTCATTTATTGAAATTATATAATTTATTAAAATTATTTTATTTAGTGAATTTATACAATTTATTGAAATTATATAATTTATTTAAATTATTTTAATTTTTAAATTATTTAATTTATTTAAATTATTTAATTTATTTAAATTATTTAATTTACTGAAGTTATATAATTTATTGAAATTATTTTATTTTTTGAAATTATTTTATTTGTTTGAAATTATTTAATTTATTGAAACTATTTAATTTATTGAAATTGTTTAATTTATGTAAATCATATAATTTAATGAAATCATTCAATTTAGTGAAATTATTTTATGTTTTAATTATTTTATTTTTTATATTATTTAATATATTTAAATTTTTAATTCATTGAAATTATTTCGTTTATTGAAATCATTTAATTTATTGAAATCACTTAATTTCATGAAATTATTTAACTTAGTCAAATCATTTAATTTATTGACATTATTTAATTTATTTAAATTATTTTATTTATTGAAATTATTTTAGTTATTGAAATTATTTAATTTATAGAAATTATTTTATTTATTGAAATTATTTAATTTCATGAAATCGTTTAATTTATTGAAATTATTTTATGTTTTGTGATTATTTCATTTTTAGAAATTATTTAATATATTTAAATTTTTAATTCAATTATATCATTTAATTTATTGAAATTATGTTATGTTTTTAATTATTTTATTTGTTATATTATTTAATATATTTAAATTTTGTAATTCATTGAAATTATTTAATTTATTGAAATTATTTAATTTCATGAAATTATTTAATTTAGTGAAATCATGTAATTTATTGAAATTATTTTATTTTTTTGTAATTGTTTTATTCTTTTAAAATAATTAAATTTGTTGAAATTATTTAATTTTTTAAAATTATTTAATTTATTGAAATCATTTAATTTCATGAAATCATTTAATTTATTGAAATTATTTTATGTTTTGTAATTATTCTATTTTTGGAAATTATTAGATATATTTAAATTTTTTAATTCATTGAATTTTTTTAATTTATTGAAATTATTTAATTTCATAAAATTATTTAACTAAGTCAAATCATTTAATTTATTGAAATTAAGTTATTCATAGAAATTATTTTATTTTTTGTAATTATTTTATTTTTTGAAATTATTTAATTTATTGAAATTATTTAATTTATTGAAATTATTTTATGTTTTGTGATTATTTCATTTTTAGAAATTATTTAATATATTAAAATTTTGTAATTCACTGAAAGTATTTAATTTATTGAAATTAATTAATTTCATGAATTTTTTTAAATTTAGTGAAATCATTTCATTCATTGAAATTATTTAATTTAGTTTTTTTCTTAATTCAGGTCTTAAGCATTTATTCAGTAAATTATATATTTTTGACGAAATGCAATTTTTAAATTTAAAATAAAAATGGCTTTCAAATGCATAGAATTCTGCCGGAATTAATGCACAGTAATAATTTTATGGTTTTATTTTTCTTTAGATGTGTTGTTACTACAAAAAGAAATAGTGTGCTTTTTTTCAGATCACATGTTGATACAATCATTAGATCACCGAAGTAAAGCTACATTGAGCGTGGTCATAACCAGACGGATGACAAATGTAGATTCCATGAACAAAGCTTTTTTCTTAGAACTGCACGCCTGTGGAATTGTCTTCCGTTTTCCTGCTTTCCGGCTGACTACAATATGGTTGTCTTCAAGTCTAACGTAAATAAGTTCTTGATGAGCCGTTCCATATAAGTTATCAACTTTACCAAATTTTCATTACTAATGATTACTATAATGTCCAATTTCTACTGTACACTCTTTAACCCTTATCCTTGAGTGGCCTCTTGGCCTTGATAATGTGGTGATGCCTATGTAAAAAAAAAAAAAAAAATTGTGGATATCAGGAGCTGTTTGTGGGAGGACGTCGACATTTCTCTGCAATAATTGCAACCAGATAACGTCATCATCTTCCTTAACCGATATATACATGTGTTTGCGGACTGCTTGTGAATTTGATATTCTGAAGTCGATTTAACTCGCATAGGACGGATGCCACTGGATTAGAAACAAAGTCAAAAGAGGAAAGCTAGGGAATTGTTCAGAGCGCTTCTAAGAGCTGCCTTTCCGAGAGTACGGGAACAGTTAGCGCTCTGAGTTTATTTAGAATTTTTATTGCCGTCAATCAGCAAAAATATGGTTATTCCTTTCATAGTATCGAGTCTTGCTTCTAACTTGAACCAGAAACTGTCACCGTTATACAGTAGGATACTATTATCTATAAGACAGACCACGTGTCTGTTTCTTTTAGGCAAATGATCGAGTTCTTTATGTAATAAGGAACACGCGTGATTATGAAAGTATGTTGTCAGCTGGTTATTGTGCAAATCACTGCCAACTCTGTTTTCCGTTGGAATTTGCAAATAAAACAAACGAAATTAGCACCTGTATTGACAGGTGTCACATACAAATATCTTATTTCAGTTTATTTTTTCAACTTGTATTCTTAACCATATTTCCGCGCTTTGATTGCTTGTTCCCAACAACATATTACAGCCCCTTGTTGTGAAAAAGAAACCGAGTCTAGAAAATACTCACTTGAATCGGTAGCCCACCCACTGTGCCGATAAATGACATATGCTACAGAAATGCACTCAAGGCTTACTAGTCACACCCAGTAAACACAACAAAGTCCAAGAAAGCCATGTGTGCATAGATATCCCCTCCCCCTGCAACATATTCACACCATTTTTCTATTGTGCCGACGAAAGTAAGATTTGTACATCATTACGTAATTGTCTATTGACAACAGCCGAAGAAAAGTTAGAATATCCACTTTTCTAAATTCAAACACACACACACACACACACACACACACACACATATATATATATATATATATATATATATATATATATAAATGAAAACAAATGGATGTAGTCTTTACCTGATATACACAATGGTAAACCTCAAACTAATATAAATAACATTATTTATATATAGAAAATGTAACCCCAACCGAATTTAAAAAGCTCAATACGCAATAGAGAGTAGAGCTTATATATATATATATATATATATATGTTTTATTTTTTGGGACCGATCTAACAGCCACATCAGACCTTACAGAAAGGTCTGACGAGGCTGTTAGATCGTAAACACGGTCCAACACCCGAAAAATATGTAAACAAACAGATAATACGGTAATAAAAAAATAAAACTCATATTTGCTCTGCAATAGTATTGAGCACTCTCTTCAGGTTTTTACTAATTACCAGTTTTACCATATATATATATATATATATATATATATATATATATATATATATATATATATATATATATATATATATAAGGGAAATTTAGTTTGAATAATTGCAGGTAAATAAATATGGAGGTGTATAAAAAGCTATAATTTGTTTTTTTTTTTACCTTTCCTTTTGAAAAAGAGATTATACTCTTGAAATATTGAAGACTTCCACTATCCCGGTGATTTCAAAGACTATGTCCCTAATTACTTGCATTTGTGATTGTTTCACAGTAACTTTGTTCGTTTATTCATTTTTGTTCATACGTCACATCACTTTGACACCAGATTCCCTACATTGTTATAGCTTTCTTATACTCCTCCATATATATATATATATATATATATATATATATATATATATTTATATATATATGCATACACACACACACACACATATATATATATATATATATATATATATATATATATATATATATATATATATATATATATATAGTTATGTGATTGACAGTTTAAAATTCAACATGCGTTTATAAGCTACAATCAACATTCAAATGAATGCTTTGACAATATTTACGGTTTTCAAAAGGCGAAGAATTAAGAGATACATCTGCCTTACTTAAAAATGCTAGGTTTATTTATGGTGTCTTTTACATATATTAAAAAAAACACCTAATACTTTTGCTGATGAGGAGACTTTGTTTAAAAAAAACTATATGCCAAAATTATTGTCCGTGGCTTAATGTCTATCACAATAAAAACATGGTTTCCGAAACGATCGTACAAATTATTGACTTTGTTGTTGTTCCTTCTTATGAAACAGATTTTTAATTTTTAATTTTAATTTTAATTTTAAATTGTCAATCACATTACTAAATATTAAAGTAGCCCTAGGATAATTGCCTATCGAGCTTATTATATATCTGAATTACAACGAGCACTGTTCTTTTCTTGTATTTTAATTAAATTAGTAATTTTACTATAACATTAAAATACACTCTGCTCTTTAGACTACTGTTCGAATCCCCCCATATATATATATATATATATATATATATATATATATATATATATATATATATATATATATATATATATATATATCCCAAAACCTCTCGCCTTGATGGAGGGGAGACTAAAACTTGCTGCTATGGTTTCAAATCTGAAATAACAGCAAGGGGAGACTTGATTCCAAATATTTGTCATATATTATATCACCTATTTTTTTGTTTTGTTTTTTAAATAAACTACGATTATGAATATCTCCAGTATCAAATAATCCTTATACACTGTGAAATTTACTTTATGTATGAAAACCAAAGATGGGAAGATATAACATATGAGAAATATTTGGAATCAAGTATCCCCTTGTTGTTATTTCAGATCATTTGAAACCATTGCAGCAAGTTTTGGTCTTCCCTCCATCAAGGCCAGAGGTTTTGTGGAAATATCAGATATTTTGTAATTCATATGCAAAACTAGAAAAACAAATGGCTATCATTGAAATATTGGTAAATGGTGCAGTATCTTTCCACCCACAAACAATCCTTTAAAATTAACACTATTATATGTTTCAAGAGTGCGGAAAACGAAAATAACAGTTAAAATCCCAGGAAGCGAGTACTTTCCATGATATAAAGAAATTATAGTTTTTGAATGAAGAGATAGCTTTTTCTGTATTAATTTAACGTAAAATGAACACCCACTTTATAGCCACCTATTATGAGTGGGGGCGTCTGTTATTTTTATTTATTTATTTATTTTGTAGGGTGATGTTTATTGTGACCTGGTAGACCAACACAAAGCCTCTTTTTAAAAATTTGGTTTCTATAGGTTTTCGGGTGTGCTGAAAACGAATATCGCATCTAAATTTCTGCAAATAAGTATTCTTCTGGGTATTAAGCAATGTAATGTTATGTTATAAGTGGTGGACATTATTGTACGAGAAAGCGCGCGCATGTTTTAGCTTAATATCCGGAAATATACTTATTTGCGGAAAATATAAATGCGATATTCGTTTGAAGTACACCTGAAAACCAATAGAAACCAATTTTTTAAGGTAGGTTTTGTGTTGGTCAAGCAAGCCACAATAAAAACCACCAATAAAAAAATAAACGCCCCCCTTCAAAAAAGGTAGCCGTAAAGTCGGTGCTCATTTTACTTTAAATCAATTTAGAAAAGTGACCCCCATTTTTTTAAACAATAATGTGCGACCTTAACGGCAACTGTCAAATAGCTTATGTAATTCAGTTCATTAATTTTCCAACGAGCTTTTATTTTTTAAATTCTGATTAATAGTCGCCGAGATTCTGAACTTATAAGAGCCAAAAAGTAGTATATATATATATATATATATATATATATATATATATATACATATATATATATATATATATATATATATATATATATATATACTCGTAGCCAAATTGAATATTGAAATGCTCATATCTTTTGCTCTATGGGAAAGAGAAATAAAATTTGCAAGCTTTATGAATATTATAATTCTATTCTATGGTTAAAATTTTATCACAATTGGAAAAAAGAACCTATATTTTCAAACCAGTAAAATATGTCCAAATTTGCCTACATTTATATATATAGTGTCCTGGTAGGCAGCTGCGGGTTTTGTTGCTTCCGATGTCTCCCCTACATTTGTCGGTTTTGCTGCTTCGGTTGTCTCGCCTGTGGCTTTGCCAGGCCATTAATATATATATATATATATATATATATATATATATATATATATATATATATATATATATATATATATATACCCGTAGCCAAATTGAATATTGAAATGCAAATATTTTTTATTCTCTGGGACGAAACTATATGAAAATTTGCAGCCTTTTTAAACATTATATACTATACTTTGGTTTAAAAGAGCCTATATTTTCAAACCAATAAATATGACCAAATTTGCCTATATTTGAACATATAGTGTCCTGGCAGGCTAGCTTCAGTTTTGCTGCTTTTGATTGTCTCCTCTGTGGCCTTGCCAGGCCACTAAGATAGATAGATAGATAGATAGATAGATAGATAGATAGATAGATAGATAGATAGATAGATAGATAATGTATACAGGAATAGTATAAAGTTATATAATGATGTATTATATGGTTACAGTATTCAACAGTGATCAATACTTGAGTAGATCTTAGTAGCAAATTATGAAAACACATTTATGGTGATTCACCTACACCAAGTCGTTTGCGTTTCATCGCCACAAAAAATCGTCAGGCTAAGTGCTAACATTTCTCTACTGAGGTGAAACGCGAGCGCTATATTTTCTTACTTTCCTACTAAGCTCTATTAACGTATTTAATACTGTTAAACTAAATATTGAAAACCTATACATAATTTATTCTTTATTTTTTTCCTATGTTTCTGCAGTTATTCTATAAGTTTATACTATTATTTCTGTATACATTTAATACGTATTACATATATATATATATATATATATATATATATATATATATATATATATATATACGCATATATAGTATATACATGTTTATGTGTGTGTGACGATAAAATGCACCCAATACTATAAAATGCAATGTCTTAGAGACAAGAATTGTGAAAAAAGGCATAAGTAAAATAATTTAAACACAGGAATAAATGATAAAAAGGAGAGATCTTTACCGATTTCATCCCATTCTGCGTCTTTATATTTCCTATGTTTCTGCAGTTATTTCAGTAAATCTAAAACCTTCACTTTCTGAAAACGTTCACAGATAAGAACGGAACCAGTAAAACTCTCTAGTGCTTTTTTATATTATTTATTCTTGTATTTAATTTGTTTCTATTATCTTTTTTACACACACACACACATATATATATATATATATACAGACACACACATATATATATACATATATACACACACACATATATATACATATATATATATGTGTGTGTGTGTGTGTGTGTGTGTGTGTGTGTGTGTGTGTGTGTGTGTGTGTGTGTGTGTGTACTAGCATTTCAGCTCGGCGTTACCAGGGTGTTTGGAGGTGTATGCTGAGCAAAAAAAAACAAAAAAAACGGTCATTTTTTTTAACTTTGACCCCTATTATGACCCCTTAACATTTTTTGTTTGGGGCTCAAATCAAATTATTAAGTTAGATCCATGTCCAAGGAATCTATATCTAAAATTCCAAGTGTTTAGACCCCAAATTAGAGGAGGAGTTTGGTAGAGTTCTCAAAGGTCAAATCGTTGAACTTTGACCCCTTAATCGCCAAATTTTTGTCCGAAAACCGATCACATAGATTTTTTCAGTACCCTGTATATCAAATTTAGAGTGTGTAGACTAAAAATTGAAAGAGTTATTGCGTAGGGAAATGAACACAGACACACAGCACGTTCACTTATATATATATATATATATATATATATATATATATATATATATTAGATCAAACGGTAACAATGTCATCTTGTTTATTTATCCACCTTACAGATTTTTCACGTGCAATGCATACCTAAACTTATGCCAAGGATAACTCCTTGTAAGTTGAGTCTTGTTTTAAAGAAAAAAACAGCGGAAACTATCATTTACCTCATTGTGTGATTACTCAATGCCCAAATTAAACACTGAATCCTGAAATAATTCCCTGTCTTAGAATCCAGGTTCTTTAAAAGAGAGGAGATAAAATACTTTATTTTCTATACTAATCTTTATAAATTTAACTTAGTTTTCAATTTTATAGAGAAACGGCATTAAGAATTAAAAGAAATCAGATTAACCAATACAAATTATGTTTTTATATATATAAACCGTACCTAGTCTAAGTAAATATGTATATGTATATATACTAGCAAAAGTTACTGTCGTTGACTGGGTTCAAAAACAGCCTACAGAAAATGGACTCTGATTTATGAAAGTATGATAGGTTATGAAAAGGAAGGGTTGTAAAGAGATAGTTTCGAATTCGGGGGTATCAAAACCAAAGCAAAATATGATGAAAATTAAAAATAAAATAGATAAACCCCATAATTTATTATACCATACCTGTTCACACTGAAACACTTATCACAATATTCTGTGGATCTATATTAAAAAAAAAACTTGTAAAATTTTGTGACATATTTCCATTCTATGGAGGTCAGGTGCGAACGAACACCCAATAATTTTATTATACCATGTTTCTTCAAACTGAAACATAATTATCAAAGTACAATTACGCAGATAGATATGAAAAGTATTTATTAAAGTTTGTGCCATATTTCCATTCTATGGAGGCCACGTGCGAACGCAAACCCCACACTTTTATTATACCATCCCTATTTAAGTTAAAACATACTTATCAAAGTATTATTATGTACATATATATCAAAAACACTGGTACACTTTTTTTTTAATTTTTTAATTTTTTATTCCCATACTTTGTGGATTAGGCGCGTACGTAGACCCCACAACCCGACAGGCTGCTAAATCCCACCCCACACTGTAGAGATCCCTAGATGTAAAACATCTTTTTACTCCAATAGTTTCTTCCCCAGAACCGCTAGACTCTGGAATTCCATTCCAGGTCCCTGCTTCCCCAACAGTACTGACGTGCAGAAGTTCAAGTGTAACGTGAACCGACACCTTGTTGCCCAAATCCCAACACAGTACCCCAGTAGTTGTTGCCCCTGATAGTAGCCCCCTATACCAAAGTGGCAATTTGCCTTGTTTGGGGTGAAAATGTAATAAAAAAAAATTAAAAAAACAAAACAAAATTTAATGAATCATCATTATGCCAGATCAAACATACCGATTCCTGTGTCTCGATACATCTTCTATCATTATATGTGATCAGTTTTCTATAATAGTCAACCATATAGGAACCTATTCATGACCAGACACACACAGACGTTCAGCCGTATATTATACACACACACACACACACACACACACACACACACATATATATATATATATATATATATATATATATATATATATATATATATATATATATATATATGTATATATATATACTGTCCTACAACTCACCTCACTGGAGCGATCATGACCAAACTTGGCATGATGATGGTTTCCGACCTAGAAATGGTGCACACCATTTTTAAAGATCAAGATCAAAGCCTAAGGTCAGAATTTTACTGTACGCTTGAGTATCCGCCTCGAGCGTACCCGGGCAAAGGTTTATTAATCTTTGATAGCCTTTAACAAAACTAAAATTACTAGTAAATATTAGTTATTTATGATTCTCTTAATATAATCTTGTAATTAAAAAAAACATTTAAATTGCTTGTTTGTTTGTATTACAATATGAAGTAAAAAATAGAGCTGTTCTCAGTTGAATTAACGGAGAAATATACAATTGAGAAACCTTGCGTGGAGACACACTACTGTTATTATTAGGTTCATCTTGACTATTATATAAAAAGAAACTTTGCGTGTGAAAGGGAAAGATAGAGAAGGAGAAAGAGATAGAAAGATTGAGAGAGTTCCCTATCAATTCGCAAACGGCTGGGACGATTTTTTATGAGATTTCATACGAAGGTACTTATGTGCCTGGCAGTGTTCTCAGATAGGTATTGTATCGGAATGTCTTAGCTAAATATCGATAATCAATAATCGAAATAATCCGATGAAAGAAGAAACAGGCGATTTTAACCAAAGTTAACACCTTACACAGCCTAACATCATAAGTGCATTTGAAAAGTTTTATTACCGCACAAGCCGAAAGGCCCGACATATAAAATATAAAAAGGTTCTTGGATTCATATCAGGAGTGCGTTCGAAATGAATGCTTTTGTTTAAAACACAATTGAAGCATGATATTGGAGTTTTCCATTCTAAACTTTAATTCAAGCCAGTATATATAAAAATAATTTAATAAAATCAACAGTAGGTAATTTGCAGTGCAATGTAGACTAGAATGTATTGTGGACTAAACTTAATGCAAACGTAACATGCGGCCGCAGCCGAGATTGAACTCACTACACGCGTTTGTAGTGTAATTCAAATCTTGTCTGTAGCTGAATACTTGATGCTTCCCCAGAGCTATCAAGAGTATTTTTTATCGTGACACCATCACAAGATTGATTGCCTACCACGGCTTAAGAGAGGACCATCTACCCTCGAGAGAAGGATAGACCGCGCAAGTTTCTAAGCCTGGTATTTTTTTTTTTTTTTTTACCTCGCGTTGCATAAAGTGCCTCGCCTTCCCAAATGGGCATCCATCAGGTACTGGCCAGTCTTGACGGTGTTTCAACGTGATTGTGCCGTACTAAGGGGACTAAGTCACTGAGGGGAGGCATGTGAAGCTTCCTCTCGGTACACTGCGATGGGTTCCCATACTAGAGCAGGCAATCAATCGATTAGATTGAAAAAATGGCCGATTTCATCGATTTTGATGACAATAAAAATATGGGAGTGTGAAACATTCGTTGATCATCATTCAATCCCGAGCAACGTCGGGTTATCCTACTAGTGAAAATATATTTTATGAAATCCAACTTTTGGGGAAAAAAATGGGCAAAATATTAATTTGATGGATAGTTCTGATACACATAGTATGTTCTGTCCTTTCTTGGAAATACTTCTAGGCTGAGGCAATTTTCGTTATATCTTGATTTAGATCACCCCTTTTTTATGCAGCTTGATTTTCCCCAGATTAAAAACACCGTTGCTGCCTCTATCATCATAGAGAGACACGTAAATATTGATGATGAAAGAAATTTAAAGTTTTACTATATTAAACTTATCTATTTAATTCATTTCTTTTAACTACATCTTTGTTCTCCAAGATAATCTCCGTTAATGTTTTTAATCTGCAAGATATATACATATTTACATTTCTTCAGATATACTTCAGTTGGAGATATTCCGGCAGGTGGCATGTTGAATGTCTTCCTGGAGGCAACATAGACATATTTGGCGGTCGTTGCAGAACTCCCCCGGTATTGGTAATTGATACCTTTATATATCTCACTCACCCACCTATGTTAATTAGTGGGCGTCTCCACAACAGTTAATAAAATGACCCCTCTCTTGTTGTTGTTAAACAACCATTGGCATAACTATATCATTTCAATGCCTCATCACATTGCTAAATAAACGAATCCGCTATCGCCTTCGGTATCATGAACCTCTTTCTCACAGAAGAGACGTTGCGAGTCTATCACTGCTTTATTTTCATGGAAGGTGCTCGACTGAGCTTCAATCTATGCATCGAATCCTGTAAAGCATTCGCAACAAACACTCATCTAGCTACAACCACTATCAACAATTTTCCTTACTCCATCTGTGAATAAAACTAAGCGAAAATTCCATGAGCTAAGTTTTTTTCCTTGAACTGTCCGTCTGTAGAATATAATACTGAGAAGCTTCCCAGCTAAATATTACATGATCATTTTCAAGTCTAATGTAAACAACATGTACGATTAATGTAAACACAAAGGATTTAGCACGGTAGCATAACTGTATAATTAATTCTTGGCTTATGAACATGTATCGATGTGTGGCAGTTTGTTATTATGTTTGTATTTGATTTATTTTATTTATAACGGTTGCCTCCTGTAGACAGTAACGTCATATTTGAAGATCTCCGGAGCGTTCGTTTTTGTAATACGATTAAGATTCTGGAATGAACGAATTGTCAGCTTTCAGCCAATGATATTTGGCTGAATGTGAGAAGGAGAATTATTTTTAAATTGAAAAATGAAAAGATCATGTTATGTCTATGAGTATATGATCCAGTTAATAAGGGTGAAACCCCATATTTGTTGAAAGTGCAGAAATTCTCTTTTTGATGAGAGGGAGTTGTAGGAGAACTTGTTATTTAGAGGGAAAAATAGGAACTACTTCATCTAAAAATGGTTGCGATTGTAATGATGTTGCTCCTAAGAAAAAATATGGGATTTTTTAATAACGATAAGTGTGTCTAAAAAGGCGTTCTAAAGTTACATAAAATAGTGACTAATAGTCTAGGCATAATAAATTTTTATGTGGCATTTGTGGTTACAAACCTACGGTACTTTGATCCAGGGGTGAATTTCTTCAATCAAAATCTTATATAGGAGATAAATATACGAACGTTTTTCTTTTTGTTTGTTTGTTTTGTTTTTTTGTTGTTTTTTTTAAACAGTTCATGGTTAAATGAATCATCAGGAAAGGAGAGGCCGTCATCGGATGATGATGCTGACGACGACACGACAACTACGACGATGACGATATTATAACCTGGTGGGAATGTCGAGTGGTCTTTCATCGAGAGCTGTTTATTTTTTTTTACTGTTACTGTTCATATCTGAATTAAATGTTATTGAAATTCTTATATTATATTAATAGCACATAATCGGCATTGGCCGGGAGTCTTTTATATATATATATACTTTTGCTTCGGGTTTTTTACTAATTAATTATTACTAAAAAATAAAACAAATATGAATGTGTAGGGCATAATAGTAAGAGTGGTCCTTAATGAAGCGGGAGATTGGGATTCAGTTCTCGCTTGAGTCATACCAAAGTTGAAAAACAATGGAATGGATGCATCTTTGCTAAACATTCAACATTTTAAAGTGAAGAAGAGAGAAAGAAGTAGCATCTTCCCTTAAAACTCGGTACAGCATCCAATAAAGTGAGCGTTTTCCGTTCACACTTGACTCGATCCATTTATTAATTTTCTCCGCTTTTAATAAAGCATTGTTGTAATTTTGTTATTATCACATAATGAAGATTTATTAGATTATATTCTCTGAACTTTAACAATCTCTTCGGCAAGCTGAGTTAAACTTTTGCTTTTTCCTCAATGTTGTTTAAATGTTTTATGGTTATCAAATTGTGCTGATATGATTTTATGGATTCTACTCCAACTAATTGCCATTTTATTGCAATATCATTGTCGTTTCCACGCGTAGAATAAATGCTTTTACCAATTTCGAATACGGTAAGCATTTAATGCGTTATGTTTTATGGGATCCAGGCTTTTGTAACTATATTAGCAGGTCGCCAGCCGTTGCCCGGCCATAAAATACGCTTAAATATAGTATTTTGATTCATGCAGATTACGTATTTATTATTAATGAGACAATTCCCTATCGATTATTACATTGAACCTAATATATAGTAGTGGACTAAAAACTCATCTATTATGTAGATCATACCTGTATGTATGTATGTATGTATGTATGTATGTATGTATGTATGTCTACAACTTACGACAGAGGCGACGAATTTTCAGAAGACCGGTATCGTTTGGAAGCTAAAGCCTTCTATTCTAATAGTTTCCTCCCTCTAGTGTTTAGACACTTCGGACAACAAATATCGAAAATTTGGCTAAAAACATTAACTTTTCCACCCTCAAGTGGACACTTTTCTACAAGGAGAAGTCGCATGTTCGTCGATATTTTCGAAAGTCATCTCCCTGTTTCGATGGACTAGCCTTATTTTAAACCTTCGCCATTTCTGGTTTAGCGATGGATGCAACGGCAAAGACGTCACTGTTTTCGCGTTCTTTTCCTCCTTCACAGTACGGATTCGAGCCTGCCTGCCTGCCTACTACCACTTTTTTTTTGTTTTTTTTTGTTTTTTGCTCAACACACACCTCAAAACACCCGGGCAACGCCGGGAACCCATGCGAGTATATATATATATATATATATATATATGTATATATATATATATATATATATATATATATATATATATATATATATATGACTTGGTTGCCATCAGCTAGAATTGAAACTAAAAGATACAACTCTTATATGTATATATATATATATATATATATATATATATATATATATATATATCGTCCGATCGCCTAAGACAAGATTCAAGCAAAGACGCATGGTCCACCTATAATTTATAATTATGTAGATTAATTAATATTTTACATATAGAAATAAATAAGTATTCTTTTTAAAATCTATATTTAAACTTCGAATTTTTTTTTCTTGTATATTGGGTTGCAACTTTTAAAAAGTCCGTGATATGTGTTTAAAAAAGAAAATGTTCAAATAGATTTGATATCAGAAGACGTGCATGATGTCCAATCTTTCATTCTGTTACAATTTTTTTTGGAAATATATGTTTTTTTTTCTAAAGACATATCTGCAGCAACAGTGATGCATCTGCGAAGACACCGTTTTACAATGTGCATCCGTTTCTTCTTTTGCACAGTCTCATCTTGTCTTTTACACAATCTTGTCTTTTGCACAGTCTCATCTTGTCTTCTTGATACAAGAAAAACAATCGCTGGAAGTTTATGCAGTAAAACTGTACGTAGATACATATGAGAACCTCAATAATGCATTATGGTGTACACATTTTGTCAATCGGTGTAGATTAAATTTCTTAAACAATTCATGATATTGATTATCATATCCTTGTAATCGATATTTTTTCTTTCCATTTCGACAGAATGCTCTTCTAAATGTGGAGTAGCATTTCAAACTCATATACATAAAATTTGGTACTTCCTCTTCCTTGTGCCCCCTCAACGTACCGTACATTCACTCGAACAACCTGACAGCCAGCAAAATCTCACTTCTTCACTATTGAGGTCACTAGATGCCGAAAAGCCTTCGATTCTAATATTTTCTTCCTGCGAGTGTTTGGAATTCTCTCCCTGTTTTCTGCTACTCTGGCTGCAATGTAATTATAAAAACAAAACATTCTCAGTCAACGATTGCCATAACAAATAGCTCACTGCCTGAGACCCGATCGTTCAAACTCCTCCTGGGTTGGAACAAATACACCGCGGACATTGCCAAGACTACTGCAAATTACTTAAACCTGACAGTATCCTATACCTCTACAAAGCCAACCATTCGTCTATGCATGGAGTATTGTCGCCACATCTGGTATGGTGCATCTACCGCTAGTAACTTCCTCTTCGAAGGGTTTCAAAACGAGTCGTAAATCTATTAGATCCCTCATTATTGGTGAAGTTCGTCCGATTGCTGCGATGCTGCAACCATTGTGACTGTTCTTCAACTACTTCGAAAGGTAATTATAGTTTAGCCGGTTGGGAACAGTTGCGAATTGATAGTCTCTCACTCTTTGACAGGGTTCAGAAGAAAGTCACTAACCAAACAATTTAGAGATCCCTAGATGGCAGAAAGCTTTCTATTTAAGTGTGGGCTCTCTCTATCGTGCTAGAAAGTTATTTACACCTGAAAGTATCTTGTACATTTACAAGGCTGCTATTCCGCCATATATGGAGTATTGTTGCAACATTTGGGCTGGTGCATCTACCGCTAGTCTCTTCCTCTTGGAGAGGGTTCCAAAAAGAGTCATAAATCTAATAAATCCCGCATTATCGATGAAGCTCATCTCATTGGTGCGATGCTGCAACCATTGTACCTGTTCTTCAAGTACTTTAATAAAAAAAGTGCTCTGATGAACTCGTAGCACGTGTTCCTAGATCTACCTACGTACTCTCGACCAACCCGATAAACAGCAAAATCTCACCCTTTAACTGTTGAAGTCTTGTTGAAAATCTACTCTTTCTTCCCTCTGAGTGCCAGACTTTGGAATTCCCTCCCTGTTTCCTGCTTTCCTGATTACTGACCTGCTGAAGTTTTTAAATCTAATGTGAATACACATCTCGCTACTCAGCTCCCCACAATCCTTGGTTGCCATCAGCTAGAATTGAAAGTAAAAGATACAACTCTCCCCACTTATTTCTTTAGCCTCTGAGCCAAGGCTATACGCATATATATATATATATATATATATATATATATATATATATATATATATATATATATTAGTAACCCCTTGCAACCAAGTATCAATGGCCTTGTCGGTGGGGCATTAGAATACGCCGACTGCCCCCCCCCCCTGCAGAGGGTAAAAGTCTCTCAATGCCTAAATGGGTGTCCTGGATATGACCTTTAACTATATCCAGTGGTGAGGCCCCAGCTTGTGGGCTTTGGGGAGTGTGGAGCCACCCTTTAATTACCATTGCTTCCAGGTCCACTCTGACCCGGAGTGGTAGTACCTGTTAGGGTCCCAACTATGGGTTGAATAGAAACCGACGTGAAAACAACAAATATATTCTATTAAAAAAAATTTTCTTCAAAATCTTTGGATTCGGCATTAAATAACTCGAAAAGGGTTGATATGCAGTAAAACAAAAACAACCAACCAACCAACCAAGTATCAATACGCCTTTTTTAAATAAAAAAGAGTAATAAAAAAAAATGTGATATTGCGGTAGTAATTAGTATCTTTTTTTATGGCGCCAGATAATTTTATTCATTAAATAGATTAATAATTAACTTGAAAAGAACTAACAAATACCTTTCGCTTGAAATATCACAGCTGGTCGAAAGGTAATTATAGTTTAGCCAGTTGGGAAAAGTTGCGAATTGATATTTCTTTTTGTGATCGTTTTACCACATGGAAATGACCATAGAGAATACGTCTATTTTTGCTAAAAGTCCGTTTCCTATCGACATACCAATTGCTCTTGCAGTGAAACATATTCGGTGCTTTAATAAATATTGTGGGTAGAATTTTTTTTTTTATGTGCCAATATTTTAGATTTGCGTTCCTTACGTTGATAAGATTAATAGGATTTTCTCGGTTATTACTTTCACAACGTTTCGGGCGATGAAATCTTCGACACTCTTACGTTGCATCTTTCCAAACTAGAGAATCATTATGTTATACTCGGGAATATATAGAACTAGCTGGACGCCGGTGTTGCCCGGTTGTCCAATACGCTTAAACATGATATTTTAATTTATGAAGATTACATATGTATTAGTATAGAATCAATCCTCTATTGATTATTATATATTACGAGGAATAATTTCCCCCGTTGGACTAATTCGCAATAAATAAATAAATAAATAAATAATAATAATAATAGTAATAATAATAATAATAATAATAGTAATAATAATAATAATAATAATAATAATAATAATAATAATAATAATAATAATAAAGTTGTTCCTCAAATTCTGTCTGTGTTTGTTTACAATATCACGTCAACTGATATTTGGACTTGACGATGGATGTCCTGGAAAAGTCACTTCTGATTACTGTTTAGTTTTAAAATATGCAAATGAAGAAATGATTTGCGGCGATTTTAAATGGTACTTCTTCTTTTATCGTAAATTGAACTCATTAATAAGAAAGAATTAAAATAAAATGGTGAGGTACACAAGGGCTTGAACCGGGGAACATTTAATCTGTAATCAAATGCTCTACCACTAAGTAGTATCTCTAGATTATAATGAATCTGGGGTTTTTTTGCGTTTTATTTTTATTTTTTAAGAAGAACTGATATGATGAAATTGAATTATCTTTCTTGCTCGGTGTAATATAAAACGTTCCTTGTAAAACTTATTCGGTTTTATCTATAAGAGAGAAAAGCTATTTTTAGAATTGGATTTTTTTTTTATTTTCAATATTTATCGAATGAATTTCTGTATAAAATATATCTAAGAACACTGCCAGATATATAAATTAGCTTTGTGTGAAATTTGCAAAGATATTCTCAGCCGTTTCGGAACCTATGAGGAAAAGGAACTCTCACGTACACACACATATACACAAAGTAACTTTTATATAATAGTAGAGATAGAGAAAGAAATTACGAACTTACCGCCATAAGCGGTATCGTTTTGAAGATCGACCCTTCGGACGACAAATATCGAAAAATTGGTTAAAAACATTGTTTTTCATCCTCAACTGGGCAGTTTTCTACTGGAAAGGGTCGATTTTTTCGCCGATATTTTTAAAAGTCGTTCCCTCTTTTCGAGTGACTTTAATTTTAATCTACATCACGTCCGGTTTGGGCAATAGCAAAGACGTCACTTTTTTTCACGTTCTTTTTCCTCTTTCGTGGTACGGGTTCGATCCTGCCTGCTTACTACCACTTTTTTTTGTTTTGTTTTTTTGCTCAACACACATCTCCGACGCCGGGCACCCAGGCTAGTGGGATATAAATATTAAGTATGATTATTTTATTCTTAGTTATTATCGTCTGCATTAATGAGGATTGACTCTTTAATCCCTAGAAAACTTCCATTTAGAAATGATTCAACATTGCGCCTCGATTCCATGTACAAAATGTTTGTTTTAATTGATGGGAGATCAAACTAATCTTGTCTTACATATGTAGACAACTTTGTTTTAATGTTTATTTACTTTGTCTTTGCAGCCTCCCCCCCCCAAAAAAAAATGCCGTAGCAAAAACTAATAAATAGAAAAAGAGAATTTTATATAGCTTGTACTTGATTACAAGTATGATATTGACATCACTTTTAGCAATGAAGTCATCTTCTAACACCTAAGGAAACAGTCCGCGAAACGATCGATCATTTCGATTGTCAAACTGTTCTTTGATGTTCTTACTCAACTCTCTCTCAATCTGCAATTTTAAAATACTATGTACAGTTGTAATACTTTAAAATACAAGATATGCAATACACTGTTTTTGATTTCCATTTTAGTCTTTACCTTGCAATTATCAAAGCAATCACAGTCACTTTCCAAGTTCGACGTCAACGAATATCTCTTCGATAAATTTCGTTACCATTTAGATTTTAATATTTACTATCCTTTTCTTTTCCGACCGTACTGGGATAATCTTGTTGCATAACAACTTATTTCTAGGCTGGGATGAAACGCGGACGCCTCTGTGTAGCTTAATTATGATGGATATATATTTTTATACTTTGCTACTAATGTCTACTCACGTCTTCAGCACGTTTGGTCTTTTCTTTCGAGGATAGGCTATTATCAGATGTGTGTTCATCGCTGAAGAAATACCAATAAAACTGATTCGCCAATCTGAGCAGCCAGACCAGATTCAAATATTCTTTTGAGATGATCTGGATTCTCATTATAAAAGAATTTTGTGTCCAATATTATCGTTGTATGAAGCAGGTAAATAAGTAAGTTTGTCCATGACTGAAGACAGTACCCGCGTGAAGCAAACCAGCGTTCATTTTCTTGGCTATTTCACCAAGCATAAGAAAATGATGCAATTCTCGTAAAATGTTCTGAATTTATTCAATAAATCTTAGAATCGGAATTGTTAAAAATGCGGTTTTAAAATTGGTTTATTTATTTTTTCAAATTCAGCATGAATTGGCTTTTTCAGTATAAGTAAACGCATTCTAATTTGTAAAACTCACTGTGTCTATTTGTCTGTCTTTCTGTCTCCATATTTTCAAACTCTATCTCTTCCGAAACTCGCAGAGCGGCGCTAGGGGCCTCAAATGATTGGGGTTTTTTTTTAATGTAAGGTTCTTTTATGAGTCTTTAGACGGTTAAAATAATATTTAAGGGGTCAAAATTGAAAAAAAAATCGTTATACATTTTGTACACTTATTTTAGTTAATTTTAATCAGTTCATATGCGTGTTATGTTGGTACAGTGGTAACGTCACCAGCTTTGAATGTTACAATTTTGTCTTTCGGTTTTGATTCTAGCTGATGACACCTAAATATGTTTTTACTTTTGTCATCACAAAACTTGTATTTTTCCCCCATTTTTTTTTTTTTTTGCCCTTGCCTACTCTATATTGATACGTGCACAGTTGTTTTTAGTTTTTTTGTTTTATTTACAATCCTCACCTTCCCAACAATACAATATATTTTGTTCAGTTTCGGCTGATTATTTTAAGCATATTTGTTCCCACAAATAAAAAAGGGGGTGTAGGCAAGATATATATATATATATATATATATATATATATATATATATATATATATATATATATATATATATATATATATATATATATATATATATATATATACCGATTATGAAAAAAAGCATTATAAAATTAATTCTTCACTTAATAATCGGTGGAAATGTCGTATTGATTGGATAATTACTTTATTTTTGGTAGAGTTTAAAAGATAGACTCCGTCAAAAAATACTTGCTCCCTATTTCCGTTTTGGCCGTGCCTAATATAGAGTACAAATTACGATGATTTAATTACATTTTACTAGTTTTTAATTGTATTTGTTATTGGTGTCGAGAATTAGTATCATACCTAAAACACACACACACACACACACACACACACACACACACACACACATATATATATATATATATATATATATATATATTCGGTATAATTACGTTGACACACTGGTTCTCGTCAAATCACCGAAGTTAAGCAACGTCGAGCCTGACTAATAGATGGGTGATCATTTAGGAATTCTAGGCGCTGTGAGTGTTCTCCGCTTATCTTGGCATTGTTTCTAGTCGTCCTGAACCTCCACTTGGCACTTGGCACAACGCCGACCCAGGAGAGGTGTGGCTAGAGATTTCACAATTCTTGCCACAAAAATTTCGCGCGTAGGTACCTTTACAGTGGGTATCCATAATTTGCCAATACCGAAGGAGGCTACTATACACACACACACACACACACATACATACATATATATATATATATATATATATATATATATAAACATATATGTATACATACATATATATATATATATAATATAACTATATATGTATGCATACATATATGTGCATACCTACAGGGATTGAACCTACAACCATCGCGTTGATAGTCGGCAGTTCTAAGCTCCGGATCGCAAATGACTTAATCAAATTTCCATTTAAATAGATACTCGCCCACCGATTTTATTTACAAACAAACAGTGAGCCTTGCTTTATAGCCAATTAAGCAGCGGGTGGTATATATTTATGACAGTACTCTACCCAATAAGGGGAGGGGGTGTAAAATGGAGTCATCTACATCAACATGTTTCGGTCTACTAGTATTTATTAACTAGAGACCTCTTCAGGCAACAACCCTTATTTTGGAAAACGGAATTCTAAATCTTAGAATTCTTTAGAATTCTGCTTTCGAAAATAAGGGTTGTTGCCTGAAGAGGTCTCTAGTTAATAAATACTAGTAGACCGAAACATGGCCATGACTGTGTAGGAACAAACCACTGCTTATGTAAATATATATATATATATATATATATATATATATATATATATATATATATATATATATATATATTTATACTAGCAAAAGTTACTGTCGTTGACTGGGTTCAAAAACAGCCTACAGAAAATGAACTCTGATTTATGAAAGTATGACAGGTTATGAAAAGGAAGGATTGTAAAGAGATAGCTTCGAATTCGGGGGTATCAAAACCAAAGCGAAATATGATGAAAGTAAAAATAAAATAGATAAACCCCATAATTTATTATACTATACCTGTTCACACTAAAACACTTATCACAATATTCTGTGGAGCTATATTAAAAAAAACCTTGTTAAACTTTGTGACATATTTCCATCCTATGGAGGTCAGGTGCGAACGAACACCCCATAATTTTATTATACCATATTTCTTCAAACTGAAACATAATTATCAAAGTATACTTATGCAGATAGATATGAAAAGTCTTTATTAAAGTTTGTGCCTATTTCCATTCTATGGGGGCCAGGCGCGAACGCAGACCCCACAATGTTATTATACCATCCCTATTTAAGTTAAAACATACTTATTAAAGTATTCTTATGTACATCTATATCAAAAACACTTGCAAATGTTTTTTTTTAATTTTTAAATTTTTTATTCCCATACTTTGTGGACCAGGCGCGAACGCAGACCCCACAATTTTAATGAACCATCGTTCTGCAGAATCAAACATACTGATTCCTGTGTCTCGATACATCTTCTTTCATTATATGTAATCAGTTTTCTAAAATAGTCAACCATATAGGAGCCTATTCGTGACCAGACACACACACACACACATATACACACACAGACATTCAGCTTTATATTACACACACACACACACACAAATTTATATATATATATATATATATATATATATATATATATATATACATACATACATACTTACATATATATATATACGTTTTTATACTAATACGCACAAAGGAGAATACCATAACGATTATCATAGAAAGCAAACTTTCATAAAAAATGACGTCTATTTCACACAGCTATTTCATGTACGCAAAAGAATCCACCTACACAACACCAAGTAGATCTGTATGCCGCCACTCGCAGGCCTGCCGCCAATACGACATTACAATGTTCGTGAAAATGCCAACAAGGCAAATGAAGAGGAACAATGTCTATTAATAGGCGGGGGATATCCACTCTTTTTAAATCTGTAACTTTTTTATTGGGTTATAACGGAGAAGATTCAATGCTGCCCGGCTAATGCGCATGTTTGACTATCCCGACTGACAACCTTTTAGCTTTTGTTTTATACCCTCCTCCCTCTTCGTCGTTGCCTTCAATTCAGTCAGTGGCATAAGTTTGTGAAACTTTTAGAGCCGCCTCCTTCTCGTCAACGTCCCCGTTTTCCTAGCGGAAAAAATACAAAAAAACAAAACAAAAAAAAAAACACGCGTCCACCCTTTTTCTTGCTCGCTTCTCCCTTTCATTCCCCACCTCTTTTTACCAACCCTACCCCTCAATTTGCTCCAGTACGAACGTCAGCAGCTCTCTCCACCCTATCTCTCTTCCCAATCAGAATGGCAGAGGGTGGTGACGCCGGTGGTCCCCGCCAGTAGTTATACAGTCATCGCCACCACTACCATGTGAAAGAGAGAGAAAGACAGAGAGACCGAGAGAACTCCCTTACCGTTCCCAACACAGCGTCATAGAGTTTTGACAGATTGGACTTCTGTACCGGCAGCAGCCGCTGGTCTGTTACTTGGACTACTTTGGTGTGCCAGTGCAGACACTGAGCTTTAAGAGGGTGACGGTAAATATAGTGTTAGGCTGTTTGTAGGATTCAGGATCTTTATTCAGCTCAACAACCTCTTCTGACGAGGCCTACGTTACCGAAAGCCGGACAGGTAAGATATATTCGATACATATTCACTTAATGCAATGTTTCATTTCACGAATCTATAGATTTTGAACACACACACGCACGCACACACATACATACATAGATACATATACACACATGTGTACACGCAAAACGTACACACACTATATGTGTATGCATGCGTGTGTATATGTGTAATATAGATCGAATTAGAAAACGGGAAAATATACGGTGTAATCTGCATGAATTTTTTGCAAGCATTATCAGAAAGCACAAAAATAATGATTCTTTGTATTTATATCTTGGTAGCACGAGCACGGACACTTTGCACATGCACTTTAAAATACATAGGGTATAATAATAATAATAATAATAATAATAATAATAATAATAATAATAATAATAATAATAATAATAATAATAATAATACATAAATATTGAAAATAGGCTGATTTTGTAAAATAAGGAAGAAAATAAAAACAAATAAATAAGCATAAAAACAAAATAAGATCACTATCCTATTAAAACTTTCTTCTTTTTTATCCGACGTTAAATCGCGAGGTTTAGAGTAATGTTTTTGTTTGATCCTGTTAAAAGAAAAAATAAAGTGCTGCTGGATTTGTCAGGGTGCCAAAGGGATTAGTTAACGTTGCTGCTGATGACCACGAATTTTTTATGCTGTTGATAAAGGAAGATCATCGGTCTGAAACAAGGAAGATCAAATGCTAGCCTCCTCCACCTTTTGAGAAATGTATTTTATTAGTTTAATTATTTATCGATATGTTGAACCAATGATTAATGATATTGTTTATGAAGTTTCAATTCTTAAATAAAAAAGAACAACCGAAATTTAATTTCAGCAATTATTTTGACATTTGTTTGAGGATTTTTACAGAAAAAAACAACATTTCATCCGTTGTTGAAAATCATTAGCAAATCATTGGGAATGATTAATGAACGAAACCAACAGCAATTTCAGTACATTTGAAGTCAAAAAATAATTAATGTTAACTAAATACTATTTTTTGTAAGAAATTTTTTTAAATTTATGTTTCGATATAGGCATTTCGATGGAAACCATTGTAGGAGAGAAAAAAGAAATACACAATCATACTGCAATATTTATTTTAAAACACATGGCCTTCGGGTCAAGATCAAAGTGTAGTATCTGTTCCGGCAGATGCTGCAAGCTATGACTAGCTAGGACTAGCTATGACTAGCAAAGACCAGATGTGGGGGCAACCCCACATGTCTGACCTTTAACCAGCTCCCATTTCCCACCTCTCGGGAGCTGGTCCCCTTTTCCCCTTCCCCCTCCCTTCACTCCTCACATTAAAAATCGGCCTTGTGCCTAATTTGCTCGGTGGGGGAGCAAATAAATACCATCTGTTCCGGCAGATACTGCAAGCTATGACTAGCTATGACTAGCAAAGACCAGATGTGGGGGCAACCCCACATGTCTGACCTTTAACCAGCTCCCATTTCCCACCTCTCGGGAGCTGGTCCCCTTTTCCCCTTCCCCCTCCCTGCACTCCTCACATTAAAAATCGGCCTTGTGCCTAATTTGCTCGGTGGGGGAGCAAATAAATACCATCTGTTCCGGCAGATGCTGCAAGCTATGACTAGCTATGACTAGCTATGACTAGCAAAGACCAGATGTGGGGGCAACCCCACATGCCTGACCATTAACCAGCTCCCATTTCCCACCTCTCGGGAGCTGGTCCCCTTTTTCCCTTCCCCCTCCCTTCACTCCTCACATTAAAAATCGGCCTTGTGCCTAATTTGCTCGGTGGGGGAGCAAATAAACACCATCTGTTCTTCAGATGATGTACTTCAATTTCTTGTTCTCTGTCAGTGGAGGAGAAATCCTTCACGACTGAGACAATTTTTAATTGTTGTTCCTTTTCTCCATGTAAAAGCTGAACTTAACTGAGAGTTGAGTATAAATCTGTTCGCTATTTGGAGGTCATCCTCCTAAGCATTATATCCTCCTTTGGGAAAAAAGGATTTTTTTTTATTGCCAGTCGCCTTAGGTGCTCTCTCTCTCTCTCTCTCTCTCTCTCTCTCTCTCTCTCTGTCTCTCTCTCTCTCTCTCTCTCCGGATAATGCCAACGGAATCAATATTGGGAAATTGGGCAAGGACCAAGTGTGCCCTCTTTTGCGGAGAGCTGAATTTCTTTATAAACTATAAATTGACCCCGTGTCAAATCCAATCTCGTTGGAAGAAGGGTAGTTAAACCTAACTGAGATCATTTTTCTAGACGGGCACTGCGCGTGCTATCTTGAGACACAATTAAAATGTGTACTTTCGGCACTGATGCCAAATAATTTGAAATGTTCTATCGATGTTATTGTTAAGCTAATAGTTTCCCAACTATTTATTTCAGTGTATTTAAACGTGTGATTAACTAATCATTATATTAATATCCGTCGCAGTTTGATTATAATAAAAGAATAATATTGTTAGCTATTTCAATTTTGATGCTTCACGCCACTTTGTATTGCACTGCCACTTAGTATTACACTGCGAAATATCTCTTCACCTAATGAATAACTACTCTCACTCTCCCCTTAACACTTATCATTGTCTTCAGCACTACACTTCTTCGCTCTTCTTCACCCCCCACCCCCACCCCCTACCACCTGCTTTCACACTTGTTCTCTCTCCCCTGTCTTCCCCCACACTTTGCTTCCATACTCTTATGTCTAACCCATTCCTACATCCCTACCAACCTCAATTCTATTACCTAGCCAATTGTTTATAGCTAAGATTACTTCATCTTTAATAAAATCCATTCTATAAAAAAAGGCCGAAATACTGAAACCTGGAGCGATTTCTATAAAAATCTGTTTGTAAATATTAATTATGTAAAGTTTCTAAATATAATATAATATATATGTATATATATATTAAATTATTTTACGTGCATAAAAGTATATATATATATATATATATATATATATATATATATATTCGCATATAACCAAAACGCATTAATCAAAATTCAAAATAGACAATTTTATAACCTGAAAAGCCCAAACGTAATTATACAGAATGTTTACATGCGGATGCGTTTCTCTAGAAGAGGTCCAGCCCGTCTATCTGTGAAACGTAAGTTTTAAAGCTTTTTATAGAAAAGTCCAAGCGTCTCTATAAACGGCTTTGTCCGTTGGTCGGTTAACCATACTAAGATTTGAAATAGCACTTTAACCGGTTTGTTTCGATTAAGTTTAACGTCCACACATGCCCTATTAGAGGGGCTATCTGTTTGTTAGTCGGCCCGTTTGATCTGTAAATTTTTTTTAACAAAGAGTCACCACTTATAAAATCCAGGAGGCCACTCGAGGATAAGGGTTAATGAGTGTACGGAAGTCAATGGAAAATATCGTAATCTTTAGTAGTGCAAATTTGATCAATTGGATTACTTAAGGGGACGGCTCTTAAGAACTTGTTTACGTTGGACTTGAAGATAACCATATTGTAGTCAGTTTGAATGCAAGAAAATAGAACAGAGTTTCATAGGCATGAAGTTCTAAGAGAGAAACTTTGTTCATGGAATCTACGTTTAGGTACATATACAGATAAAGATTGGCGGAAATTATTGATATTGGCTTCAGTTAGACGAGTGATTTTTGTGAAAGTCAGGCAAGAGAGACGATAGATTGGAGCTTAGACAAGCATTTGCCATGAAAATAATGTTAAAGTAGAGACAAGCTCGCAACTTCTCATCCGTGGGAAAGCGGTTGCAGGGAAGAGGAAAGGGTATCCCTTACTAGACTACGAATTCTATTTTGAACTCTGTCAAGGTAGGATAAGATGCTTCTAGCAGCTCCTGCCAGATATGGCAACAGTACTCCATCCTTGACATACTTGGCTCTTACTGGAGCGGTAGAATGATCCCACTATTTTCCAAGCAGCTTTAGTAACAGATTTGATGTATGTGATCCATCTCAAATCAGGAATAAAGGTCAGACCCAGAAGCTTGTCAAAACATGTAGACTCCGAAAGGCGAAAGCCATTCATTTCAATTGATGCTAGACAGGGTTCAGAGTGTTGATGATGTAAAGATATAAGCTTGGTGTTAGATGCATTAAAAGTAATCAGCCACCTCTCTCCCCATTATACCACGTGTTCAAGATCAGAGGAGAGAGAATCAATCATAACTTAGTCGTTTATGGCCTTTGAAGTGTTGCCATAGATGGTAGTGTCGTCAGTATAAATGTCTATGAATGATCTTAGGATGTGATTTGGAAGATCATTTATGTAGATCAGGAAGAGAGTTTAGCGTAGGATGAACCCCTGAGGGACTCCAGCATTAATACTGTGAAGTTCTTATTTCTGCCCATCTTATGAACCTATCAGAGAGAAATGATTTAATAATTGAGAAGACATTTCCAGCTATACCGTATTTGGAGATTTTGTGGAGCATACCTTTATGCCATATCCTATCAAAGGCCTTTGATATATAACGAACAATGACCCTATAAAGGAAGCCTCCATCAAGAGATTTGCTAATCCTATAACTGTTAGCACATCTGCTGTAGATCTAGCAGAACGGAAGCCATATTGCATGTCACTGAGGAGGTTATTGTTGCTGAGTATTTTTACTTTAAGATATAGTTTTTCATCGTTAATGGCGCAGATTGAAGAGACGTATCTTAAGAATAGTTAATATTTCTTCATATTGCTTTTCATCAAATATTTAGACACCGAAGCGATACTCACCCAAGACGAGTTGAACCGACTTCCTCTGAAAGAGGAAGTTTCATGGGAGATGACGAAGTTAGGCTTTTGCAGTTCTTGCGGGGAAGTGTCGACGTCCTCCTACATACAGCGCCTGGTATTCCCAAATAGTCACCCATTTGGTACTGACCAGGCTCAACGTTGCTTACCTTTGGTGATCTAACGAGAACCGGTGTATCAACGTGATTATATCGTACCATATATTAAGTCGGTGGCAAAATAATGTCGTTTTTATCAGGTTTATATACATACAAAAAACGGCATTATTTTTCACCAACCTAATATATGTGAATTATGGAATACTGCTGAAACGAATAAATACTTCCATGTTTTTCTTCTGCAGTTCAACTTTTCAATCAGCAAGCTTGCAGATTAATAAAGCGAATGCTATGTTCAGTGGTTCAAAATTATGATGGTTTTAATTAAACTAAGTTTTCTTTTTTTTTAATAAAATATATATGTAGGGTTCCAACTATATAAAAGACTCAAATCCCTTCATAAACTTTTTTTCGGCAAATTCTTATCACGCAAAAAAATGATATTGAACAAAGAAGGTTCAATAATATCGTGGGGGGAGGGGGTCTGCGTTCGCGACTGACATCCATAAAACGAAAAGACGGGGTTTTACTTATTTTCTTTATTTTATGACTTGAAAATTTTCATAAAACGTACAAAATAAAACTAGAAATGTTCATAAAGGGGTTCAGGGCTTGGAGCGAGAAAAAGCCGGGTGTTGATCAAAGGGATTAAGTCACACACACACAAACACACACACACACAAACACAAACACACACACACACACAGAAACACACACACACACAGACTCCTCCAGTCCTTGACAGACTATGGATACCCACGAAATGGGTGCCTGCGCGTGAAGTTTTTGTGGCAAGAGGTATGCAATCTCCAACCATACATCTCCTGAGTCGACATTGTTAAATACCAGTGGCAAGTGAAGTGTACGTACAAGACGATTGGAAACAAATGCTGAGATAAGCGGAGAGCACATACAGCACCTAGAATTAGCCAATGGTCACCCATCTGGTACTAACCAGACTCAACGTTACTTAACTTCGGTGATCTGACGAAAACAGGTGTGTCAACGCGATTATGCCGTATATTATGACGGGATTAAATGCTACAAATCTAACAATATTTATTCCTTTTTTTTTTACACCATCTCTCACTTAATCACTGCTAAATACACATTTTGACAGCCCGGAAATTAAATATTACAAAATGTAAAAACTACTAAGAAAAATGGTAATATGTTTTAGGGGCTAGACAAAAAAGGGGACATAGAGGGCTTAATTCAATCCCGGACAATGTCTTCCTGCTAATACATAATGATAGATATGTTTTAAAGTTGCACTTCAAAACAGGCTTCGTAATCTAGTATGCGACGCCCTTTTTTCTTCCCTGCAACCTCTTTCCCACAGAAGAGACATTGCGAGCCTATCCCTGCTCTCCCGCTATTTTCATGGCAAGTGTCTCCCCTCGCCAATCCTTCACAAAAAACACTCGACTAGCCAAAATTACTATCTATAAATTCCCCCAATTTATCCGGACCTGAACTTAACATGGATTCTATAAGCAAAGCTTCTTCCCCGTCGGTAGAACTCTGTTCCGCTGGTCTGATTTCCAGCTTACTACAATGTCATTATCTTCAAGTCAAACATAAACAAGTTTTTGTTCAGCGGTCCTCGTAAATGATCTAATTATACCAAATTACTTCTACAAACAATTATTACACAACTGTCCTAATGACTACAATACACAAATTAACCCTTATCCTCGAGTGGCTTCTGGGCTTTGATATGTGGTAACCCCTTTGTAAAAAAAACAAAAAACATATGTGTGACAGTTAACGACTCTGAACTCTGACAAAAAACCTGGATATGCCAAGTTCGAATCCGGTGTGTTCCACACTTTCATATCCAACCTACACTTGACCTTGTGTCTAACCTCTTATCAAAGAAATAAACAAAATAATGTGAACACGTTCGCATCCGTGTGTGATCTGATATGAAAAAAAAATGCGACCATGTTTATTGCCTACACAAACGTACATTAAATAAAATTTTCATTTCTAAAAAGAAACGTTTAAATGAATGTTACTTTACCCAACACGTTGTAGCCTCAGTCGCAAAGTAAACAAAGAATAGGAAAGAACTTCAACTCGTTTTTTCTTTGTAAGACCGGCATTTATTTCCTAATTGTTACGGCTGTGACGTCACCACGTGATCGACTTCTCGAACGTCATTTACGTCTCTAATGTGATCTCGAACGTGCTCCACGTTTCTAACGTGATCGTCCTTTTTAAAGTTTTTATTGTTCCCTGCTGGTGACGTCATTTCCCGTGCATTTGCACACGCGCGTCACGCCATGTTGCATAAATATTGACGGTTGCACACGTTTAAAAGGTTTAGAGGGCCGAGGGCAGGTTTAAGACGCTCACTTGAATAGTGGCAATGGATAAGCGCTCGTCGCGCCAATTTAAATTACGATATTGTCCGGTGTGGCGTGTCATTAATGGATCGGGGCTCTTGAGAAAATCCCCTGTGGCGGAGACAAGCGCTCCACAGTGAGCTGGTGGAATTTTGATCGCTTACAGATCTCCTCTGCCGTGCTACATATCCAAGGTTTGTGACCTATTCCGTTATTAACAAGAATGCAAAAGTCTCAGCACAAGCTATGTACACAACTGAACCAGCTTTTATTAGCCGCGAGCAGTATTTACCAGCCGTTGTTCGTTTCTGGGACTTAAATAATTCAAGATATTGTCATGTTTATAATTTTGTTTTTATTTTTAATTCATTTCAGTTTTCCGTTATTTTATTTTTGGTTTCGATGAATAAAACAATAATACAACGTGTATATATCAAAGTTATAAATTAGCTAGAGACACTCACGCATATACTCACAAGATCCTATATGATAGCTCTTATTTATTTGCCTCCCTACGAGGGCAGTGGCAGTGTTAGACACCATGTCGGTTTTTAATTTGGGTCAGATTTAGCTTCCCAAAAATGGTAAATCTGGATTGGAACATAAATTATAATTGCCTTAGGCTAGGAAGGATGTCTGCTTCAATTACTGAGAACAGAACCAATAAAATTTAGTATCAGAACAGATACTACAATTAACTGATAAATACAGAGGTTAAAAAATATATTCATTTTGCTTTGGACTAAAAAAAAAATGGTAGATTATTTATCAACATTCAGTATTGTTTTTATTTCTTTTAGATGAGAGATGAAGTTATTTTTTAATGAAATTATGAAAATATGACATAGGTGGTGACTGGGATAGATGAAATATCATAAGAGCCAATTCTGGTTCTCAGTGATTGGCTAATAAAAAAAAGGGGAGGTTCCGAACGATAGTAAAAAGGGGAGGGGCTTTTAGCTAATGTCAGCATGGTGCCTCAGAGTGCTGCGTAATGAGAATAAAGATACTTTTACAGATTTATTTCCTTCTTTTTTTCGTCTGTTTTTGGGGGGCGGGGAGAGGAATTTAAAAGTTTATGCGAACAGGGACTATAAAGAAGCCTGTAGGATTTTGCTGAACTGGCATTTTCTAAGTTTTCCAAAAGGAAGTGGTATGATAAAAAAAAAATAAATAAAAGAAAAACAACTAATTGTTTTTATTTTATTTAATTTGATAGAAAAAATATACAAAAATATTAATCTGTATATTCATGTCTTTGAAATGTACTTAAGTCTCATAATTTTCATTTTTTTTTTAAATTTTTATTTTCTTCTCGACCACATCCGTAAAAATATGCCTTAAATGCCAATGTTTTGAATCAGATCGCAAGAATTGTTTCATTTTATTATTATTATTTAACTCACGTTCCCGTTCACCCCTAACATATCATTTAGCGCAAGACATATCGCAACTTGGACATAAGGGGCTACTATTTGGGACCATACTAGGAAAGATTAACAAGATCTTGTTTTTTTTTGTTTTTTTTTTAAAGGTGGTCACCACTTATCAAGGCCCGGAAGCCACTCGGGGATAAGGGTTATTGCGTGTACAGTACGTAGTGTTGAGATTTGATAAAGTATCTTACTTAAGGGGGCGGTTAATCAGGAATTTGTTTATGCTGGACTTGAAGACATCCAGGTTGTAGTCAGGTGGGAAACAGGCAAACGGAACAGAGTTCCACAGGAGTGTACTTCTAAGAAAGAAGCTTTGTTCATGGAATCTACGTTTTGATTTTGGCACAGATAAAGAGTGGGGAACATTTTTGACAGTGGTTTCAGCTAGACGGGTGTTTTTCGTGAAAGATTGGCGATGGGGGACCAGGGATTGGAGCTCAGACGAGCACTTGCCATGGAAATAACGATAAAACAAAGACAGGCTCGCAACGTCTCTCCTGTGGGAGAGAGGTTGCAGAGAAGAGAAAAGGGCAAGTGGTTTACATTATATTTAAACTTCTGCATATCAGTACAGTCAGAGAAGCAGGTAGCAGGAAAGGAATTCCAAAGTCTATCTGTTTGAAGGAAGAAACTATTAGAGTAGAAAGATTTCTGGCACTTAGGGACCTCAACTGAAGAGGTGAGATTTTGTTGCTAGGCGAATTTATCGGGGATACGTGCATCGATGGAAGGGCACAAAAGAATTGCGATTATTTGTTGAATAATTATTGAATAAGTAAAATAAATTGAATTATATTCTAAATTACAAGGTGGATGGGAGCAAAGTGTAGTATATGTTCTGTATTCAGTCTGTGAAGAAGTCCTTCTAGGAGAAGACATTTTTATTAGTTTCTCCTAATTCATAGTCTCTATTGGTGAAGCTGCTTTACCTCGCATTAATAAACAATATTGTGTCGAACTCTGCCTTCGCAAATAAACACAGAACTATTTAATCAGAATGCTTTTGCGTCACTATCTGTGCGTATCACTAAACGAAAATTCCATGAGCAAAGTTTCTTTCCTAGAACTGTCCGCCTGTGAAACACAATATTGTGGAGCTACTCCACATGTGACTAAAACATGGCTGATTTTCTTTTTTTCTTTCAAGTCTGGTGTAAATAAGCTCTTGCCGAGCCGCCCTATTGAATAATTAAACCCTACCCAGGTATTTAGTACTCTCCCACTGCAAAAACCGTGACACCAGGGTCGGATAGTGGGATTGAAAAGTCAGCGTCCCCGAGGAGGGTCACTCTGACCTGCAAAAGTGCCTGGGCAGTTCGGTCGGCAATCCCCGGTAAGGGCGCCTCAGGCAATTAGCAATAAACTAACCCTTTTCTCAAAGAGGGAAGGCAAGACCTGAGAGGGTGGACCTCCTAGAATTGCACAGAACTAAACTCCCGCGGCAAAATCAGCAGGGACTGGATCATTACAGGAAGGTTGTCTAATCTCTCTTGATTTTAGAGTCCCTGGTGTTGCCTCACAATCTACGTGACGCTCATTATACTCGAGTGACCTTTGTGTCTTGATAATCGATAACTCTCATTCTAGAACAAAGAACAAAAAGAACAGCTACGTCCCCGATTCTTTACGTGAGGCTTCGTCCGTCGGTGTGTTGGTCGGTCACGCTTCTGTTTAAAATAGCATTGGCATCGCTAAACGCGCAAGTTAAATGCACACCCATGTTTAATTACGCTCACATGAATGAAAGTATATTTTTTAACTAAATATCCGACTCCCCATCTAGGATCAATGTGTATTATCTGTTCTGTCCTCGGTCAAATAGGGAGATAATTATTTTAATTTCTGTCTCATACAGAATCTCCCATTTTGAGGAATGTGGATATCCTGTAACCAGATTAAAAAATCGATCATATGTAAATAACCTGTGAGCAGGTGAGTCAATACCAACAGCAATATCGTTAAAAACTGTTACGATATGTCGCAGACTTTTTGCAGAATTCTATCTAGATATTTAAGTCTCTATCATAATTAGGCATTTTTACACTCGACCCCCAAAGTTCACAGAGATTAGACCATTCCTGTAATGATCTGATCCTTATTGATTTTTCGGTGAGATGTTAGCTCTGTACAGTTCTAGGATGTCCATAATTAGGCATTTTTACACTCGGCCTCAAATTAACAAGATGTTGGTTTACGATACACTAACAGTTCTGCATATCAGTACAGTCAGGGAAGCAGGCAGCAGGAAGGAATTCCACTACTAATATAATTCTCTATCTGTATAAAAGCCAAGTACGTCCAAGGATGGAGTACTGCTGCCACATCTGGGTAGGAGCTATTAAAAATAGCCTATCCTGCCTTGACAGAGTGCAAAATAGACTTCGTGGTTCAGTGGGGGATGCCCTTTTCTCTTCCCTGCAACCTCTCTCCCACAGAAGAGACGTTGCGAGCCTGTCTTTGTTTTATCGTTATTTCCATGGCAGGTGCTCGTCTGAGCTCCAATCCCTGGTCCCCCCCTCGCCAATCTTTCACGAGAAACACCCGTCTGGCTGAAACTACTGTCAATAATTTTCCCCACTCTTTATCTGTGCCTAAATCCAAACGTAGATTCCATGAGTAAAACTTCTTTCTTAGAACTGCACGCCAGTGGAACTCTCTGCCGCTTGCCTGTTTCCCACCTGACTACAACTTGGACGTCTTCAAGTCCAACGTAAACAAACTCCTGACAAACCGCCCCCTTAAGTAAGACACTCTATCAAAACCCCCAATACTAATGATTACTACAATACTATCTCATTGATTACTGTACACGCAATAACCCTTATCCCTGAGTGGCCTTCGGGTCTTGATAAGTGATGACATCCCATGTAAAAAAAGTCTAGCTGTTCGAGGGAAGAAACTATTAGAGTAGAAAGCTTTTTGACATTTAGGGACCTCGACTGAGTTCACAGAGATTAGACCATTCCAGTAATGATCTGATCCCTGTTGATTTTTGCGGTGAGATGTTAGCTCTGTACAGTTCTAGGAGGTCCACCCACACAGCCTTTACCTTCTCTCTTTGATAATGGGTTAGCTTATTGCTAATCGCCTGGGGCGTCCTTACCGGGAAATGCTGACGGGTCTGCCCAGGCACATGCTTCAGGTTAGAGTGTCCCTCATCGGGGGACGCTGATTTTTCAATCCTACTTTCCGAACCGGGTGCCACAATTCTTGCAGTGAGGAGAACTAAATACCTTTCTATCATAATCAGTAATCTCCATTGGTATAGTCGAATATTTATTCGTTCAATTACGAGGCGTAATATATGAAATGAATTATTAAGCCATGTTTTAATAGAAATTACATTTAGAAGATAAGCAAATTAAAAATAGTAGGTTATCTACCATAAAACAAGGAATTTCAAAATTACAATTTTTTTTTTATTTACAAAATTTAGTTAGAATTTTTTTAATTTCCGGACACCCGTTCTTCAACTGATCCGCAATCAAACCAATTATCTGCAAAAAATAACAATTGAATGATGGTCACTTTACTACAGGCGTTTTCTCGGAAACGTCTAAGCTGATCTGGCTGAAATTTTGTATAGACCTTTGTTATGGAAAGGTGTAGCGATCTAAGTATTACATTATCCGTTCTATGCACAGTTAGCGATTAATAAAGCTTAATACTTAACATAAAATTGAGCATAAATTTAACTATATTCAAATAACATTTTTTTATGAAATACTCAATCTGAGTCAACGGACGATAACTATTTGCTCGTTTTAATGGGTTAAAAAAGTTGAGTATTTATTTAATCTCTGTCTCTTGAGCTAACTTATCCAAGAGTTAGCGATTAATAAAGCTTAATACTTAATTGGCGCAGTTGATAGGGACGTTGAATCTCTACGGGTCCAGGTGAGAATTTCTGAAGATAGCGGTTTCAATCCTACCCAGAGGCTTATTTGGCCCAAAACGTGGTGAGACGATAACATCTATGGGAGGCAGTAATTGCAATGAATGCAGTCAGGAGAATCAGAGTTCCTATCCGTCGCGGTTACCACCTGACGAAGGCTAGAGGAATAGTTGACCGAAACGTCGTGAAACAACTATTAAAAAAGTTGAGGATAATAGTCCTCAATATAATAAATTAAATAAATAATACTCATCTCAATGACTTCCAATTAAAAATAATATATAAATTTAACTATATTCAAATAACATTTGTTTTATAAAATACTCAATCTAAGTCAACGAACGATAACTATTTGCTCGTTTTAATGGGCTAAAAATGTTGAGTATTTATTTAATCTCTACCTCTGGAGCTAACTTATCCAAGTTTAATAACAGCATTTGAATGGCACAGACTAAAACTTTATGACGATTTCTTTGAATTTTGCAAGTTTGTGTCTTTGTTAAACACCAAACTTGTCTTTTCCAGCATGTTTTTTTTCGCTATCTTCTAATTGAGAGATAATAAACGAGGGAACAAGTGCTCTGCCTTAATTTGTTTCGCATCGTTTGGATATACACACAACGTCTGAACACAAGAATTACTTCCCATCCCATAATATCTATCAAAAGAAAACCAAATGGGATAAAATACGAACTTTATTTCACCAACTCGAGACGCTCATTCTGGATTAGCAAGGTTTTGCTTGTCTAATAACTGATTCACAGGCGAGTAGTGGCAATTGGCGCAACGCAATGCACCATTATCTAATCATAAAATGCTAGATGATGAATCCAATTGAAATCCTTCCTAGATTCAAATAATGTGAGTGTCACAAATGTGTCACAAATGTGGATGTGAAGCTTTCATTGACAAGTTTGGCCTGCATCCATTCTCTTCCAGTAGTGCCGGTTGTTTGCCAAAACCTGCCGCAATGAACGATATCATCAGAAGAAATTTGAATGCAACTACGTTCTGTTCCAAAATGAAACCCAGGAGCCCTGATGGTGATATTAAACCCTACCAGACTGAGTTACTGATATACCGATAATTTCCGAAAATTAAAACTAAACTGGTATTTTTCCAACCACGTGTTTTTGTGCTGTCAGGGAGCTAAAAATAACTACCCATTCGCTGCTTAGCCTCGATTTAACGCAAGCTTAATGTTGTGCAAATGACATCCTTTGTTTTGGCAGAGCTTTGAGTTGTTTTGTAGACTAAAGTAGCCATGAAGCGAGTTAGTGACGAACCAAACACTTCGACGGGTAAAAGAGCGAGACGAAGGAGTTTCACGTTGCAATAACTGTTGGATAAAGTGACAAATTCTGATTTAGATGAAAGCGAATTAGATCGGGAGTATTTTTTTGAATCAGGTAACGCTAGTGATGATGAATATATCAATGAAGGAGTAAGTGCTGATAATTCTGATGATGCAAGTGGGTCTAGATCAAAATCGAGAGTTCAAAGTAGGGGGCGTGTCACTCAATCAGGTGATAGGGGAGATTCTGGTTTCGTTGATGAGGGACGGAGTCGCAATTTTGTAGCTCCATATCTGGATTTCACAATTTTGCCCAGGAAGCTAGGCACAGGAGAAATTAGGCTCGGTAGCTCAGGTCTGGTAGGGTTAAAATCGACTCGATGAGATTACCATTTTTATCTTAAAGGGGAGAATCGTTCATTTGGGTTAAAGCCTTGTCGTCTTTTTTTCGATCAGCAATCTAGATTGAGATTTAAAAAATATCTTCAAATGTCCACGATGTGATATAATATAAAAAAAGAACTAAAACTTTAAATTTCAAAGGTCAATAAGTGAATTATATCTATAAAAATTAAAGCCGAAGTTTGCGCGTTATATAAATGCGTTATATAAATGCGTTATATAAATGCGTATTCTATCTGTTAGAAGAAGTGGGTGATTTCACGATAATAAATCCCAGATTTCCTTATAAGAACGAGCAAAACACTGATACCGAATTTTGGAGAAACTTGAAACGAAATGCGATATTAACTTCTTTAAGGATATACACGTACGTTTTTGTTTTTATTTTACTGTAGTATAATAGGGTATGCAGTGCCCGTATAATTTTAACTTTGTCTAAGTCTGTTCGTATTTGACACCGGAATAATTTCGGAGACGTCAACTATACATAAAGACACACGCATACACACATTATCTTTTATATAAAGGGTAGTTATATCTGTGTATCTGTGTCGGTATGTATGTTGTATTTCCAGCTAAAAATCTGAAACTACTAACCAAAGGCTCACAAAGTTTTTATTTTCTAGAGCGGTGTTGCCCCGGATGTATAATATCTAAGAATTAAACAAAACTATTTATTCTTTGGGAATCAAATAGACAAGATTTTATCAATGGTCGTTTTTCAGCCATTTCCAATGTTTATTTATTATATAAAGGAGAAAGGAAATAGGGGTGGGTTAGAGCGATATGGAATGAGTAGATATTGGGGAAAATAGAAGCTGAAGAGACGGATTGAGCAGTAGAGACATATAAGTTTTAATATAAGAGACATAGAAGTTTTAATATAAGAGAGACATATAAGTTTTAATATAAGAGAGACATATAAGTTTTAATATAAGAGAGAGAGATAAGTTTTAATATAAGAGACATATAAGTTTTGATATAAGAGAGACATATAAGTTTTAATATAAGAGAGACATATAAGTTTTAATATAAGAGACATATAAGTTTTAATATAAGAGACATATAAGTTTTAATATAAGAGAGACATATAAGTTTTAATATAAGAGAGAGATAAGTTTTAATATAAGAGAGAGATAAGTTTTAATATAAGAAACATATAAGTTTTAATATAAGAGAGACATGTAAGTTTTAATATAAGAGACATATAAGTTTTTAATATAAATATGTTATACACGCTTTTAAACCTCTTCCATGTTTGGCCCCGAGCAACGCGGAGTAGCCCTGCTTGTATAACTATATATATAAATTAATAAATATAATAAATTAATACGGCATAATCGCGTTGACACACTTGTTCTCGTCAGATCACCGAAGTTAAGCAACGTTGAGCCTGGTTAGTACCAGATGGGTGACCATTTGGGAATTCTAAGCGCTGCATGTGCTCGCCGCTTATCTCGGCACTTGTTTTCTTGTACATACACTTCACTTGCCACTGGTATTTAACAATGTCGACTCAGGAGAGATGTGGTTGGAGATTGCGCACCTCCTGCCACAAGAATTTCACGCGCAGGCACCCTTTCGTGGGCATCCATAGTCTGTCAAAGACTGAAGGAGCATGTGTCTATATAAATTACTATGTTCAAAATATTTAACATCCGATCAGTACATTGTCCACTTAATAGCTGTACATATGTAAGCAACCAACCTTGATTTTATTTTCCCAGGATGTTTCATGTTCCTAGTCAAGAAATATACTTATTGTCTTTTGATGTGGATTTAGAAATCTCTGGGAGTTGCAAGAAGTGGAATCTGGCCATTCAATTCATACTGTATCATTTAAACAAGTAACAAGAACAAATATTCTGAGAATACGTCAATTCAATACGCGCGTTGAGCAATTGAAATACAATTACACTCATAAGTCTGACTGAAAAACCAGCAGAAATAAGGTCGTGTACCTTCATAAACAATTCACATTTCAAACTTGAACTGAGATATATGCTATTTCGATCAAGCGTGAAAGAGCGATAAAAAACTTTTTCAAACGTTTCATGTCAAGTGCTCGACTGAGCTTCAATCAATGCTCTTCCTCCTGTAAACCATTCGCAATAAACACTCGTCTAGCTATAGCAACTGTCAATAACTTCCCTCACTCTCTGTCAGTGCCAAAAACTAAACGAAAATTCCATGAGAAAAGTTTGTTTCCTAAAACTGTCCGTCTGCGACGCACAATACCAGGGTATTGCTTCCTGGCTAACTATAACATGGTGTTTTCAAATCTAATGTAAATAGGTTCTTGTTGAGCTGCCCTCTTAAATAATCAAACCCCTTTACAAGTTCTACCCTTACTGATAATCACGGTATTATCTCACAGTCTACTCGATGTTCGTTGACACATTTCCTCGAGTGATCTTTGGTAAGCGGTGATCCCCTAGTAAAACTAGAAACAAGAGAAAAAAAAACAAATAAAAACGTAAGCATTACCGACGGACAAACAATGTTGATGCATGGACGCATCTATAGTAAGATACGTCCATTCCATCTGCACCTTTAGCGATGGCAAATCCATTTCAAATTTAAGACTAACACACCAACAGGAAATGTCTTGGCTGTTGGGCCAAGATCAAAGTGTAGTATGTGTTCTGATGCTGCACTTCAATGTTTTGTTCTCAGTTACTGGAAGAGAAATCCGTCACAATTGAGACAATTTTTAGTTTTTGTTCCTGTCCCCACATTAAAAAACGACCTTAGTGTCTAACTCTGCCCTCGTGGAGAGGCAAAGTAAATAGGAACACTCCAAGAGAAAAGCATCGTCGAAAAGCGCGTGGGAAATAAAATAAAAAAAAGCATTCATTTTTAAAGACGATTTCTTTTCGTATCAATGAATTTAATTTAATGTTCAATATAAGCCATAGTGGTGGAATATTATTTAGTAAAAAGAGTTAAAATCAAATTAATTTCATGTTGAAAAGGAGTAGCAATTCAATGAAGAGGATTTGAAATTTTAATCAGATTAAGAACGGTGGTTGTAAAACTGCCTCATCTCTGTCATCTCTCAGCTTCGTCTTCTTTCACCATCGAATTTACACGACTTCTCCAGTTCTCTCAATCTCGCATGGCAGTTTGCAGATCTTGAACACTTTCCAACCCTGTGTCCTGCAACAGGTTGTCAATGTAGGTCATTCTTCTTCTACCACGGTTTGGGTGTCCATCTGTTGGTATCAAGAGAACTAGCTTGCTGGCTTCATCTTCGCTGTGTCTCATGCAGTGAGCGGCTACTCTCATCCTTCTCTACTGTACTTTCAGTGATATTGGTGGTAGGTCGCCATAAAGCTGTTGGCTTTTTTTTGCATGGCTCCTCCATGATATACTGAGGGTCATCTTGAGCATACGTGTATAACAGCCATCCGGTCTCTTCTTCAGCGCACTTTGTAAGAGTCTATGCCTCAGCACCATAAAGAAGGACTGTTTCTACAACAAAGAGTCTTACTTTCAACTTTTCTGAGAGAGTGGACGACTATATCTTGCTTAACTTGTGACAGGAACTCCATGCCTCAACTCTGTTAAAGCTTTAATGACGGAATTTGGCTTCTTATTCCGCTCAATAACACCGTGTATTATTTTTAATCTCCTATCAGTCTTCATAGTTAATAAATATCCATTTTTTTTTTAATTTTATCAATTTTTCATGGTTAGGGAGGGTGCATCCAACCGGGTGCCGGAAATTTACATGCTATTTTATACATTCTAACAGAGAAGTCTTTTTTTAAAAGATTCTAACTGACCCTTGAAGTGGAATTATTATAATCTCTCTTGCACTTGGTTCACAGGGTATATTTCCTAGGTAATTTTAGAAATTCTTGTTGCTTCTAAACTTATTGGAAACATTAGAACTCTTCCTAAAATTCCAGTTTCTTTTCGTGTCGTACATAAGAACTTGGCATTTCGTTATCTTTTTCGTCTCAGTTCTGTTCAACCGGGTATCATCGGAGACATTAACTTCTTTCTTCTTGTCCCATATCACTGCATAGCAAGTGAAACAAGGGTTACATAATCTCCAACCACACCTCTAATGCTTGAGTTTAGTAGCAATGGAGAATCCAGAAAAATTGGAATCAATTTAGATAAGCAGAAAATAGATGTCATTTTGAGTTGGTTTACCTTTTTATTTCATTCATAGCTGGAGGATATTACTTAAAATTTATTATTTACACCTGTACATACCTGGCGTTGCCCCGTAATGCTTTTACTTGCAATTTGTTTGGTGTTCTTTTTACCTATTCGGCTTTTATTAAATACTAGAAGACGTGCCAGGCGTTGCTCGGTATTAAACGTAACGTTAAATTCCTTAATGAAATAAAATACGAAAACGGAAAGAAACAGAAACATGTGCATTCAAGTATTATGTTTTCTTTCTAAACAATTCACTTCTTGTGAGTAAAAAAAATACTCGAGCTGAGATCGAAACCAAAACCTAAAGATAGTGAGTGAAGTATCGTAACCATTAGGTCAGCTTGACACGATCTTTAAAAAGTGTTTTCAAACCTACTTATTCTTAAAAGAATGTGAACGATTCACGCTTATGCAGTCGTGAAGCAGTTGAAAAACAGATAGTATTCCGATGACCCCCGACATACGAATTAATTTGAACCTCTTAGTAAAACTTTTTCTCCGATTAAAATGTCCCCACGTGTCTGAATACTCTATATACCGAATTTCAAGTTTGTAGAACAAAAATTCGTTGAGTATATCGGTTGAGAATTCCCCACACACACACATTCACACTTTTATAGATATACTAGCATGGGTGCCCAGCGTTGCCCGGATGTTTAGAGGTGTGGGTTGAGCAAAAAAAAAAAACCAAAAAACAAAAGAAAAAAGTGGTAGTAGGAAGGCAGGCTCGAACCCGTACCGCGAAGGAGGAAAAGAATGGGAAAAATGTGACGTATTTGCTGTTACAAGTGACGTAGGTTTAAATTAAGGCTAGACAATCGAAAAGAGGGGATGACTTTCGAAAATATCGGCGAAAAAAGCGACCCCTTCTTGTATAAAAGTGCCCAGTTGAGGGTGAAGAAATTAATGTTTTCAGCTAATTTGTTGGTATTTGTCGTCTGAAGAGTCGAACTTCAAAACAATACTGATCTTACGAACATCCGTCGCCTCTGTCGAAAGTTTTAGGCAGACATGAAAACATACATACATAGATTTATATATTAGTAGCTCAAATTTTCAACTCAAACCGGTTAAAAAGCTTGCCCTAACTCTGAATACCCTTTATGTAAAATTTCAAATATTTAGACCAGAAATTGTCTTGAGTAATTTGGTAGAGACCGCAGAGGTCATTTTTTTTAACTTTGACCCCTATCATGACCCCTTAACATTTATTGTTTTGGGTCAAATCAAGTTATTAAGTTAGATTCATGTCCAAGGAATCTATATCTAAAATGTCAAGTGTTTAGACACAAAATTGGCGAATAAGTTTGATAGAGTTCTCAAAGGTCAAATCGTTACCAGCCAAATTTCTGGTCGAAAATGTATTACAAAGATTTTTCCCAAAATCTCAATCTCCTGTATATCAAATTTCGAGTTATTGTGTAGGGAAATATACACAGACAGACACACAGACAGACTTTCACTTTTATAGATATATAGATAAATATAGATTACTAGCATTTCAGCCCGGTCGGGTGTTTGGAAGTGTATGCTGAGAAAAAAAAAGCGGTCAATTTTTTTTTAATTTGACTCCTATTATAACCCCTTAACATTTATTGTTTTGGGCTCAAATCAAGTTATTAAGTTAGATCCATGTCCAAGGTACCTATATCTAAAATTTCAAGAGTTTAGACCAAAAATTGTCGGAGGAGTTTGGTAGAGTTCTCAAAGGTTAAATCGTTGAACTTTGACCCTTTAATCGCCAAATCCGGTCACATCAATTTTCCCAAATCTCAGTACCCTGTATATCAAATTTCGAGTCTGTAGACTAAAAATTGACAAAGTTATTGCGTAGGGAAATGTACACAGACACACAAACACACACATATAGAGACACTTTCACTTTTATAGATATATAGATTATGTTTCAGTCATGAATATTAATGAATATAAAGTTATGTCATTTTTAAAGATTGAGTCTGAATGAAAATTATTTTTCAAGTTCTTAACTATAGTGTTATTCTCAAACCATTTCGGCGAATGTAACCTTCGAATTAAACAATGTGCTGGGTAATTTTTTGCTATTTGATATATAGTTGAAGTATTTATGCATAGTCTATTCAGCACAAAAATGGTGTTAGAGGATATCGCATATTCAATATGAAAGTTATCTACATATATATATATATATAGTATATAAAATAAAAGTGTAATGTGTGCGTATATAACCTATTCAATGCGGAAATTATTATTGCGTCTGGAGTCATTATTGGGTGCATAGTTTATTTTATATAAAAGTGGTTTAAAGCAACTAATTGCATAATTATATGGCATAAAACATAAGTAATTTAACAAAACGCATTACGATTTATAATTATATACACTATTTAATACGAACGTGATTTCAAACAACTCATTTCAAAAATCATCGATTACTATATATCATATTTAATAGAAAAAAATGCCTTATATGTATATTATTATTATATGTAACTTATTCAATATTCGCAATGACTACCGTATACTCATTAACCCTTATCCTCGAGTGGGATTCGAGCCTTGATGAGTCGTGACTCCATTGTAAAAAAAAACAGAAAATATGCATGCGTATATGGCACAGTCAGTACTAAAATCGTAATACTCATTTTTACCTAGAAATGGAATGAGATCCGAAGTTTCACCTCAAAACAACAAAATTTTACTTATCCAGCCATTTTGTTGATTACCAGGAGTCAGCTTAAATCGATTTTCTATTGAATAATCTCTTTATTTATAAATGGATTGGTCGGCCTGTTTGTGTGTGTCTTGTATAAGTTTCAGATAGCTTTTTTTTATATTTATAGTTAAACAGATGAAGCTACATTAAAATCTTTTTGGTCTTTTCACCAATATCAAAGTGTAGTATCTATTCCAGCAGATACTGAAAGCAAAGACCATATGTGGGAGCAATCCCACATATAAGACCTTGGTCAATGTAGGGGAAGCCCTTCATACCAATTGGCACTATCCAGCTCCCCTACTCCCGGTGGAGTTGGTCTCCATTTCCCCTTCACTCCTCACATTAAAATTCGGCCTTGTGCCTAATTTGTTCGGTGGGAGAGCAAATAAATACCAGCCTTTTGGCCAAGATCAAAGTGTAGTATCTGTTTTTCAGATGCTGCACTTCCATTTCTTGTTCTCTATCAGTGGAGGAACAGCCCTTCACGACTTGGACAATTTTTTTTATTTTTGTACGTTTTCTCCACGTTAAAAAACGACCCTGGTGTCTAACTCTATCCCGTGGGAAGGCATTGTAAATAGGTATATTAAGATCTTTGTTTAACCACACTTGGCTCATATGAACCACATTTCTGTGCTGAGATACAAAGTGTTTATATCAAAACAAAACGATCCCTTTTAACATAGTTGGCCAACAATTTGCGGATGTATCGTTCATGAACCAGACAAATGAAAAACAAGAGTAATACAACTTTTCTCTATTCACATACAGTTAGATACATGTACAAGCTTCACTCCTAAACTAATTAACAGATCATTATGAATTCCGGAACACAGAAAACAGGCTGACAGGGAGAGGGGACGTTGTCTCATAACTTTATCAATAAACACACACACACACACACACACACACACACACACACACACACACACACACACACACACACATATATATGTATAGATAGATAGATAGATAGATAGATAGATAGATAGATAGATGTTTTTGCTTTTGCGATACTTCTTTTGAAATGAATTATACAGAAGTATATTTGTACCTAAGATGCGAGTTAGGAATAATTTTCCCTTTAACCAATTTTGGTGCCCCCTAATGTGGAGCGTATGCATTATTTTTAAAATATAATTATCCACATATAGGTATTTAATAATTATTATAGTAAATAATTATATATATATATATATATATATATATATATATATATATATATATATATATATATATATATATATATATATAATTATTTACTATAATAATTATTAAATACCTACAGACACTAGCATTTAATCCTTTCGGGAATCATCAGTACAAGGTGTCAAGATTAACATCGATCGATAAATTCGAACCCGGCAACAGAAGCCATCTTTGACTCCATTAGCAATGATCCAATCCATTCGGCCACCGTTAACCGTGAGAAATACTGTCTAAATTTAAACATTTACGTTTTAAAAATGTTTTTAACGTCTGTCAGAGTGATCTAATCATTAAATGATGCTCTGCGCATATATATATATATATATATATATATATATATATATGCGCAGAGCATCATTTAATGATTAGATCACTCTGACAGACGTTAAAACATACGTGTACATATACTCTGACAGACGTTATACTTACATATATACGTGTGCGTATATATGTAAGTATTCCAACTGGGATCGCTCGGGAGACCTTCGAGATTTATTATTCTAATGTTATAAATTCAATTATGAAATTCTATTTCTTTAAAATCATCTATTCTGCTACACATAAGTAGAGATTGTTAGTCACTTAATACCCGGCTGTAAGGTTCTGCTATACAATATGACACAATAGAGTGTGCAACTATCTTCATTGGACCATAATCGAATGTAGTAACAATTCCTGGGGATATATATTAAAAAGAACACTTGAAAACATGTCACCATCCAGTACAACTACGCACCTACGTACATATGAAACGGAGCTATGATATCTGGCATAGTTGTATGGGACAATAAAGAGAAGTCAACAGCCTTAATAGAAGTTAGTGTCCTCAAGATGCTGAGTTAAACGGAGCTTAGACGGGAAAACATAACGAAACATTAAGGTCTTATTTACGACATGAAAAGAAATTGGAATCTTAGGAAGATCTTCAGAATTCCAGTATTTACAGGAGCAACAGGACTCATTAAAAGATAATTCCAAAAACGACTTCGCAAATATTCCCGATGGACTAAGTGCAAGACAGCTAGACATAATTGCACTCAAAGGGATGGTTGGTTGGTTGTTTTTGTTTTTACGGCATATCAACCCTTTTCAGGTTATTTAAATCCAGTAATTTTGAAGAAAAAAATCTTAATTTGTTGTTTTCGAGTCGGTTTCTATTTAACCCATAGTTGGGACCCTAACAGGTACTACCACTCCGGGTCAGAGTGGACCTGGGGCAATGGCAATTAAATGGTGGCTCCACACTCCCCAAAGCCCGCAAGCTGGGGCCTCACCACTGGATATAGTTTAAGGTCATATCCAGGACCATCAAAGAGATGGATAGAATCTGAAAAAAAGTCTCCCGGTTGGAACGTATGAGATAGCAGGTGAATGTCTGGCATCCAGTATGATGCTCCGTTCTTAGTTAAAATAATAAAATTGAAATAAAAGTATATATTTATGTGTTTGCTCATTAGCGCATACACTCGTTATATCTAGCCACACTGATGAATTGTAGACAGCAAAATTGGTATATTTGAATGATTTAATATATTCAAATATGGCCCTTTTTTATAGGTTAACTTCCTAATAGAGGAAATAACGGTTCCCCATTAGTGTAAAACAATAACTTTCTGTAAAGAATAGATTTCTGACAAGCGTAATAATTTATTATATAGATGGCAGTTGTCTGTTTGTATGTCCGGCTCAAAAATTCAAAACTGCCAACCAAAGACCAACAAAGTCTATATTTTTTATTAGCGTTTCCCCGGATACATATCTAAAATTTAGAAAAAAAAATCATTATTTGGAGATCAGAAAGGTATTTATTTAATATTAGCAAGACGTACTCGCACATATTTTAATGTTATCACGTAAAGGCAAGTAACTAAGATATTTTCCACAGACTTATTCTTCTTACGTTGACTTAATTATGTGTATGTCCAGAGAGAGGAATGGGCAGGGCGAGGAAGAAAAAGGTGGCTTAGGTGAACGAGGAAACGGGATGGAGTAGAAGTTATGTTACACTTTTGACTCTGGCAAGTCCCGGTAGCCATGCTAGTATATATATATATATATATATATATATATATATATATATATATATATATATATATATATAAATATGTATATATATATATATGCACGTGTGTGTGTGTTATGTGTGTGTTTTTAGTATTACATATTAATTACAGATGAGGAGTGATGTGTAATGCAAAAACGTACTGATTAAATAAAAACGTATCAAATACAGCAATGTCAACAAGAATATAATCAGATCAAACCTGGGAAAATACGGCATAATCACATTGACACACCGGTTCCCGTTAGATCACCGAAGTTAAGCAACATTGAGTCTGGTCAGCACTAGAGTGGTAGCCGTTAGAAAATACCAGGCATTTTATGTAAGAGGAAGTCAACACTTCGTTTCAAAAATTGCAAAAACATAACGTAGTTTTTTTTTGCCGCCGGGATACATATGCGACTGGTGATCGCTTATGTTATTCCTCTTTCGTGTAGGATGAATACCGTTGGGAATTTTTAAAAAAATGGTGTTCACGTAAATAAATATTACAGACTAACCTTAAAGAGTTTAGCAAGATTCTGAGCAAAATATACTCAAATTGTATGACATGAGGAGACAAGTACCGTCGTCGGTTCTGATGAACTGAGATGTCGAGGCTGATCGGACTCGTGAGTCCTAGCTAAGTGACCCATACCATAGATCAGGGGTTTGCAAAGTTTTCCAAACAGGACACCATATTGCTGATGTTTAAAGCGATGTAGTCCAAACTAAAACGAAATGATCTGGACGAGTATTAGACTGTTTTCCTTATTAGATTTGCTTTTTAGTGAACCTGATTATCCAGAATCTCATTCCTCCAATCATTTTCTGAACAAAATGAAAAAAAAACATATTATTTTCACAAATTTACTTTTTTTTTTTTTTTTTTAATAATTTCTGAATATTTGTACGTTAGGTTTTTTATAAGATCTCCGCGGAGTGGATTAAAGACATTGATGAGCCCGATGTGGCTCACGAGCCATAATTCAGAGACCTCTGACATAGGTAAAAAAAACTCACGAGAAACACTCGTCTAGCTGAACACATTATCAATAATTTCCCCCACTCTTTATCCGTGCCTAAACCTAAACGCAGATTCCATGAACAAAGCTTCTTTATTAGAACTGCACACCATTTCAGAACTCTCTTCCGTTTGCCTGCTTTCCCGTTGATTAAAATATATGGTCATTGTCAAGTCTAATGTAAACAAGTTCTGGATGAGCTGTCCCCCTTAAGTAATCCAATTTACCAAACTACTAATGATTCCTATGATATTGTCTCATTGACTACTGTACACTCTTTAACACTTATCCTCGAGTGGCCTCTTTGCCTCGATAAGTGGTGACTCCTATTTAAAAAAAATAAAAATTTTCTCTCTCTATGCATCCACTTGAAAGCTTCAATAAAAACAATAACTCATTGCTGCATGGTTTCTAACTCCTGGCGCCACTGGTGATAGCATCATATTCAGCTTGTGGTTTTATAACTTGATGCATAGAAATAACCAATCATTGTTACTGTCAACTTATTCGCGACTCTCTTTGACTCCTCACATTTTCTAACATCGTTTTCTAATATTTTATAGAATAAAAAGAATTTAATCCCAATTAGAATAAGGGTTGTAGACATAAGGTTTACTAGCATGTATATAGCATTATTATATTCTTCACAAGGAGACATATAAGTCGTTCAGAATGTTCTGTTCGTTGAATTGATTTGTTATTATTCTTAACAGAATTTTCGACCTAGTTTAATATAAATGCAAGATAATGAAATACAGCATCTTAGTTAAAGTACATCATATAAAAGTCAATCTCACCTTTGCAATGTTGAAGAACTTGTTTTATTTTATGTTTATGGTATTTAAAATTTCAAGATTTATTAAGATTCTACAAGCGTTTCTCCCAATAGCGTGTTCAACTGATACGATCTTGGACGACGTTTTATGAGCTTTTTCGTTTTATAATTTAAAATTCTGCATTATTCTACTAATTTTTAAATAACGAAGTTACATTTACCCGTGGTTTCAATGATTTAGGAATATTTATTGAAACAGTGAATATTTTATCGGTTTTGTTGGTTGATCAGCTATCCACAAGTTTAAAGCATTTTCATCGTTAGCTTTATTTCCTTCCAGCTTACTACAACATGGTTGTCGTCAAGTCCAGTTAAAAATTTTTTTAATGTCTCGCTCAATTAAACACTTCAAATTCTACCCAATTTCCGCCACAAACGATCACTAAACTGTCGTCTCTGTGACTACCTTACATTCATTAACCCTAGTTACCTTCGGGCCTTGATAAGCGGTGAATCTCTTGTAAAAAGAAATCAAGGTATTGTAATCATTAGATCACTTTGTCAGACGTGACATTTAAAATTTTTTTATTTAATTTCAACGATATTTCTCGCGGTTGACGGTGTGTGGATTTGGTTCTTACTAATGGAGCCAAAGATGGCTTTGTTGCCGGGTTCGTATATTCCAACCTCTGGTAATCGTGACACCCTGCACTGATAATTCCTGAAAAAATGAAATAGTGGTGTCTCTAGGTATAATGTAATTATTATCTATCTGTCTATACTCCTATAAATTCGGTTTTCTTTTGTGTGTATTGATATTCATATTAAAAACCTCTTTTCTATTTGTTTAAAAGAAAATACAATTTTCTTATATATGGGCCATTGAATTGCATTCACTAGCACAAGATCTAGCTAATTTGTATATTCTTTTAAACATTCATTTTAATTAATTCTCTATTGTTTTTTTTTTTCGGTTTTCTAATGGTATGGTCATCTTTAGTTAACTATTACGAGTAATTATTTTCATGCAGATATTCTACATGATTTATACTTGCGTAATATTTGCGTAAAAACTTTATAGTAAGCACAAAATTGTTTCCATATATATTAATGTATACGTATATATTTGTTTAACAAATTTTGGCTACCAAACTCCTCCTAGAGTTTTGGGTCTACAGACATGAAACTTCATATATAAGGTATTTGAATCCATGCAAAATTTATATTTGGATTTTAGCCCGGAAAAATCCGTGCAAAAGTGTGAAAAATTTAAAAAAATGAAATTTGCCAGGTGAAGGTCGAACGCCGGCATTACGAATGCATAATTTAGTAGTTATTAGTTCATGTTTTAATTTTTAGCCTTGTAGTAAACATGTTTTCATAGCCCAGTCATTGACGACAGAGGCAAAATAAATTGTGAGCTGAACGTTTTTGTTTCGATTCTTGGTGGTGGCGCATTTTTTTCTAATACTTTTTAAATCATTACTATATATTACAACCAATATATATATATATATATATATATATAAGTGAAATTGTCTGTGTGTGTGTGTCTGTGTACATTTCTCTACGCAATAACTCTGTCAATTTTAAGTCTACAGACTCGAAATTTGATATACAGGGTACTGAGATTTGGGAAAATAGATGGGATCGGTTTCTGACCAGAAACTTGGCGATTAAAGGGTCAAAGTTAAACGATTTGACCTTTGAGAACTCTACCAAACTCATCCGACAATTTTTGGGTCTACGCACTTGAAATTTTAGATATAGGTTGCTTGGACATGGCTCTAACTTGATAACTCAGTGTGAGCCCAAAACAATAAATGTTAAGGGGTCATAATAGGGGTCAAAGTTAAAAGAAATTGACCGCTTTTTTTTTGTTTTTTTTTTGCTCAACATACACCTCTAAATATCCGGGCAACGCCGGGCATCCATGCTATAACAGTGACCGTGTCTGCGTGTGCGCGTTTGTGTGTGTGTCTGTGTACATTTTCCTACACAATAACTCTGTCAATTTTCAGTCTACAAACTCGAAATTTGATATACAGGGTACTGAGATTTGGGGAAATCTTTGTGATCAGTTTTCGGCCAGAAATTTAGCTGTTAAGGGGTCAAAGTTCAACGATTTGACCTTTGAGAACTCTACCAAACTCCTCCGCCAATTCTGGGTCTAAACACGTGAAATTTTAAATATAGGTTCTTTGGACATGGATCTAACTTAATCGGTTGATTTGAGCTCAAAATAATAAATGTTAAGGGGTCATAATAGGGATTAACGTTTAAAAAAATGACCGCTTTGGTCTCTACCAAATTACTCAGACAATTTCTGGTCTAAACATTTGAAATTTTACATAAAGGGTATTCCGAGATAGGGCAAGCTATTTAAATGTGTTTGGATCGAAAATTTGAGTTACTAATGTATGTATGTGTGTATGCATGTATGTATTTTTGTATGTTTGCCTAAACTTTTGACAGAGGCGACGGATTTTCACAGGATCAATATCGTTTTTAAGCTCGACCTTTAAGACAACAAATATCAAAAAATGGCTAAAAACCTTAATATCTTCACCTTCAACTTCAAGGAGATTGCTTTTTTCGCCGATATTTTCGAAAGTCATCCTCTCCTTTCGATTGTCTAGCCTTAATTTAAACCTTCGTCACTTTCGGTTTGGCGGTGGTCGTAACAGCATATTCAGGGTTTTTCCCCGTTCTTTTCCTCCTTTGCGGTACGGTTTCGAGCCTGCCTTCCTACTACTACTTCTGTTTTTTTTTTTTGCTCAACATAAACCTCCAAACACCCGGGCAACGCCGGGCACCCATGCTAGGAGGAAATAATTATATATTACACGTTTCTTCTTCAATATGCAACATTATAACAGAACACATTGTTGTTATTACTCGCAAACAGTTTAAATACACGTTATTGAGCACTTTGGGACTAACATTTAGGGAAAAACCCCGTTCCACCTCATAAACACACTACATTTTGAATTTGAATGTCTATACGTTTTGTTTGTTTTTTTTTCGAAAAATTAATTCAAATCTTCTTCTAACCTGAAACTGACGTACCACGTATTTCAACTTTTAATAATAAAAATGGAAGGTCGAGGAACATATAACAAGTTTCGGGGTTCTCTTTTACGTTCTGCATTACTTTAAATTATTTATTCCATAGCTATCATATATACATTATGCATTACACACACACACACACACACACACACACACACATATATATATATATATATATATATATATATATATATATGTATATATATATATATATAACTACTTCGTTTACTCACATAAATTAATATACGAAAGTATAAATTTATGCGTAAACTTGAAGTATTTACTCAAACAGTGCTGAACACGTATATAGAGCTAGGTTGTAAGTTATAAAATATATATGACGATTAAGCTACACAGGATATTCCGCGTTTCATCCACGCTAGGATTCCTCAGGCTTATGCGAGAATTTTGTGGTTGTCTCACGTTTTTATATACGCACCTTCTATTGAGTTTTTAGTTAGCCAATCAGCTTTCTAGTTTCCACGTCACCCCTCCTAATCAGCGAATGAGCAGGCACTTACAGGACAAATGCCCAGTGTATCCCCGGTTGACCCGTTCCTTTGTGTGTGCTGTTTTAACGAGGAGAATCGATATCAAGTGAACTGATCTATTTTAAATCTAGGTTAATTTTTTTATATTCTTGTTTATATATATATATATATATATATATATATATATTATATGTGTGTATAGATATGTGTATAAATATGTGTATATATATGTGTGTATACATATGTGTGTATATATAATAATATATGTAATAATAATAATAATAATAATAATAAACCAACTCCAAACAAAGTCAGCTATATTAGAAATAAAAATAAAAATACTAATAACGAACAAGATAAATGCAACTGTAGATACCGCACACTTTGCCCAGTTCAAAATAAATGTTTAACCAAAAGCATTGTTTACCAGGCCACAATATTTGCGAAAGAAAACCTCAATAACAAGAAATATTACGTAAAACCCGATGTTATGACCACAAAAGTACATTCAATAATAAAAAACACCGTATGAAAACAACGCTTGCAAACAAATACTTAGACCTCAAGGAAAACGGACATTCGCCGGTAGTCGAATGGAAAATAGTAAGACAAGGAAGCACATGTAGAGACCTAGACGATCCATGTAGATTATGCCTTCATGAAAAATTTGATATTCAATACTTTAAAGAACCCCAACATCTATTAAACTGTAGGCGAGAAATGGCGAACAACTGTGTTCACAGGATAAAATTTACTCTAGGATAAAGATACAAAATAATTTTAAAACTAACAATAAAAAAAAATAAATAAATAAATAACGTACATAACCTATCACACACACACGCATATATATACACATATATGTATATACACACACACACATATATATATACACACACACACACATATATATATAAAAAAAAGCATATAAAAAAATAACCTAAATTTAAAATAGGGCAGTTCACTAGATATCGACGCTCCTCGCTAAAAGAGCACGCACAAAGGAACACACACACACACACACACGCACACACACACACACACAAAAGTGACTTTTATATAATCGCAGGGATAGAGATATACATAGAAAGAAATTTATATATAATTCTTACTATGATTATTTTTAATAACTACAGACATTAGTGTTTCATCCTTTCGGGAATCATCAGTACAGAGAGTTATGGTTATGGCCGGTCGGATGATTTGAAACCGAATAAAGCCATCTCAGATTCCATTAGCAAGGAACAAACCAACGTTAACCGCGAAAAATACGGCTGAAATTAACTCATATAAGTATCTAGACAGCTAGAGTGGTATTATGATTATATCATGATATGCGCATAAATATATATATATATATATATATATATATATATATATATATATATATATATATATATATATATACCCATATACTTTAGTGTCGCAGATATATGTCTTAACAGCAGTGACATTAGGGAATTAAGACATATGCAGTTGATTTTATATATATATATATATATATATATATATATATATATATATATATATATATATATATATATATATAGGCAAAAAAAGTCCGCACTTGTAATTTTTTCAAAAACTGCAAATTTAAGCTAAATTTAATGTAGCTGTTTAAACAAACTATACCTCATTTGATTGGCCTTTTATTCTTCTATAATTTTACCTGTTCATTTTCGACTTTTTATTGAAATATTCTAGTGCCCACGTAAATTTAAAAAAATAATTTAAATTGAAGAGGCAAGAGGAAAGTTCGCACAATGGAAAATTGTTATTTAAATGTAACTTTAGGACATTTATGCAAGACAAGTACAGCAGGAACACAATGAACTAGTTAATATTTAGTAGCATAGCCCTTCTGCAATTTGACAGCCTGCAATCTTTTGGGAATTACTTGAATTAGACTGCAGCAATACTCCGGGGAAAGGGCATCCCACTTTTCTTTAATTTTTGTCCAACTTTCTTCCAAATTTGGAATTTTATCATTGCGTAGCTGTTGCTTAATATAATGCCACACGTTTTCGATAGGATTGAGGTTTGCAGATTGTGCAGGCCAATCAAAACACGGAATATCATGCTCTTCCAGGAACTTCTTGACATTGCAAGCTGTGTGAATGGGAGCATTATCCTGCATGAAGATGGGATTATCATCCAAATTCCGACCAAAGTAGGATAGAAAATGTTGTCAACATATTAATGGACTTGGTCGAATTAATTCCACCTTGCAAGCGAGCTATAGGCCCTGGACCATTGATGCTATTAATGCACCTGAACCTTCACCACCTCGCAGCGTTGAAACTGAGCACCTAAGATTAAATTCTTCGTCTTTCCTCCGACGGATGTACTGCTTACCAGCACTTCCTAGTCTATTGAACTTGCTTTCGTCGCTAAAAAGCACTTTTGACCAATATGAAGATTCATGATCTTCATTGCTTTTGACGAAGTCCAGACGGCACTTTCTGTTCTTTACAGAAATCATTGGCTTGCGTCTTGTAAAATATCCTCGCAAATTAAATTCCTTTAATCTGGTTTTTTTTTTTCAGTAGAAAGAGATCACTTTTTAGCAAGATTGCACTGTTGTTGGATTTGGGGAGCCGTTTAAAATCTGTTTCTTAGGCTGCGGATCCTGATCGCGTTGTCTTTCCTGTAAGAAATAACTATAGTACGACAAGATTTAGGGGCATCAAAAACACTGCCGGTGTTTTGGTGCTTTTACACAGTCTTTCGTACCGGTTTCTCATCACATTTCAATCTGCGGCCGATTTCTCGATTGGATAAACCAGAAAAATGGAGATTAATGAGCTCCTGACGATCACTAAGAGAAAGTCGTGGCATATGGACTAAATGTTACGTTGTTTAACCTGGAACAACAAAAGTTACGATTAGAGATGCTTTGTTGCCTGTTCGTGGATATTTTAAACTGATTTAGGGGCGATAATTTAAGCTGGTTGTAAGCGGATTTGTTGCTGCGGACTTTCTTTTTGCTTCCTCAATTTGAAGTTATTTTTTAAATTGACATGAACACTAGAATATTTCAATTAAAAGTCAAATATGAACAAGTAAAATTATAGAGAAATAAAAGGCAAATCAAATGAGGTATAGTTTGTTTAAACAGTTACATTAAATTTAGCTTAAATTTGCAGACTTTGAAAAAATTACAAGTGCGAACTTTTTTTCCAACACTATATATATATATATATATATATATATATATATATATATATATATATATATATATATATATATATAATGATTTTCGGGCATGCAAAATGTCAATATTATAATTACGAAGGGAAAACTGGTATTTTACTATTCATGAATGAGAGGGAAAAGTCAGCTGATCGGTTTCGCGCATCACTCCTCAAGAGCTCTACCGATTGATTCATATTAAAGGAGAGAAAAATGAAGGCGACAATATATTTTTTCAAAAAAACAGCTCAATTATATATATACAATGGCTGAATATCTTAATACGTTTTATAATATTTTTAATAGAATTTAGAATTTTTAATTTAAAAAAAACACAATTTACCCCCATTTTTATCTCAATGAATAACATATTTGAATAAGGTTTTTGAATTAATTTTTTATTTTTGTTTAAATAACATGTAAATGTATATATATATATATATATATATATATATATATATATATATATATATATATATATATATATATAGTGCCTACATTACCCCCGAAGATAGGCAACGATACGGCTGGCCAGTATCAGATGGGTGACCATTTTGGGGAATGCTGGGTACCGTATGTGTTGGAGACAACTCATGCATCTAGTATTACGCTCGATCTACCATAAGTGACTTCGATTTCTTTTTTCTTTTTTGGTATCGATTCTTAAAAGTATTTCCTATTTAATGGTATATTAGCAATATAAAAGAAAAGTATTAATTTATTTTTCAAATATTTAAAAGTAGTGTTTTTCATAAAAATAATGAAAATATAAAATGTTATTTTGCTAATCTAAAAAATAATAACCATTAGTAACAATTCAACGAATTTCACACTTCAAAACACAAAAGATGAAAAATTAAACAAATTTAAAATTTAAAATTTTCAGTCTTTAAATCTGATACGTGCGCAGTTGTTTTTTTTTGTTTCTTTATTTGTTTGTTTCTTTCTTTGTTTATTTTATCTACAATCCTCACCTTTCCCACAATAAAATATATTTTGTTCAGTCTCGGCTGATTATTTGAAGCATGTTTGTATCTACAAATAAAGAAGGGGGTGTAGACAAAAAATATATGTATAAATATCGATTGTGAAACAAAAGTACACTATTATAAAGTTCATTCTTCACTTAATAATCGGTGAAAATTTCCTATTCATTGGATAATTACTTGATTTTTGGTAAATTTTTAAAGAGAACCCGTCAAAGATACTTACCCCCTCTTTCCGTTCAGGCCGTGCCTAGTTTACGAAAAGTGGGTTTCTTTAAACGAACGTAAACAGTCCCCAAAATCTTTAAATAATATTTTGAACAAACACCTGTGGTTTAGAATATTATATGAATCAATGCTGAAATTCGTTGTGTATGACGAAGTTTTAAGGAAATGGTCCGTTGTAGAAGACTGGTAGAAATAAAGTAGTTCGTAGTTTTATTCTATGAATTGTCTTTACTTTGGATTGGACATTCAACCTCCACAAGACTTATTAATAGAAAATATAAGAAATTTTTATTTTCAATTTTAACAGACAACGGAACAGTATTCCGTTGTTATTACTATTTAAGTGACTAAAACAACTTTAATTTGATACTTTATCTACAGATACAAGAGATGGGGGGGATAAAGAATAATTTTATTAGAGTAGTAACTGAAATAAGAACTAATCAGATGTTTTATTTACAAAATCATGAGATAGAAAAAAAGTGCGTTTCTGTGTGATAACACATTAAATTTTACTCTAATATTTCTGCAGCAATTTCTCCTAAAGAAAAAAATACGAAATCTAGTTTGCGTGTTATGATATTTTTTGTTAATGTGAAAATCATAAGAAGCATTCGGTTAAGCAATGATTAATGATTAATGATTCGGAAAATGAATAAATACTTAGCTGACATGGTCCCTATGGTGCAGTAAAGTATATACGCCCTGACAATGGTATAGAATTTACTAATAAAGACTTTGAACTTTTATTAATTAACCATCGTTATCAAACATGAAAAATCGACCCTAATTCACCTCAGCAAAACTGCACTGCTGAAAGATCATGGCGGATACTTTTGAAAATCGCAAGATGACTACACTCATTGAATCAAAATTCGCCAAAACCTCTGAACATATGCACTTATCACTGCTGCATATATACACAACCGGTCTTTAAACAAAAAGATTATCCGGAACCCCATATAAAGTTTTCTGCGGTGGAAAGTCAAATTATGACTGACAAAAAAAAGAAATTCAATTTTGCGAGTATACTGAATACAAAATAATTGCTGTTATTTTGTAGTAACACTTACATTAATTTACGCTGAGAAAAGATTATATTATATGTTCTTCGATCAAGTGATAAACAAACGCGATATCGACAATCATAATTGAACAGATGAGATGAATAGCAGTAATGTTAAACGTTTATTACCTGTAACTGCACATGGAAAATTAGATTTGCAGTAGATTTTAATCCAATTGAAGAGGTGTCTATCATTTACGTTCGAAATCTGTTGTAGTATGCTGTAAATAATAGGTGGTTACAAAGGAGATAATACACGGTCGCTCGAAAATAATTGTACTTGTTAATAATGTAACACGATAGCATGAGTGGAGTGGGAGGACTTAATATGAAGAAATTGAAACGGTTTACTATCTTCTGTATTTGAGAGAAGCATTTTGTTCTGAATAAATGTAATAATTTTTTAACGTGGATGTCATGTTGTTATATTGGTTGACATCAACCTCAATTCTTGGTCCTAAGTCGAGGAACCACTGCTCAAAATTACAAGATGCTTCAAAAGTCTGATCGCGAAGTCATCAGAGAATACATCAGAGCTGTTTCATAGACCAATATTTTTTTTCTGTTGAACAGTGTACTAATGAGACAACTGAATGATACAAAGCAGGTACTGAACAACATGTTCTCAAACGAAAGTACTATGACAAGCCCAACCCTCTCCATTGGTTCACTTCACATTGATCTGCTGATTCGTTCGCCACAAATGAAATACAAATAAAAAAAAGTTTATATAAGGTAGAAATAATTGTAAAAGTGAAATAGTCGTGGCCAAGAGAAAGCATACTAAAGTGACCAGAAAACGTATCGAGTTGCAGAAAAATAGGAATTCTTGATCTCGGAAAAATTTATAATAGTATCATGAATAATGGGTAATCAACAATTCCTCTGCTATCTAACAACCATAAGGTCACTTGCATGCTGACTGTGAATGCTAACTTGCTTGCCTGGCGGTTCGCCTCACAACTTAACCTTAGACCCCGCCACAAACCACTCCCTATCAAAATTCCTTCTGCGAACAGAAATCGCCACCTTTCATGTCAATGGTATCATAACAAAGACATGTGGGCCTGATCTCATCTCTGCCATACTAATTAAGAAATCCTCAGCTGAGCCATCATCTCTCCAAACTCTTTAACAAATAAGCCGCCTTGTTTGTCTGATGGCTGGGAAATTGCCTCCATTGTACCAGTATTCAAGAATTCTAGCGAAAGAACTAACTCGCTTAATTATCGCCCCATAAATCTGCTTCTCTTTGCTAAAATCTTTGCGTCTTTAATTAATCAAGCACTAGTCCACCATCTTGTAAATGTTAAGCTTCTTTCTGACCAAAAGTATGGATTTAGGCAAGTTCACTCTACTGCAAATATTTCACCCATCATCTCTGAACGCATATTTCATGCACGGTATAAGACAGGACGAGCTACAGATGTAGCCCTTGATATCTCAAAAGCCTTTGATAAGGTCTGGCATGAACGGCTTCTCACGAAAATTCAGTCCTGTAGTATTTCTGGACGAATATTCAACATTCCTACACAAAAGAAAAATCCAAGTTGTTCTCAATGGCCATACGTCTAAACAACACTGAATGTGTGTCCAAGAGGTCAATCCTTTATAATTATTGATATTCATAGGCGATCAACCTGATAAAATTGTGTCTCAAATGGGTATATTTGCTGATGACATCACGCTCTATAATAGACATTAGGGAAAAACGAATGTACGCATATCCAAGACAATAGCAGAAACGTAAGAGAATGAGTTTCAGTTGGTAATGTAACGGTCGCGAGTGGATGCTAACATTTCATTTTATTAACATTAAACTTCTTTCCTTTAACAAATATATAAAAAAAACTTTCTCAACCACCGATTTCCATGAGAAATAAAACCGTATTTGAGAGCACATCTTTCAAACTCCTCAGTCTAACATTCACAGGCAACACGAATGAACAAATACATTGAGGATATTACCAAGAAGGTTAACTCCCTCTATCGTGCTAGAAAATTACTTACATCTGAGAGCATCTTATATCGTTATAAAGCTACAGTTCGTCCATGTATGAAATATTGTCACATCTGGGCTGGTGCACCTCACCCTTAAACAGGGTCCAAAAAAGAGTCTCACGTCTAATAGTTCTCGCATTATGGGTCAGGTACCAACCTTTGTCGCATCATCCGTCGCATCTCTCTGCTTGTTTAATAAGTACTTTAATGAAATATTCTCTGATGAACTCGTAGCACGTGCCCCTTCGATATATACATCCCCGACTAACCTAAGCAGCAAAATTTCACCTCTTTTACTATTGAGATCCCTAGGTGCTGGAAAACCTTCTAATAGTTTTTGTCCTCCTCGGACTGCTCGACTTTAGAATTCCCTCCTTGTTTCTTGTTTCCATGGAAGCATTAACATGCAAAAGTTTAAATGTAATGTGAACAGACATCTCGCTGTTCAACTTTCCTCAGTTCCCTGTTTAGCACAATCCCAAACAGTAGCCCCTTACATTCCACTCGGCAATATGTCTTATTTTGGGTGAAAATAAGAAAAACATTTTTGCATATTTTCTGCGGAATACTTCTTAAAGGAAGTGACGTGCGTGGTTGGTGTAAATAATTTCCATAGGAGGTGTTCCGTTATTTTTCTATTGAAACTATAGAAACAGGAGAAAATTGACTTTACTTTATTAATTTATACATATATATATAATGTGTGTATATATATATATATATATATATATATATATATATATATATATATATATATATATAGGAAACAACCAAGCAAAGAAAACCCCTAAGCCAAATTTATCCCAAAGCAGAAAAACTCAAGCTAGACTTCCAGGACATTATATGTACAAATGTACGCAAATTTGGGCATATTTTATTGCTTTTAAAATATAGGTTCTTTTTTTACCAATTCTGATAAAATTTTAACCATAGAATCTATCTATCTATCTATAAAAGTGAAAATGTCTGTTAATTGATATTTACGGTGTGTACATTTTCCTACCAAATTACTCTGTCAATTTTCAGTCTAGAGACTCGAGGTTTGACATAAGAGGTATTGAGATTTGTGAAAATCTTTTTAATCGGTTTTCAGCCAGAAAATTGGTTATCAAGGAGTTAAAGTTCAACGATTTGACCTTTGAAAACTCTACCAAACTCCTCCGCCAATTTTGGGGCGAAACACTTGAAATTTTAGATGTAGGTTACTTGGACATGGATCAAACTTTTTAATTTGATTTGAGCCCAAAACAATAAATGTTAACGGGTTTACGTAAGTGTATCCGGCCATAGGGCAATCTTTTTAATTGGTGTTTCGCCGAAAATTTGCCTGCCGAGGGGTAAAAGTTCAAAAGAAATTACCTTTGCGGCCTCTAGCAAATTATTCAGCCTATTTTAGTCTAGACATTTGAAATTTTACATAAAAAGCATTCAGACATGCAGCAAACGTTTTAATCTATTTTGAGGCGAATATTTGGTTGCCATGAGATCAAAGTTGAAAGAGTTGCCCTTTGCAGACTCTACCAAACTCCTCCGCCAATTTTGGGTCTAAACACTTGAAATTTTAGATATAGGTTATCTGGACATGAGTCAAACTTCTTATATATATATATATATATATATATATATATATCACCTATTTTGGCAACATATGAGTTCCAAATCTCAGCGACTATTCAACGGAATTTAACAAATGAGAGCTCTCTCTCTATATATATATTATTCCTTAATTGGAATTCATTTTTGAGATGAACATTATATATTAATTTATTTTTATTTCGGACTGACGAAGGCCAGAGGAATAGTTGGCCGAAACGTTGTGAATAAACAAAACCAATAAAACCAATAAAAGATCAAAAAACAACAACTAATAAAGATGAGAATAATAGTCCGAAATAAAAACAAATTAAATGAGAGCTCGTTGAAAAGGTCATGACCTGAATGGTGTAGTGGGCCATGTGACATTTGACATTATGGTTGCACATTAAAGGGAGCAATAATCATCCAGAGCCTATTTTTGTTTACAGTCATAAAATATTTCAGTTATAGTCATGTCTTTTCCTAGTTTTGGATATGAATTACAAAATATCTTATATTTCGCTGAAACTTTTGTACTTGATGGAGGGGTGACTAAATCTTGCTTCTATGGTTTTAAATGATTTGAAATAACAAGGGGAGAGTTGATTCCAATTATTTCTTACGTGTTATATCTCTTCTCTTTGGTTTTCATACATAAAGTACGTTTCACAGTGTATAAGGAGTATTTGATACTGGAAATATTCATAATCGTATCCTATTTCCAAAAGAGATATAACATATGAGAAATATTTGGAATCAAGTCTCCCCTTGCTGTTATTTCGGATAATTTGAAATCTTAACAACAAGTTTTAGTTTTAGTCAGCAAGGGCAGGGGGTTGGGATATATATATATATATATATATATATATATATATATATATATATATATATATATATATATATATATATATATATATATATATATCACCCAAACCCCTGGGCTTGATGGATAGAAGATGGATAGGAGACTATATTTGTGTGTGAGTATATGTGTAATAACATTGGCTATCATAGTATTTTATTCGAAATATGTGTAAAATGGACAAAATAATGACGTAAATATACTGTAATATTTTCTACGCAAATTTCCATCTCTTCATCTAGATGCAAAGGAATATTTTGGAACCTTTATCCTCGAGTTGCTTTTGGGCTTTGATAAGTAGTCACTCCCTTGTAAAGCAAATAAATACACACACATGTATATATATATATATATATATATATATATATATATATATATATATATATATATATATTGTTTTTTAAAATATAATTAAAAACAATATATATGCCGCCCCCAATTCGTATTTAGCTAAAAATGCACTTACACATAAATAATTGAATTCATTCAAAAAGTACCGCGAACAAAACCGAAGAAATAACACACACACACACACACACACACACACACATACACACACACACACACATATATATATATGTATATATATATGAATAAAAAATCAATACTAAATATATATAAATGTTTATATCTTTTCCGTATTTATTTACTGTGTGTTGACGTGTAGGAATACAAAAAGTCTTTTGATGAAAGCAAGAATGTTTCCTTCAAAAGCACATATTTTCGACCGATCCTACGATCTTCCTCAGTGTGAATGATAGAAAACATGAGTGTGCGGACAGAGTTAGCAACAGGATGGGCACGGTTATAACCATTAAGATAAAGATCTATTTGAATATGACCCTTCCAGTATTTTTGACTTGGAATGGTCAGCAACTTGTGTGGCCTCTATTCAAAACTAAGTCTTTCATAAAACTTTGAATTGGACACCCACGCATCCCAGGAACATACACGCATATGTGAACATGCATGTATATACACTCGCGCACTACCACATATGCTTCTTCACGTACTCATACATACGCAGGATACGCGCACACACGTTTATAGACGTGTGTACATATACAGCTGGAGATTGATGAGCAGATGTAAGTGATAAGCTAAGTGGATGCTAAGTAGAATATTTTTCCAAGATCTTGGACTTATAGATTTATTGTGGTTCTAGGTTATAGACGGGTCAAAGCCGCGCTGTTGTCTGGATTGTCTACACGTACACACCCACCTGTATATATATATATATATATATATATATATATATATATATATATATATATATATATGTATGTATATGTACTGTGCGTGCAAAATGAAGTCTTCAAGACAAGGTGTTGATGGCAACACACACACACACACACACATATATATATATATATATGTGTGTGTGTGTGTGTGTGTGTTTCGTTTTTTTTTTGTTTTTGTTTTTTTATTATTTTGCTTCTTTTTACCATTTAAAAGTCTGAGCCATTATACCCGTCTTTTGTTACACGCATGTCTCAGATAAACCCGACGGTTTATCCTTAACACATTAAATATTCAGTTACAATAATAAAAGAACCCACTTGCTTATTATGTTAACCTTTCCTTAGATTTGGATTTCTCGTAGGTTTTTTTCTTGGTACTTCTTTTGGCAAGGCTTCGTCCGTATATGTTCCGTTTGAAATCATATTTGCATCACTAAAAGCGTTGGTCGAATGGACAAATCTTTATTTTACACGCATTCCAGCATATTTATAAAGTGATATGTCTGCCCATTTGTCTGTCGTGCTTAAGTTTCAAATAGTATTTATGTTAATGTGTTACGCTAAAGTTTGAAATAGAATCCCCTTTGGTATTTAACGTCTAAGTTTTCAATATTATTTTCTGTTTTGATATGCTAAAGTATGAAACAGAAGTTCTGTTGATCTGTCACGCTTAAGTTTTAAATTTCATTCTCTTTGGTCTTTTACACTCAAGTTTGAAATAGCATTTACTGTTTATCAGTCATACCTAACTTTCTTTTACATCGCTAAACGCACAGATTAAACGGACGCATTTTAAGAATGGATCCGTTTCTGGGTTTTTCTCTTTCACCCCCACCCCGCCCCATCTATCATTTTCTCCTAAGAGTTCCTAGAAGAGATAAAATGAGAATATAAAACTGCTAAAGTGGTCATGGGGTAACATGTCCTTTGGGAAGCTGTGGAATGGAAAGCCCCACCCCATCACTCAAAAAGAAGGTGGGTAGAGAAAGAATTCATTGACAGCTGGAAACAGACAACCGTTCTGCTGATCTCTGCAAAAGTCTGGAACTGGTAGACTTGGAAGGGGCGTCGTTATTCATTCTCGTCATAGGATTACGATTTTGACTCTCGCCCTTTAACTATTAACCTTTATAATGAGTCAGCCGACACGTACACTTTTCATGAAAGCAAAGGGTTTAATATACTAAGAATTAGTGATGGGACGATTCCAATATTTTTCCCGATTCCAATACAATTACCGATTTCGATATAATTACCGATTCCGTACTAAATTCCCAATTCCGAAACAATTACCGATTCCGATTCCCATTCTTTATAAATCTCTTATTATTTTACTAAAAGATTGTTATTTTGCCCCGATTACTGTAAAAACACATCTTGTGCTTATGTTTTCTCAAACGTAAAAAAAAAACACAACTTGTGATGGGGTGATCTAGTGAGTTTTGTCTTACTGGAAGTTTAAATGAATAAATATTTATTATCTTATTTTTACTACAAGCAATGGAAGATTTTTTTATAAAAACAAAATCAAATAAAAAAGATAATTAAAGGAATCAGTTTTGGCATCGGAAAATAGGCGCAAATTTTTCCGATTCCGATACAGATTCCGATACCTCAAAAGTTCCGATTTTTCCGATTCCCGATTCCGATTAATCGTCCCAACACTACTAAGACTGCAGGTTTAACGGGGATAGTGGATTGAGACAAAAATACAAAGTTAGTAGCAGAGGATTTCTTTCCCTTCTCTGACCAAAGCCAAAGCAGATGTTACAATTTATTTTAAAATTTATTCATTGCGGACTATTATCCTCATCTTTAATAGTTGTTGTTTCATGACGTTTCGGCCAAATATTCCTCTGGCCTTCGTCAATTGGTAACCGCGACGAGATAGAAATAATGAATTCCAATTAAATAATATATAAATTTATCTTTAGTAAAACAAAAAAACGGATTTGTTTGTTTAGAAGAACTAGTCTCATAATGAGGTGGTCATGATCTGTTTACCAAAGAATTGGAAAAAAAACCCAACTAGTTTTGATTAATATTTTTTAATTGTGAACTAAACTCAAAATGTTTTATTTTCAAGTTCCTTAATACTCAGTACACACACTAGGGGTTCATACCTCATCCTCTCATCATAAGACTACTCTTTATAAACCAGTTTATGGGTTAATTTTGTAATCATGAAAAATCTGTGAATTCTACAATTTTAATCATTTTTTTATCTATAGGGGGAGGTCACCGCTTATCAAGGCTTAAAAACCAATCGAGGATAAGGGTTCATGAATATCAGGACAACACTGTGATGATCAGTACTGGTGGAACTTGGGTAGTGTTTGTTTATTTATGGGGATGACTCAACAGGAGCTTGTTTTTATTAAGCTTGAAAACGAACATGTTTTAATTAGCTGGGAAGCAGCCCCAAGGAATTATGTTCCACAAACGAGTAGTGCTGTTGTTGCTGTGAATTAAGTTTTATATTATTCCTTTTAGCAACATATTAAGTAAAACGACAAAATAAAATTAAAAGGTCCCTAAAGTACCACTGTACCAATCCCTTCCGCTTCCATCCAGTAGATTTGCCCCATTTTCACAACATGATCTGCTTGGAACTCACGTTTACAAATGTGAATCCAACACGTTGTATGCAGACTATGTCGCAAGAACATAGGACAAGTAATGACTCCTTTTTTGTAATAACAACATTTATTTCCTAATTCTACCGCCACACGTGACTTCTCATTATGGCTGTAACGCCACTCGCGTCTTTAACGAGATCGTTTTCTCTAACGTTCTCTCTTTCCTTTTAATAGTCTTTCTTTTTCTTTACCGTGACGTCAATTCGCACACGACTCGGTATTTGCATATAGCCGCCACACGCGCTGTGTTACAGAATGTACAACTTGAAAAAGAGGGAAATATTGAAATATTGACGATGACAATTCAGAAGTCAATTTTGAAATAATTTTTTAAAGTACAACATATTTTGACATTATCAGTTCAGAATGATTCTTAGTTGCAGCGCTTTCACACAAATAATAAGGAGTTGGTTGCATTCTATAAGTTAAAAGAACTTGTTGTCAACACTTTTACTAAATTCAATTTTGTTTGTTTACTTATGTATAAAAGAGAGAATAAAGAAGAGAAACCGATTGAATTTGGTTGCTATTTTTTAAAAAAGGTTTTGTGTATTTTAGTACTTGCAAACAGCAAAAATAGAGTTGGTCGATAGACGGACGGAGTTGCCAGAACATCAACGCATGTAATCGATTTAACAACTGGACCAGCGTTGCCATTCAACAGACAAACGAAATCATGGCAGCAATAAACATAGTAGATAAGCATGTGGGCTAATTTAGTCAAAGCGCAACAGACGTCCTGGTGACAGACAGAAAAATAAATCGAGCTAGTAATGTTATATGGTCCTGGGGCAAAAACAAAAAAACTATACAAACCTATATGTGAAATATGATTAACGAACTTCCTGAGATCAAGAACAGGTACTACATTATTTCATGTGCAAAAAGAAAATTTTAAAATTAGGCACAAGGCCTTCAAAAACGTAATGAGTTGTAGTTGTCGTATTTTCATGCGGTTCGTTATTAGGTGCATTTGGATGCATTCGTCCAAAAAATGCGGATAGTTGGTTGGCTGCTGAATTCGTGCTTTAAAACACTAACAATGTTCGACCGTCTCGGTCAAGAAGGAGAAGTGATAGCTAAAAGCATCCAGTTTGTTACCAAGGGAATAACAACCATAAATTGTTTGTAACTAAGGGAATAGCAATCATAAATAGCTTGTTACCAAGGGAATAGCAACCATTAATAGTTTGTTACCAAGGGAATAGCAACCATAAATATTTTGTTACCAAGGGAATAACAACCATAAATAGTTTGTTACCAAGGGAATAGCAACTATAGATAGTTTGTTACCAAGGGAATAGCAACTATAGATAGTTTGTTACCAAGGGAATAGCAACCATAAATAGTTTGTTACCAAAGGTATAGCAACCATAAAAAGCTTGTTACCAAGGGAATAGCAACCAAAAATAGTTTGTTACCAAAGGAATCGCAACCATAAATAGTTTGTTACTAAGGGAATAGCAACCATAGATAGTTTGTTACCAAGGAAATAGCAACCATAAATAGTTTGTTACCAAGGAAAGAACAACCATACGTTGTTACCAAGGGAATCGCAACCATAAATAATTTGTTACCAATGGAATAGTAAACATAAATACTTTGTTACCAAGTGAATAGCAACGAAAAATAGCTTTTTACCAAGGTAATAACAACCATAAATACTTTGTTACCAAATGAATAGCAACGATAAATAGATTGTTACCAAGCGAATACCAGCCATAAAAAGTTTGTTACTAACGGAATAGCAACCATAAATAGTTTGTAACCAAGGAAATAGCAACCATAAATAGCTTTTTGCCAAGGAAATCGCAACCATAAATAGTTTGTTACCAAGGAAATAGCAACCAGAAATCACCACACAATATAATGAAATATTGGGTGTGCATAGAAATATTTTTAGTAACGCGAGGTTATCAGTGAAAGATCAAAATATACAAAAAAAAAATAGAACAGATAAGGCATAGAATTATAAACTTTAAACGCATTCAATTCATATGTGTTGAGCTAGATTTTATGTGTTGAGCTAGATTTTATATGTGTTGAGCTAGATTTTATATGTGTTGAGCTAGATTTTATGTGTTGAGCTAGATTTCATATGTGTTGAGCTAGATTTTATATGTGTTGAGCTAGATTTCATATGTGTTGAGCTAGATTTTATATGTGTTGAGCTAGATTTCATATGTGTTGAGCTAGATTTCATGTGTTGAGCTAGATTTCATATGTGTTGAGCTAGATTTTATGTGTGTTGAGCTAGATTTTAAAACCTGAAAAACAAATTCAAATCTGCCAATGTCAATTAAATTTAGATTTACTAATTATTAGGTTGGTGCAAAAATAATGCTTTTGACGTATGTATATCTATTAAAAAACGACATTATTTTTCCACCCACCTCATTACATTCAACAAAAAGAAATTCAATTCAAGAAGTTTTGTCCAGCAGAGACAGAAATTGAATCTAGAAGATTTTGACTAAAAATCTGTTATATATGAAAATTTTGACACATCTAATTTTTCCAAAGGAAAAACATTTTCTCCATTATATTTTAACCGCCCCCCCCCTCCCAAGGTTTGGACCGTATACTTTTGTATGGAAATGTTAGGATAATAATCGGATATCTGAATAGCATTATTAACTGATAGTTTTCGGCACATTTTATGGAAAACAATTTTTTTAATCTTTAAATAAAAATTGATATTTGTGCTTGTTACACTTTTGCACGTGACTTCAATAATAAAAAATATATTAACCATCATAGATACAGTCTTAAAGGAAGGGGATGCTAAACGCTATCCTTATAATCTCCATCGTTAACTTTACTATTATGTAAAAGTTACTTTTGTGTGTGTGTGTGTTGGTTGTTTGTTTGTTTGTTTTACGGCATATCAACCCTTTTCAGGTTATTTAATGCCGAATCCAGTGATTTTGAAGAAAATTTTTTAATAGAATATATATTTGGTTTTTTTTTTCAAGTCGGTTTCTATTTAACCCATAGTCGGGACCCTAACAGGTATTACCACTCCGGGTCAGAGTGAACCTGGGAGCAATGGAAATCAAAGGTGGCTTCACACTCCCCAAAGCCGCAAGCTGGGGCCTCACCATCGGATATAGTTTAAGGTTATATCCAGGACCGTGTGTGTGTGTGTGTGTGTGTGTGTGTGTGTGTGTGTGTGTGTGTGTGTGTGTGTGTGTGTGTGATATAGATCCTTCCTCATATGGTTCCGAAACGGCTGAGCCTATCTTTTGCAAATTTCACACAAAGCTAATTTATATTTCTGGCAGTGTTCTTAAATATGATTTCTTCAGAAATTTATCCGATACATATCGAAGATAAAATAAAATATCCGATCTAAAAAAAAGTCTTTTCTCTCGTATAGATAAAAAAACAAGTATAACTTTTACAGGGAAATATTTTACGTTATACCGGTATAATCTCGGATGATGTAACGTAAACAATTCTTCCGTAAAAATTCGTCTTTTTTGTCTGTAAGAGAAGAAAGACAATTTTTAAGATCGTCAAGCGCAAATATCAGAGGACGTGATATTGTAAACAAACATAAACGGAATTCGATGAACGCCAGCATCATTATTTTTTTTTATTATTCATTTATTTATTTATGAGTAGCTCACTGATCAAATTATTCATCGTAATATATAATATTTAATAGAATTTTATATTCATACATATGCAATCTGCATAAATTAAAATACCATGTTTAAACGTATTGTTCGACCGGGCAACGCCGGACATCCAGCTAGTTCTGTTAAAACGAATACATTTTATTTTTATAATTACTTACTATTTATTTTCTTGTTAAAGAAGCAAGTATATCTTTGTGAATTAATTTCGTTAGTATTTTGATGGTGTAGGATACACAATGCTTTGAAAAATTAGCCTTAAGAGTTGAATATCAGTTATTTTGTTCTAATCAAAGTTATATTTTATCTATATAACTTAAACAATAAATGTATGTCTGTGTGAAAATATTTAACGGATAAACTCTTAAACTACTAGTCGCATAACACTGAAATTAACAGGAAATAGTAATCATACACCCCGGATGGTTTATAACGAGTAAAATCTTTGTTTAATGAGTAAATATATATAATCTTTTTCTCTCACATCTGATTTTGACCTACAACTGGTACTTGAAGACCGCGATCAGATCCTGGTTAGCAAATGATTCAACCCCCAGGCCATTTCTTAGACGTGACGTCATGCCACTATTTGCGTACAGCCAGAGTCGCGGGGAACTCTCCTTGTTTCACTGTGGCCTGACATTGTCGATTATGTAGCGGGGAATTAACGGCAGAGAAAGCTCAAGATTGATACGGACGGCCACTTTATTGAGATGCCATACAACACACAACATGTTTTTCAATGCCGAAAACTCCTGCATTTCTTCAAGTACCAGTTGTAGGTCAAAATCAGATGTGAGAGAAAAAGATTATATTTTGCCTTTGAAGAAAATTTGATGGTTTAGTATACACAATGCTTTGAAAATTTGATGGTGTGGGATACACCATGCTTTGAAAATTTGATGGTGTAGGATACACAATGCTTTGAAAATTTGATGGTGTATGATACACAATGCTTTGAAAATTTGATGGTGTATTATACACAATGCTTTGAAAATTTGATGGTGTAGGATACACCATGCTTTGAAAATTTGATGGTGTATTATACACCATGCTTTGAAAATTTGATGGTGTATGATACACCATGCTTTGAAAATTTGATGGTGTATGATACACCATGTTTTGAAAATTTGATGGTGTATGATACACAATGCTTTAAAAATTTGATGGTGTAGGATACACCATGCTTTGAAAATTTGATGGTGTATTATACACCATGCTTTGAAAATTTGATGGTGTAGGATACACAATGCTTTGAAAATTTGATGGTGTATTATACACCATGCTTTGAAAATTTGATGGTGTAGGATACACAATGCTTTGAAAATTTGATGGTGTATTATACACAATGCTTTGAAAATTTGATGGTGTATGATACACAATGTTTTGAAAATTTGATGGTGTAGGATACACAATGCTTTGAAAATTTGATGGTGTAGGATACACAATACTTTGAAAATTTGATGGTGTATTATACACAATGCTTTGAAAATTTGATGGTGTATGATACACAATGCTTTAAAAATTTGATGGTGTATGATACACCATGTTTTGAAAATTTGATGGTGTATGATACACCATGTTTTGAAAATTTGATGGTGTATTATACACAATGCTTTGAAAATTTGATGGTGTATGATACACAATGCTTTAAAAATTTGATGGTGTATGATACACAATACTTTGAAAATTTGATGGTGTATGATACACAATGCTTTGAAAATTTGATGGTGTATTATACACAATGCTTTAAAAATTTGATGGTGTATGATACACAATGCTTTAAAAATTTGATGGTGTAGGATACACAATACTTTGAAAATTTGATGGTGTATTATACACAATGCTTTGAAAATTTGATGGTGTAGGATACACAAAGCTTTGAAAATTTGATGGTGTATTATACACAATGCTTTGAAAATTTGATGGTGTATGATACACAATGCTTTAAAAATTTGATGGTGTATTATACACCATGTTTTGAAAATTTGATGGTGTATGATACACCATGTTTTGAAAATTTGATGGTGTATTATACACAATGCTTTGAAAATTTGATGGTGTATGATACACAATGCTTTAAAAATTTGATGGTGTATGATACACAATGCTTTGAAAATTTGATGGTGTATGATACACAATGCTTTAAAAATTTGATGGTGTAGGATACACAATACTTTGAAAATTTGATGGTGTAGGATACACCATGCTTTGAAAATTTGATGGTGTATTATACACCATGCTTTGAAAATTTGATGGTGTATGATACACAATGCTTTAAAAATTTGATGGTGTAGGATACACCATGCTTTGAAAATTTAGCCTTAAAAGTTGAATATCAGTTTTTATGTTCTTCTTAAAGTTATATCTCATCTATAAAAATAAAACAGTAGATGTATGTCTGTGTGAAAATATTTAACCGATAAACTTTTAAGCTGCTAGTCACATGACACTGAATGTTTTAGTTTACATTTTTGAACTTCCAATGATCATCTCTCGTTTCTTTATACCAAAAAAGTATTTCTAACATACAAGGAACTTATATTCATGAGTACGTGTTTCGAAGACGCAAAATAAAAAACAGTTAAAATAATAAAAATGATGTCACTTTTGCGCTATACGTAAAACTATGTTCTTAGTCGTCTGACAAGGATCCAAGTGTAATATCTGTTCTGTCTAAATTTAGTATAATAATATTGTGGAGTTTTGGTTCGCGTCTGGCATCCATACAATGAAAATGTGTCACAGACTCCCATGAGGATATTGGAGATAAACCGCAATAACCAGATATATTCTGACACTACATTAATTCGATTACTTGGATAAATAGTTTTACAGTTTTAACAAAAGGGCTACAATAATATCGTGGGATCTTCATTCATTCTAAACGTCAACAGAATGCCTAGCAGCAATATATTACATGTGAAAAATGCAGCTTGTGGAATTTCTACAAGTCCCGCAAGTTAACAATATAATTTCTAATCAAATTGGAATTATCTTAAGTCAGACATGCTCTAGTGTAAATGTGGTATTGTGGTGACTGAGATGATTCTAATTAAAATTAGAATGGAAATTTTTATTAATTGTAACCAAGAATAACCAACGACATCCATTTTATCACGCTTTTGGTGGCCTTGGTCTAATTGTTTGTAATTTTGTTATATTTCTGCAAATAAATGATACAAAGTGTAGTATCTGTTCTGCTATTATACTTAGTTTATTCTGTTCTCGGTCAGGGCAAAATAAGTACTTCAAGATTAAAACAATTTTTTAAAAATTTTTGTTCGAATTCAAATTTCCATTTTATGATGAGCTGATGGATTTTTCTCACATTAAAACTGATCCTCGTCCTAACTTTATCATCGTGAGAAAGCAAGTAAAAAATAAAGAAACCTGGACAGTAATATTAAAAGGCGTTCACAAAATTTTTCCACATTAAAACTGCAAGAGAAGTTGTTTTTAATTTCCTTTATACACTGTTTAATTTCAGTATATAAAATTTACATTACATAAGGTTGGTGCAAATATAATTTCGTTTTTTATCAGATACTAGCATGGGTGTCCGGCGTTGCCCGGGTGTTTGGAGGTGTATGCTGAGAAACAAAAAAAACGGTCAATTTTTTTTAACTTTGACCCCTATTATGACCCCTTTACATTTATTGTTTTGGGCTCAAATAAAGTTATTAAGTTAAATCCATGTCCGGGGAACTTATATCCAAAATTTCAAGTGTTTAGACCCCAAATTGGTGGAGGAGTTTGGTAGAGTTCTCAAAGGTCAAATCGTTGAAGTTAGACCCCTTAAAAGCCAAATTTCTGGCTGTAAATGGATCACATCGATTTTCCCAAACCTCAGTACTCCGTATATCAAATTTTGAGTCTTTAGACTAAAAATTAACAGAGTTATTGCGTAGGGAAATGTACACACGCACACAGACAGACAGACAGACACACAGACACGTTCACTTTTATATATATATATATATATGCACACACACACACACACACACACACACACACATATATATATATATATATATATATATATATATATATATATATATATATATATATATAAATTACGCGGATTAAGGACTATCCACTTATTTAGTGTTTCCTTATTAAAATTAAATATGTTTTTAACTCTTTTTCAAAGTGATTTTTAACATGTTTCATTAACTACTTGTTCGTATATATATATATATATATATATATATATATATATATATATATGTATATATATATATATATATATATATATATATATATATATATATAAGAGCAAACATTGAATAAAACATGTTAAAAAACACTTTGAAAAAGAGATAAAAACATATTTAATCTGAAAAGGAAACACTTAATAAGTGGATAGTCTTTAATCCGCGTAGTTTCGAAGAAATACTTTCCTTCTCATCAGAAGGTAGGAATTAGCAAAATGCGGAATCGGATTTTGCATACAAAAGTATTTCATGAAACTGCAAGTAAGTCAAAGATCTTACTTGATAACAAAAAGTGACGCAGAGGGAATATGGTGAAGAAAAGGGTGATTTCACGTGAATGGTGAAAGGTAAATTATTTATCCAATGACGGTAAAGTCCAAAAATATAAATCCAAGAAAGTTAATTAAATTCCATTCGCACAAGTAAAATCCAAGGAAATCACGCAATTGGAAGATGATCCAAAATAATCCAAAAGACCGAAATCCGTGGAATAAGGCACAAATATGTACAAGGAAAAGGGGAAAAAATTCCAATAATATTAATAAAAGAAAAATAAGATATGCGTTTTATATATATACATATATATATATATATATTATGTATCTATATATATAATGTATGTATATATATATATATATATATATATATATATATATATATATATATATACGTCAAAAACAACATTACTTTTGCACCAACCTAATATTTTGTTCCATAAACGAACAACTTCATACGGTTTTTCGTCAAAAGACTTCTTTTTTTTTAAATAGCATATTTCCTTAATCTCCTTGCCCAATTAATGTCAGCCACATGACTGCCGCGCAAAGCCGGTGGTATGCATCACTAGGCGATCTGATGGCGCCACCGCCTCAGGACAAACTCGAATAACATAAAAAATGAAGGACAAATTTTGGTGGACAGTGTTGTTGAGGGTGAGGGTTTGATGTTATAAATGGTGAAAGATGGTGGTAAAGAAAATGCGTGTGGTGTGCAGTCGGTTGTAATAACACTATTTCGTAATTTGCATGGATGAAGTAGTAAAGAAACACGATAAAGATGATGTTATATGGTGTTTTGAGAGTCGGAAACAAAATAGTAATGAGTTACTTTACCGACATTAGATTATTAAAACAGTTAAAGGTTGTCTACATCAAAGCGAGTTTATATAACAAAAAATCATCACCACCAAGAACTGCATCTTTCTCTTCATTTTCTTCTTTTTTTCAATTTTCCTACCAGTTTATTCAAACTGGATATGAGGCATCTTACCGGATGCCAAACATTAATATTTACCCGTTATTTTATATATTCCAACCGAAAGATCTTTTTTTAAGATTCTGACCCTACCTTTAAGTGTAATTGTTTGAATCTGTCTTGCAATTGGTTCATAAGGTATATTTTTTAAATTCGTTTCCATGAGTCCAATTGTGCCTATAATTACTGGAATAAAACAGATCTATTAAAAAATTCCAGTTTCTTTTCATGCCATACCTAAAACTTTGGTATTTCGTTATCTTTTCGTTCTCACTTCCGTTTAATTCAGCATCACTGGAGACACTAACTTCTATTAAGGTTGCTTATTTTTCGTTTTTGTCCAATTTCACTATGTCAGGTTTTATAGCTCTGTTTTCTAGGTATGTAGCAGTATGGATTGCATAGTCATAGTGGATGGTGTATAACTTATTTCCAACTGTTGTTTCTGGTAAACATGTTCCCAGGACTTGCTGCTGCATTCGATATTGAAATTTTTACAGATCGTCCAGTGGAGATATTTACACACTCCATTGTTTCGCAGTGTATGGTAGCCGCCCCCCCCCACCCCGCACAATCTTACAGCAGGATGTCAGGTGTACCACATTCTTTACTCTTATGCGACAGAACCTGCATTTTTTACCACTGTTGGGATCACTCATTTTCTGAAAAGCATTAGTCATCAAGCCTTGATATAGGGCAGCCATTATAACTCTCTCCTAATTAAAGTTAAGCGATCTTCTTTTAATCCAGTCTATAGAGCATTTCTTATCATCCAGAAAATGCTTTTCTGTTGATTTATCCATTCTTCCAGATTTGTTTTGTTTTATTTTTTGCTTTGTTTTTTGCAATGGAAGTTCTTGGCGTATTTTTCTGGTGACTTTTATTATGCTATTTTTTAGCGGACTTGTTTTCTGATTCTGTCCTATATGTAAGACAGTCGCGTCCAAAATGTTTGGCCAAATAGATATTGTTCTGCTGGCTCTTGTTCGGATTTTGAGAGCTCATCAGATATTGCCAAGTACTTACGATAGTGGTATGAGGCTGATGGTTAATCTCTGAGAGACTCATACCTCTTGATCTACTGGACAGATATAGAAATCAGTGTTTGCATATGTTGTATGTTATTCTTTACAGTATCATCATTTTCCGCGTTTTAGTGTCCAATTTGTTTATATCTCTTTGTGGCCAGTCGACAATGTCATTGACATTGTCATTGACAATGTCATTGACAATGTCATTGTTGACATTGTCATTTACAATGTCATTGACAATGTCAAGGCTGTATGCTATCACAGGCATATCTTTTTTCTTTCATCTAGGCATATTGAATGGTTCATTTCTATGCCAAGGTATCTGTATTTTTCCTGCTCTTCTAGGTATTTGATGGCAGTATCTTCATCAAGCTGCATGTTTTCCGTTTGAACCTTCTTTCCAGCTCTTTTTTCTCTGTGTCTGTAAGATGTAGAAAAAAATATTTATTCTTTGACCCTAAACTAACGTAGACTTCGTCAAAAAAAGAACCTACACCTTGATGAAGCTACTGATAAGGACTTAGAAGAGCAGGAAAAATGCAAACACCTTGGCATACAAGTGAACGATTCTTGACGATCGATTTTCCAGCTAGATTATATATTAACTAAAGGGAAGTAACTGATTATTTATCAAGGAATTAATTCCGTTATGTTGACTCATTCTTTAAGTAATCTTTAAAAACGAGTTGCCTGTATATATGTGTCCAGAGAAAAAATATGCTTGGTGGAGAAGAAAGAGGGAACGTGAAGAGGGAGGAGGAGGCGGAGGAGGAGGAGGAAGAGGAGGAAAGAAAGATGGAGAGATGAATATAGACAGAAGTTTTAATAGAAATATGGGTCCTTATGCACTATTTGACCTGCGCGCTGAAATAATAACATTATTATTTAGAAAGGCATTCTTAACATGGGGGGGGTGTTTTGTAACTATTCTGTACTGACACATAAGAATTTAATAACAAAAAAAAGATATCGGAAAACTTGAATTTAACTTGAAAATTTTTTTTTTCAAATAGTGCATAAACGCCGAAATATGTTACACTTTCGCCTTGGGCAATGCTGGGCTCTGTTAGTCGTATGTAAATAGAAAACTTGTCCGTAAAGGTGATATTGTGAAACTTGTTACATTTCGAAATATTAGCGATCTTAACTACCTTTAGAAATGGAGAATATTGTAAATAATAAAATACAAATACAATGGATGTCGTGGCCGAACAACAGGACAGAAACCTTCAGATCCTCATTCTCAGTTTTTACAAACTGATTTTTTAACTTTCTTGTGAATAGAGCGTAAAACATTAGCTTAAAAAAGAACTAACTTTTGCGTGACGTCATAGATTTATGATTTACTAGTAGTATTACCCGGCATTGTTGCTCGGGGGTTGCTTTGATGCCTTTTTTATCTTTATTTTGATCTGTATCTTTGGTAATACCAATTTTTTTTTGTAATCCTAAAATTATTTTAGTAAATTTCGGTTATATTGGCACCTTACTGATCAACGTTACGCTCACACAGTGGGTGCAACCTGCCAGCAACAATCTAATTCCTCTGATTTGTCCCATTAGCAGATATTTTTCCAGCTAAAAACATCTACTTTGGTGAGGTTTTGGGGCCATGATTTCTTGAACAGTATGCGAAAGAAACCACAGGATCAACATCGACTATCTATTAGTTGTAAGAATTTATGTGGTTGTCGCTGTATAGTTCTACAATTAGTCAACTGTGTCGAAAAATTCCTTATCTTATGTTGCTGGGCATACTACTTGTGCTTGGTTGTTAGGACTATGTTTTGTTAAACCGACATATAAGAAACCCCTGAATCACATTTTCACTAAATATGTGTGTAGACTGTTTTGCAATTTCCTCGGGATCAGTTGCTTGTTCAATGAACATTCAAAAACAGAAACATAATTTACCTTTGCACTGGTAAAAACACGTAAATGTTTAAGTCTTATAAAATTCTTTGCAGTTAACGAAAAAAGAATTAATAAATTTACGTGTGGAGTTTGAACTTACAGACCACGTCATGCAAAAAAAACACGCTATCAATTTATCCACAGTAGAATTTTCACGGTCCGTTGTTCTATCATTATTGCTAAGCGACGACATGGAAAAATGGCTTTCCGATGACAGATGAATTAAAATAAAGGTTTTGATTATCGATTATCGGTAATTATGTGGGGTATCTGCGACAAGACGTAATTAAGATCACTCTCAGACTTATACACTAAAGTTCTGTAAATTTTAAAGAAACTCTGTTCAGCTGTTTCGGAGTCTATAAGGAACGAACACACACAGACAAAGTTGCATTTATATAATTACAGAGACAGAGATAAAGATGATTTATCCTGTATGAAATAAAGTCTAAACGAGACGTAATTATTTTTAAATAATCGCAGAATTAAAAAAACATCATTCCAATGATATAGTAACATACCACGAAAGCATAAGTATATAATTCAATACCAAGTTAAGTGCTTTAATCAATTAGATAAAGAATTATTCTCAAATTCTCCTAACTTATTCCTTTTAACTATATCTGTCAGACATCACTATTGGCACGTTTTCTAGGGTCTTATACAAGTTAGTCAATGTAGACATGACGAAGTTTTCCAAATAATATTTTGCTGTGTAAGAGATTCCATAAGAGGGTGTCACTCATGCGGTTTAACTTACTCTCCCAGAAGTTGCCAGCAAACAGAAATCTCGCAATAAGACTCAGACAAGAGCAGTGTTTTCATATACGCGTTTATTGGTTGGATGTTTCCTCCAGTTGATGCCAAATGTAACTTGTAACATCCTTGTGTACGTTCGGTCAAGTGATGTGTCTTTCGTCAGTATCCAAATGTCGAACCATAGAGTGAGACAGATTCCACTGTAGTTCTAAATAAATCCCCCTTAAGATTTCGATAGGAGAAGGGCTTCAAGATACTGTGCAGTTCATCAAAGACATTGTCGCTTTCTTTGTGCTTCTTTTCACTGACAGAATTTTGCTGTCGATGTATACAAATTCCTGGACATACTTACCAGTATTAATGAAAAAGCTAATCGCACTGCCCATTTATTCAAGGAGATGAACATTTTGTTAGCCGCATCAATTGCGTCTGACAAAAAGACAAGGTCAGCTATATAATGCGTCACGTGGGTTATTATTTGTACTAAGTGATGTGAGCTTCTTGTATTTTCAAGATCACGAGATAACCACAGAAGATAACATAGGCAAAGGATAAAAAGGAATGAAACAAGAATATCTCCCTGAAAGACTCCCACAACAAACGTTAAAGAATTCCATATATTTATCAGAAGATGAAGCCATTAATTAAGGGAGTTCATGCAGCATTCATGATAGTTGATACTGAATCTTGCAAGATTTCATCGCCAACATGATTTATTCGAGTTTGCTACGATGCATGGAATCAGAGACGTTGAAAAAATCTACAAATATTAAAACAACTTTTACCTTTTAAAAAACTTTTTTAAATACTCGATTATATGGTGAATGGTTTGGATCTTGTGAACTGTTGGACTGTTCTTTTTTTCTATCAAATCGGAGATATGCAGAGAGCTTTGACCAGAACAAGCCTATGCAGATGTCCTTACAGTTATATCGCATAGGATTAGCAAATCTCTCGACGGTGGCAATCTTTCTAGGGCAATTGCTCTTGACATATCTAAAGCCTTTGATAGGGTATGGCATAAAGGTTTACTTCATAAGATCGCTAGCTATGGTATAGCTGGAAAAGTCTTCTCAATTATTAAATCATTTCTTTCTGATAGGTTCATAAGAGTAGTAGTTGAGGGGCAAAAATCAGAAGCTCACAGTATTAATGCCGGTGTCCCTCAGGGATCCATCCTGGGCCCAACTCTTTTCCTGATCTACATTAATGATCTTCCAAATCATATCCTTACATCATTTGTAGACATTTATGCTGACGATACTACCATTTATGGTACCACATCTAAGACAGTAAACGACCAAGTTCTCTCCAATTCTCTCTCCTCTGATCTTGAGGACGTAGTACAATGGGGAAAGGAGTGGCTGGTTACTTTTAATGCATCTAAAACCAAGCTTCTCTCTTTACATCATCAACATTCTAATTCACATTTGTCTTCAATTGAAATGAATGGCTCTCGTCTTCAGGAGGCCTCGAGTTTTGACAAGCTTCTGGGCTTGACCATTACTCCTGATCTTAAATGGAACACGTATATCAAATCTGTTGCCAAGGCCGCTGGAAAAATGGTGGGATCTTTCTATCGATCCAGTAGATATCTCACTGCTGATGCTATTCTCTACCTATATAAGAGCCAGGTACGTCCAAGGATGGAATACTGTTGCCACATCTGGGCAGGAGCTGCTAGAAAGGACTTGTCCTGCCTTGATAGAGTTCAAAATAGACTTCGTAGCCTCGTAGGAAATGTCCTTTTCTCCTCCTTGCAACCTCTATCTCACAGAAGAGATGTTGCGAGTTTGTCTCTGATGTATCGTTATTTTCATGGAAAGTGTTCAACTGAGCTTCAATCTATGGTCCCCCCTCGCCAAACTTTCACAAGAAACACTCGTCTAGCTGTAAACACTATCAATAATTTCCCCCACTCTTTATCTGTGCCTAAACCTAAACGTAGATTCCATGAACAAAGCTTCTTTCTTAGAACTGCACGCCTGTGGAATTGTCTTCCGTTTTCCTGCTTTCCGGCTGACTACAATATGGTTGTGTTCAAGTCTAAAGTAAATAAGTTCTTGATGAGCCGTTCCATATAAGTTGTTAAATTTACCAAATTTTCATTACTAATGATTACTATATTGACCAATTTCTACTGTACACTCTTTAACCCTTATCCTTGAGTGGCCTCTGGGCCTTGATAATGTGGTGATGCCTTTGTAAAAAAAAAAAAAAAAAAAAAAAAAAGCCTAACGTGATTCGTCAAAATCATGATGTAGGATATTGTACCTATTTACAATGCCTCCCCACGGGACAGAGTAAAACACCAGGGTCGTTTTTTAACGTGGAGAAAAGGTACAAAAATAAAAATTGTCTCAGTTGTGAAGGACTGCTCCTTCACCGAAAGAGAACAAGAAATGGAAGTGCAGTATCTGAAGAACAGATACTACACTTTGAGGTATTTATTTGCTCCCCAACTGAGCAAATTAGGCACAAGGCCGATTTTTAAAGTGAGGAGTGAAGGGGAAATGGGGACCAACTGCCCGGGGAGTAGGGGAGCTGGATAGTGACAATTGGTATGAAGGGTTGCCCCTACATTGACCAAGGTCTTATATGTAGGATTGCTCCCACATATGGTCTTTGCTTGCAGTATCTGCCGGAACAGATGGTATTTATTTGCTCCCCCACCGAGCAAATTAGGCACAAGGCTAATTTTTAATGTGAGGAGTGAAGGGAGGGGGAAGGGAAAAAGGGGACCAGCTCCCGAGAGGTGGGAAATGGGAGCTGGTTAAAGGTCAGGCATGTGGGGTTGCCCCCACATCTGGTCTTTGCTTGCAGTATCTGCCGGAACAGATGGTATTTATTTGCTCCCCCACCGAGCAAATTAGGCACAAGGCCGATTTTTAATGTGAGGAGTGAAGGGAGGGGGAAGGGAAAAAGGGGACCAGCTCCCGAGAGGTGGGAAATGGGAGCTGGTTAAAGGTCAGGCATGTGGGGTTGCCCCCACATCTGGTCTTTGCTAGTCATAGCTAGTCATAGCTTGCAGTATCTGCCGGAACAGATGGTATTTATTTGCTCCCCCACCGAGCAAATAAGGCACAAGGCCGACTTTTAATGTGAGGAGTGAAGGGAGGGGGAAGGGAAAAAGGGGGACCAGCTCCCGAGAGGTGGGAAATGGGAGCTGGTTAATGGTCAGGCATGTGAGGTTGCCCCCACATCTGGTCTTTGCTAGTCATAGCTAGTCATAGCTTGCAGTATCTGTCGGCACAGATGGTATTTATTTGCTCCCCCACTGAGCAAATTAGGCACAAGGCCGTTTTTAATGTGAGGTAAAAACCAGCTCCCCTAAAAGTAGACAAAAAGGGGGCACTCTGGTTACCAAAAATAATAATTGTCCCAGTATAGAGGGTTTCCCCTCCATTGACTGGTACAAATTATCTTAAGTGCAGTATCTGTCGGCACAGATGGTATTTATTTGCTCCCCCACTGAGCAAATTAGGCACAAGGCCGTTTTTAATGTGAGGTAAAAACCAGCTCCCCTAAAAGGGGTCACTCTGGTTACCAAAAATAATTGTCCCAGTATAGAGGGTTTCCCCTCCATTGACTGGTACAAATTATCTGAAGTGCAGTATCTGCCGGAACAGATGGTATTTATTTGCTCCCCCACTGAGCAAATTAGGCACAAGGCCGTTTTTAATGTGAGGTAAAAACCAGCTCCCCTAAAAGGGGTCACTCTGGTTACCAAAAATAATAATTGTCCCAGTATAGAGGGTTTCCCCTCCATTAACTGGTACAAATTATCTTAAGTGCAGTATCTGCCGGAACAGATGGTATTTATTTGCTCCCCCACTGAGCAAATTAGGCACAAGGCCGTTTTTAATGTAAGGTAAAAACCAGCTCCCCTAAAAGGGGTCACTCTGGTTACCAAAAATAATAATTGTCCCAGTATAGAGGGTTTCCCCTCCATTGACTGGTACAAATTATCTTAAGTGCAGTATCTGCCGGAACAGATACTACACTTTGATCTTGGCCAAAAGGCCAAATCAAGTGAAACCAATATCTCAATATTTTGTTGTTTGGTCGAAGTATCCCTTCTTAGGAAAAGAGGAGATAAAGTTTATTTTAGGAGCTTAATGCGATCTGGTTGATAAATTTGATAGTAAAATATAAGCAACTCATTGTCAACGTAATCTGTCAGCCAGAATTAAGTCCACCAGCCTTTTCCAGCTTTATTTGTTTTGTTTCAGTTGTTAGTTCAATATTAAAAATGATTTTTCTGTTGCTGAGTTCCTGTTCAATTACTATGCTTGGCTTTCTATGCAATTGGCAGGATGTTTTAAAAATGTAATCTTTTTCTAATTTTCTAATTCTCCTGTTTTGCTTTCTTTCTTCACCAGTTTGTTTGACTATTTTGAATGCCTATTAATGGATTTGATGCTTATTAATGGATTTGATGCTTATTAATGGATTTCATGCCTATTAATGGATTTGAATGCCTATTAATGGATTTGATGCCTATTAATGGATTTGATGCTTATTAATGGATTTGATGCTTATTAATGGATTTCATGCCTATTAATGGATTTCATGCCTATTAATGGATTTCATGCCTATTAATGGATTTGATGCCTATTAATGGATTTGATGCCTATTAATGGATTTGATGCCTATAAATGGATTTCATGCCTATTAATGGATTTCATGCCTATTAATGGATTTGATGCCTATTAATGGATTTCATGCCTATTAATGGATTTCATGCCTATTAATGGATTTCATGCCTATTAATGGATTTGATGCCTATTAATGGATTTGATGCCTATTAATGGATTTGATGCCTATAAATGGATTTGATGCGTATTAATGGATTTCATGCCTATTAATGGATTTGATGCCTATTAATGGATTTGATGCCTATTAATGGATTTGATGCCTATTAATGGATTTCATGCCTATTAATGGATTTCATGCCTATTAATGGATTTCATGCCTATTAATGGATTTGATGCCTATTAATGGATTTGATGCCTATAAATGGATTTGATGCGTATTAATGGATTTCATGCCTATTAATGGATTTGATGCCTATTAATGGATTTGATGCCTATAAATGGATTTGATGCGTATTAATGGATTTCATGCCTATTAATGGATTTCATGCCTATTAATGGATTTCATGCCTATTAATGGATTTGATGCCTATTAATGGATTTGATGCCTATTAATGGATTTGATGCCTATTAATGGATTTCATGCCTATTAATGGATTTGATGCGTATTAATGGATTTGATGCCTATTAATGGATTTGATGCGTATTAATGGATTTGATGCCTATTAATGGATTTGATGCGTATTAATGGATTTGATGCCTATTAATGGATTTGATGCGTATTAATGGATTTGATGCCTATTAATGGATTTGATGCCTATTAATAGATTTGATGCGTATTAATGGATTTGATGCCTATTAATGGATTTGATGCTTATTAATGGATTTGATGCTTATTAATGGATTTCATGCCTATTAATGGATTTCATGCCTATTAATGGATTTGATGCCTATAAATGGATTTCATGCCTATTAATGGATTTCATGCCTATTAATGGATTTCATGCCTATTAATGGATTTGATGCCTATTAATGGATTTGATGCCTATTAATGGATTTCATGCCTATTAATGGATTTGATGCCTATTAATGGATTTGATGCCTATTAATGGATTTGATGCCTATAAATGGATTTGATGCGTATTAATGGATTTCATGCCTATTAATGGATTTGATGCCTATTAATGGATTTGATGCCTATTAATGGATTTGATGCCTATTAATGGATTTCATGCCTATTAATGGATTTCATGCCTATTAATGGATTTCATGCCTATTAATGGATTTGATGCCTATTAATGGATTTGATGCCTATAAATGGATTTGATGCGTATTAATGGATTTCATGCCTATTAATGGATTTGATGCCTATTAATGGATTTGATGCCTATAAATGGATTTGATGCGTATTAATGGATTTCATGCCTATTAATGGATTTCATGCCTATTAATGGATTTCATGCCTATTAATGGATTTGATGCCTATTAATGGATTTGATGCCTATTAATGGATTTCATGCCTATTAATGGATTTGATGCGTATTAATGGATTTGATGCCTATTAATGGATTTGATGCGTATTAATGGATTTGATGCCTATTAATGGATTTGATGCGTATTAATGGATTTGATGCCTATTAATGGATTTGATGCCTATTAATGGATTTGATGCCTATTAATGGATTTCATGCCTATTAATGGATTTGATGCGTATTAATGGATTTGATGCCTATTAATGGATTTGATGCCTATTAATGGATTTGATGCCTATTAATAGATTTGATGCGTATTAATGGATTTGATGCCTATTAATGGATTTGATGCGTATTAATGGATTTCATGCCTATTAATGGATTTTATGCGTATTAATGGATATGATGCTTATTTATTGATTTGATGCTTATTTATTGATTTGATGCTTATTAATGGATTTGACGCTTATCAATGGATTTGATGCTTATTTATGAATTTCATGATCATTTATGGATTTGATGATTATTTATAGATTTGATACTTATTTATGGATTTCATGCTTATTTTTGGATTTCATGCTTATTTTTGGATTTCATGCTTATTTATTGATTAGATGCTTATTTATGGATTTGATGCTTTTTTATGGATTTGATTCTTATTTATGGATTTGATGCTTTTTTATGGATTTGATGCTTATTTATGGATTTCATGCTTATCAATACATTTGATGCTTATTCATGGATTTCATGATTATTTATGGACTTGATGCTTATTTATGGATTTCATGAGTATATATCGATTAGATTGTTATTTATGGATTTCATGATTTTTATGGAATTCATGGGTATTTATGGATTCGATGGTTATTCATGGATGTCATGATTATTTATGGATCTGATGTTTATTTATGGATTTCAGGATTATTCATGGATTAGATGCTTATTTATGGATTTCATGATTATTTATGGACTTGATGCTTACCTATGGAGTTGATGCTTATTTATGGATTTGATGCTTATTTATGGATTTGATGCTTATTTATGGATTTGATGCATGTCTGATTGATATCTGGATTAGCAAAATAATGCATAAATTCTTCTGCATGTTATCAACAAACGAAATTTATACAATTTTAGCCAGTTAATGAACAGTGCTTAGCATAGCCCCTTGATGGGAGTCATAGATATTTACACTTTCTCTCTTTCATGCGGTCCGGGATTGTTATAATATACTTCCTGGTTGACCTGTAACTAGAACAATACTTAAACATGAAAAAATAGAGATGCCAACCACTTAATTTATAGTCAGTTTATTTGATGAAACAGTTGGATCTATCTACTAAGAATTATGTCTGGCTATCTTCTGATGAGATACGGGAAGGGGAACAAGATTCACCCATCTATTCTTGCTGTATATCATATTTTGTCTCTTTAAGATTTTAACCACAACTGATAATATTTTCTCTTTCAAATATAGGTGTGTTTTTTTTTAGTTAATCGATTAGATCAACCAATACATGATTTGCTTTTGATTCACAGATTGTCAATTACACTCTCTATGTCTATCTAAAGTGCCAGATCTCTATTGCAAGAATGATAGTTCAGAACAATGTCTCGTGTTTGTGACTAAAAGAAATGTCAAATGACCAATACTCATACGCCTTTAAAGATTTAAGTTAATATAGTTTTGTCACATAAGTTTCGTAAACAAATATACAATAAATAAAAATAAATGAGAGCAACCATTTTGGATTTAAATTATTTAAAACCAAACAAAGAGTTGTAGCCAAAGTATATGAACATGTTGCTAAGTAACAAATACACATACAATTAGTGGTGATGAACAAAGTTGTATATATATATATATATATATATATATATATATATATATATATATATATATATATATGCATATATATATATATACATATATATATATGTGTGTGTGTAGGTATATATATATATATGCATGTGTGTATATATATGTGTGTGTGTATGTATATATATATGTATGTATATATGTATATATGTATGTATGTGTGTGTGTGTGTGTGTGTACAATTCGGTGAATCGCTGAGATTTTCCAAATTAGAAGCAAATGAATCTGACAAATCGATATTTGATTCTAGCTAGTCATTTTTTTACTATATTCTTTGAATGAATAGCTTGCATTTTGTTTCAGTTCTTGGTTAAAGACACTTTTTCTGGCTAATAGTCTTTATATAATGATGACATTTTCCTTTACTCATGCTCTTAATAAAATAAAAGTTTTAATATTTCACTGTTTTCACTATCAGCTTAACAATTACATGTTTTACGATAAAATTATTTAGTATGTTGTGTTATTACTTTCTTTCGTTTATCACATTTATCAAATATAAACACGAAATATGCACACGTGTGATTCTTCTTAAAATCGAGACATTTTCCGTTACTAAAATAAGTTTGGACATTTATCCATCTATTGAAACAATTACATTCGTTTGCAATCATAACTACACCACAAAAACACTTACAAAAGACTATATATAAATATAAATTTGCAAGTTAAACATAAATATAAACAGATCTGATAAATCAATTTTTTTTTATTTTACTATGTACTTTTGTATGATTCTCCTCTATTTTGTTTGTATATTTTTTCATTTCGGATAGAAATTTTGATACAAGTGACACATTTTCTTTTACTCATTCTATGACATCATGTTCTATTCTGTTCAACAGCTCGACGACCCCGAACGCTGTGTGCCGTGGCCTTGTTCTCCGTCGTCTTGTCTTCTTATGGTTATATCGTCTTAGTCTTTAAGACTTGCAGCTGTCGAGGGGAGGGGCAGACGTGTTCATAGTATAACATTAACACGGGGAAACAAGAAAACACATAAAGTGATGCTTCCTGGTTGGACTCTGAGTGTGCTAAGATTCACTGTCCTGTCGTTTAAAGGCTGAGTTCGTCTGTTGCAGTCAGTTCATTTCGATCTACTAAAGCTTCTCCGACCTGAACCAAGCCACGATCTATCTTCACCTGTGGTCAAAGTCGAACTAAACTCTCAACTCTGACTGCCGTAAAGTCCCAACGCATGCTCAGACTGTCGTTATTTCCAGCTTTGTCGTTCCCCTGGCTAAGAGTAAGCCTCCTCCTAAAATACTTTCAGGCGATCCTTAGTCCATTGTTCTCTACCTATCGGTCATTGGTCATTCGGTCACTTGTCACATCCTGAATTTAAACTTCATGCCTGATTCCTTTGTCTGGCTCGCCATCTATTGTTTAAAGAATGCTATTTCATTTGTCATTTCCTACCCCCAGCACAACGACCTCAGTCGAGTGTCACAACTCGAAGAAACTCCCATTATTAATAATGTAAAAGTTTTAATATTTCGCTGAGTATTTTTACTATCAGATAAATAATTATATATTTTACTATCAGATAAATAATTCAATATTTTACTATCAGATAAACAATTAAATATTTTACTATCAGATAAATAATTCAATATTTTACGATATAATTGGTTACCATATCATTTATTATCATCACTTTCACTCTTTTTTCATATTCATCAAATATAAGCACAAAAAGCTAAAAATGTCCATACACGTGATTCAGAAAATGGAGAGATTTCCCGTTATTGAAATAAGTCTAGACATTTCGCTATTTAAAGCATTACATGTGTTTACAATCAGAACTAGAGCACAAAATACTTATATAAAAATAATATATAAATATAAAGAAATATACACGGTAATCGCACGTGTGATTCTGCTTTTAATCTTACATTTACTTGAGAGTAAAGACTAACCGCAATGGATAGTGGAAGGCAAGCAGCATTCGTGTAGTTCGTGATTTAAAAACTCAAGTGGTACTTCTCACAAAATAGCAAAACAAAAACGCTTATTCTTATTTAACGCAGATTGAGATATTTAAGAGTTAAAAAGAATAAAAACGAAACTGTTCAAATAATTTAAACATAAGAATATAGAAATGAGGGAAAATAAATCCTTTACATTTGGTTAATGCCTTTATTTTGTAGAAATGACATAGATTTACGCATTTTTTGTGTACACACACATATATATATATATATATATATATATATATATATATTGATTGAGATTGTCGGACTGACTTCCTCATCTTGGTTGTTATTGTCACAACGTTTCGGCCGTTTTGCCCTCCGGCCTTCGTCAGGTGTTTTGTATCGAACTGGGGAACTGTTTGTTAGGAGTCTCGAACCCAACCCTTTATTATTATTATGGGGGTACCGTGTTCGGACTCCACCTAGGCTTTGGGACATAGTTGCTGATTCTCTGTTTTGAATGTTACTTTTCACTGCCTTCGTTCAGGATTGAACTCAGCACCTTTGGGTAACTGTAAACTTTGATACAACGTCTAGGACCACTCGGCCATATGTCACTAGGACAATTCTTAGTTGGTTTTTGTTAATGTTAAACCTATGTTGTTATTCAAGGTTTTCTCTCTCTATCAGAGGTGTCCAAATTGCATTCAGCTCTATGCTTGGTTTGCTCAGTAGGTTGTTATGTCCGAGCATGTGAGCTGTTTCTTTAAGTTTTCTCACTTTCCAGTGGGTCTCTCTGTTTATTATTTTTACTTCATCCCATAGGGGGCGATGGTCTCCCCTCTCCATCCAGACATGGTTGGCTATACCCGATTTTTCCGTCTCCCTTTTAGTTACCACTTTTCGGTGTTCTTCCACCCTTACTTTAAGGGGGCGGCATGTTTCACCCTTGTAAACCTTTCTGCAACTGCATGGGATGGAGTATATGCAGTTTTTGGTCATGTTCTCCTCCATGCGGGGCTTCACTCGTACCAGGTGTCGTCTGAGTGTTGACTTGCTCTTGAATACCGTCCTGATGTTGTAGGGGGCACATATTCTCTGAATCTTTTCGGAGATGCCTCGTATGTATGGTAGGCAGACCGTTGGAGGTTTTTGGGTTTCATTCTCCTCTCTTATACTATTAACACGTCTGGTGGATAGTATGCTATCGGGGTAGTTGTTACGACGGAGGGTATTCTTCAACCTGAACATTTCTTCGTGGTATGTAATGGTGTCGCTACTTATTGTCTCTGCTCGCTGTTGTAGGCAGCATGCGATTCCATGTTTGATACTGTATGGGTGATGGGAGTTGAAGTTTAGGTATTGTCCGGTGAAGGTAGGCTTGCGATATACGGATGTCTTAAACCCATGCTCTGTGCATGATATGAGTATATCAAGGAAGGCCAGTTGGTTATCTTTTTCTTTCTCCATTGTGGGCTGTATCGATGGTCTTATTGAGTTCACATAGTCTAGGAGAGCCTGGATGTCTTCCTGATGGGGCCAGAGTATGAAGATGTCATCAACGTATCTTAGCCACATGGTTGGCTTTAAGGGAACTGAACCTAAGGCCATGTCTTCAAAGTATTCTATGTATATGTTCCCCATCACTGGTGATAATGGCGAGCCCATAGCTAGTCCCTCCTCTTGTCGATATAGGTCAGTACCCATTCTGAAGTAGGTTGTTTCTATGCAGAATGTCAGCATTTCCATTAAGTTTGGCAATGGTACACATGTGCGCTCTTCTATGGAGAAGTCCGCAGCTAGTTTGTCTTGAATTACTGCTAGTGCCTCACTAGTTGGGACTTTAGTGAACAGGCTAACCACATCTAGGCTTACCATTTGGTTTGTACTGATGGGTGCTCCCTTGATCAGTTCCGTGAAGTGAGCAGAATTCTTTACATGTGTTGCTGACTTGCCTGCTAATGAGTTTATTATATCCACAAGGTACCTGCTCAGTGGGTGGCATGCTGAGCCTCAGCAGCTCACTATGGGTCTGAGTGGAATACCGTCTTTGTGTATCTTGGAGAGACCGTACATATGTGGTAGCTTACTGTGATGCTGGACCAGCTGTCTATATCTTATCGGAGCGATGTGTTCCTTGTTTTTGGTAAGGATTTATAACAGCTTTCTTTCGGTTTTCAAAGTTGGATCCTTCTTTATTTTACCGTAGGTACCATCTGCGATTAGGCCTGACATTTTTTCAGAGTACTCCGACATGTCCATCACGACAGTAGCATTGCCTTTGTCTGCTGGCAGAATTATTATACTGCTGTCACTCTGTAGGGTTCTTATAGCCAGCCTATCTTCCCGAAAGATGTTTGATTTAGGAGGCTTGGCTTTCTCGAGTACTTGTCTCACTTTCCATCTTATTTCATCACCTTGGGTTGATGGATTCCCAAGGCTATATCTTCCATGTGTGTTATGGTATCTAAAAATGGAACGCGTTTGGTTGTTGTTGCGAAGTTGAGACCTTTATGTATGACAATAACAACCAAGATGAGGAAGTCAGTCCGACAATCTCAATCAATGAAAACACCTCATCTCAAAAATACAGACAATTACTATATATATATATATATATATATATATATATATATATATATATATATATATATATATATATATATATAATAGAATTTTTAGTCCGTAACAAATACACAAAATCGAAGCCCGTTTAATTATATTATTAAAGGAATTAAAATAAATCCTTTACATTTGGGTCATGCTTTTGTTTTGTCAAAATTACGTATATTTAACCAGTGTGTATATATATATATATATATATATATATATATATATATATATATATATATATATATATATATATATATATATACATACTGGGTTCAAAAACAGCCTACAGAAAATGGACTCTGATTTATGAAAGTATGATAGGTTATGAAAAGGAAGGGTTATAAAGAGATAGTTTCGAATTCGGGTGTATCAAAACCAGAGCAAACTATGATGAAAGTAAAAATAAAACAGACAAACCCCATAATTTATTATATCATACCTGTTCACACTGAAACACTTATCACTATATTCTGTGGATCTATAATAAAAAAAACCTTGTTAAACTTTGTGACATATTCCCATTCTATGGAGGTCAGGTGCGAACGAACACCCCATAATTTAATTATACCATATTTCTTCAAACTGAAACATAATTATCAAAGTCTACTTACTCAGATAGATATGAAAAGTCTTTATTAAAGTTTGTGCCTATTTCCATTCTATGGAGGCCAAGTGCGAACGCAGACCCCACAATTTTATTATACCATCCCTATTTAAGTTAAAACATACTTATCAAAGTATTATTATGTACATCTATATCAAAAACACTTATAAACGTTTTTTTTTTAATTTTTAAATTTTTTATTTCCATACTTTGTGGACCAGGTGCGAACGCAGACCCCAAATTTTAATGAACCACCAGATCAAACATACCCATTCCTGTGTCTCCATACATCTTCTATCATTATATGTAATCAGTTTTTTTAAAAAGTCAACCATATAGGAGCCTATTCGTGACCAGACACACACATACACACATACACAGATATTCAGCTTTATATATATATATATATATATATATATATATATATATATATATATATATATATATATATATATATACTAGACAATTTTTTACTGGCTAAAAAGTCTATATATTCACAATATAGCTGAGAAGGTGTAAATGTTTGAAATATGGTCGAAAAATGAGTGAGCGATGCAGCTTTAAAGCAGTTCTAAATGACTAAAATCGCCAGTTAGTTGCTTACTTTTGTTTTACGGCATACCAACCCTTTTCATGCTATTTAATGCTGAATCCAGTGATTTTGAAGAACAATTATTTTAAAGAATATATTTGTTTGTTTTTTTCAAGTCAGTTTCTATTTAACATATAGTTGGGACGCTAACAGGTACTACCACTCCGGGTCAAAGTGGACCTGGGAGCAATGGGAATTAAAGGGTAGCTCCACACTCACCAAAGCCCGCAAGCTAAGCCCTCACCATCGGATATAGTTTAAGGACCAAAACTGCCACGTAACCATATATGCAAACACGATAGTGTTTTAATGATATATATATATATATATATATATATATATATATATATATATATATATATATATATATATATATATATATATTTAGGGGATTAGACCTAGAGTCTAAAGAGCAGAGTTTATTTTAATGTACTAGTGTATGTATTAATACTATTAAATAAAACAGTGCTCGTTGTAATGTAGATATATAATAAGTTCGATGGGCTTAGATATCCTGGAGCTATTTTAATATTGAGTATAATGATTCATAATCTTGAATTAAAAATCAGTTTCAAAACGAAAACAAACAAAATAAATAGATTGTTTGATCGTTTCGGAAATGATGCTTTTATTGAAATAGACAATATGTCTTGAACAATAATTTGATAAAAAGATTTTCTGTAAACAAAGTCTCAAAAATGTGTGGGGTGGTTAAAGACACCAAAAAAACTAGCATTTGTTGAGTAAGGCAGATATCAATGGAAACAATTTAAAAAGATCAAGAAATAGAGGTTTCTAATTTTCATGTTTATAAATAAAATAAAAATAAAATAGGGTCGAAAAAGAAGGTTGAGAGAAAATATTTTAAATATTTTTAATAAATATATCTATATATATATATATATATATATATATATATAGTAATTTATAGAATATATATGGCGATTAACCTACACTGATTATTCGGCGTTTCATCCACTCTAGTATTCCTCAGGCTTATGCGCGAATTCTGTGGTTGTTAATCGTTTTTATATGGACCTCTTCTATTGAGGATTTAGTTAGCCAATCAGCTTTCTAGTATCCACCGCGCCACTTCCTATCAGCCAATGGGCATGCATTTTATCGAACAAAGGATCTGTTTTAAAACTAGGTTAGTGTTTTTTTTTTGTTAGTTTATATATAAATATATATATATGTACATACATATATGCACATATATATATACATATATATACATACATGTATGTGTGATCGTTTATGTATATTCATGTTTATCTAATTTATTTATTTGTTTATTTTCTATTGTTTTTGTTAGTTTTAAAACTATTTTGTATCGCTATCCTAGAGTAAATTTTATTTTGTGAACACAGTTATTTGCTATTTTTCTTCTACAGTTTAATAGATGTTGGGGTTCTTTAAAGTACAGGATACTATGACCACAAAAGTACATTCAACAATAAAAAACACCGTATAAAAACACTAGCGAATAAATACTGGGAACTCAAAGAAAGCGGACATTCGCCGGTAGTTGAATGGAAAATAATAAGACAATGGAAAATAATAAGACAAGCTACCACGTGTAGGCATCTAGACGACCCATGTAGATTATGCCTTCATGAAAAATTTGCTATCCTGTACTTTAAAGACCCCCAACATCTATTAAACTGACAAAAGCAAATATACACTATAAGGGAACATGTTTTGTTTTCCGATTATTCTGATTGACTACAGCGAGATGATATTGATTTTTTCACCTCTGTTATGTATTGCACAATAACTAGGCTAAGCGTGGAAAAGGGAATTTTGATGTTTTCATCGAACTGACGCTGATTACATTACTCTTATATCGCATGGATAATTTGCGGAATCTAAGAAACTATTTCTCCCAACCATGAGCTTCGTTTTATTATTTTATTTTTCAGTTGCATAATTATTAATTTTTAAGTTATAAATGAAAAATATGTACAGCTATTTAATTACGGCTCATTGATGTCCGGTAGGATTATAAGTGTCACGATAATAATATAAATCTTCAACGTGTAAATATGAAAGTTTCAAATAACTGTGGTTCTTTCGTAATTTATGTGTAGAAAAATGAAAATACAATGTCATTTAATTCTGACGTGTTTAATCTCGTTTCTTTTTAAAACCCAAAATCTGTAAAGGGCACTAGAAATAAAAGTATCTCTTTATTGTATGTTAGATCCAGTTGTTTCTTTTTTTTTTTTTAATAGGTAACCCTGCTGTTCAGTACACAATAACTGTTATTCTGATGCCGAGTTGAACACGTTGAGAAGAAAATAACGAAATAAACACATATCTTTCTTTTACAAAGGGTTCACCAAGTATCAAAGCCCGTAGGCCACTCGAGGATAAGGATTATTTGATGTATTATAGTCATTAGGACAGTTGCGTAATAACTGTTTGTAGAAGTAATTTGGTATAATTAGATCATTTACGAGGACAGCTGAAAAAAAACTTGTTTATGTTTAACTTGAAAATAATGATATTGTAGTAAGCTGGTAAGCAGACCAGCGTAACAGAGTTTCACAGGCGAGCAATTTTAGGGAAGAAGCTTTGTCCATGGTATCCATGTTTAGGTTTAGACTATGATAGAGAATGGGTGAATCTCTAAATATAATAGATGTTAAAAAAGTTATTACTCAACTATAATTATGAATGTATACCAAACAAATATCAGTAATGCAAAAAGCAAAAATAAAAGAAACCTGTTATTAAAGCCCAGTATCATGTAAATACAGTATCGTAGCGAAACTAAGCCAGAAGTGATACTGCATATTTTTGTTATTATTATTATTATAGAATAGATTAACTTAACATGTGTTTGTTTTCGTAAAAAGCTGAGCTGGAAACAAACATTGTTTATATACTGCATTTGTACTCTAGCGTGGATTAATTAACCGATTTTTTGTTTATTTTATATCGGGGACAGAAATTGTTTATGTTTTGTGAGAAAGCATAGTTAGAAGAAAAACTTGATTTTAATATATGTACTTTTTCAGTATGTAGCAAAAAGGAGAAAATCTACTGTAGCAGTTATGTATTGTCTTGACGAAACTTTATTGATAAATTGCGGGCATAATTTTAGCTAGGATATGTTTTTTGTGAAAACACTAATATAGTAGTTAGTAATATTGTTTGAATTCTTAAATTTTTGTAAATAGAAGAAGAAATATTTATATACGGTTAGAAAATCACGTGTTAACATAGAAAAGTGTTGGACATTGTTATGATAGTATTGCTGTTTGCATGATTTTACTAAACAACACTTTAGTAGTTATCCGAAATAATATATTACCTACTTGTATGGAATAAATGTAACTTAAAGAAATACAGGTGTAATATTTAATTTAAATCCATGTAGTCTTTTATTTTATAGCAGAAAAAGATAGAACAATATTAATAGTTTATTAATGTTGTAAGCTTACACTTCTGTTTATGTCAGTGTAGAAAATATCCGCACTTTACCAATTTTCCTAGCCGGAATAAATATTTTTTAGAAAGAAGCAAGATTGAAATAAATCATATTCGTGTAAGGAAGATAATGGAAAATTTAAAAAAAAAAGTTATTTAGATTCATATATCAATTTGTCAAATGCAATGCTATCAATTTCTTACTTCGATAAATAGACCCACTTAAGATATGCAGCATTTTTCTGCGTTGCTTCTTCATGAGACTAATTCATGTATTGTTTTTGCCGAATGTTTTTATACGCGTAGCATAAAGTTTTCTATCTTATAAGTCAATTTCTTTGTTATCCCTGTTCCCGTTTTCACCAGCCAATGGTCGGGCTTTTATCAGACAAGAAGGTTCAGTTAATTGTATTTAACCCCTTTTTATTCATTTTTGGAGCAGGGCGAGCGATTACACGCACACATATACGCATATATGCGTATATATACATATCTATACATATCTATACATATATATACATTTATATATACATATACGTATATATATGTATATATATACATATATATATACATGTATATATATACATATATATATACATATATATACATACATATATACATATATATACATATATACATACATACATGATGATTGATGATTGCAACGTCTTGTTAGACGAGTGCCACTCCTTCAGACACTTGAGCATGTCAATGAGCCCAAATACCTGAGGGAGTATCTATACAAAGATGATGTTACAGAGTCTTAGCTTTGTACGACAGTTAAGTCTCTCTCTCGGTTCAAAATGTTGAGATCCAGCAAAAAGCTAGAGCAAGATAGCCAGCAACAAATTAAACTGCAGACCAGTTTAATGCGGGTACTGGTCTCCCGCTTTATTGTTTTTTAAATCAGAGATTTCCTTCTCCTAGAAAGGTCGCCTTCACTACGGCTTACTGGAGCCCTCTCCACCCCAACACATATATACATACACACAAATATACACGGTGCTAGTTGGCCGTTGATCCCAAAAAAGGGTTCATTTGCCCTTTGGAAGGTCGTGTTTTTAATCCTTCAGGGAGACTAGCCGCCCCCCTCACCAAGTCTGGTGGGGGAACCAGTTTAGTCGCCGGTAACCCGATCATGAGGCAGGTAGTACTGGGTTACATGGTACTAGTAGCATATGACATGACCTGACCACATACATGATGATTGCAACGTCTTGTCAGACGAGTGCCACTCCCTCAGATATTTAAAATCCATGAGCCCAAATGCCTGAGGGAGTATCTATACAAAGATCTTTGACCACATACATACATACATACATACATACATACATACATACATACATACATACTAGTAGATGAGATTGAACTATAGAGGATCATTTATTATGAACACGCTCATTCCAATCCTGTTCGATATTGTTGCAGCAATTCAGGTTATCGTTTTACCGCTTTCAACCACAACAATGTATTATTAGAACCCTATAATTGTTACTGTTTTTTTCTGTTTGTATTTTTTTAGAACTAGCTTAGATATCACTTATTTAAACCAGGATTAATATTATTATAATTTGTTCATTCAAATTGCGTATTTTACAATGACAATTCAATTTCAACGCTGAACCAATGGACCGGCAAACTTTTCATGAAGTTGTGTAAATGCATCTAAAATTATATTCTGAACAACGACGGGAAAGCAAAGTTAAACGTGACAAACCAACTGACATGGCTTCTGAGAAAAAACAGCATGAGATTCATCCATTCCAAGCGCATACTTCGAGATGAAGATTTTATTACCAACTTGAGCATTACCGTTGATAATCCATTAACCTTTAAAATTCCAGAAAGTCCTCAAAATACTTATTTTCATGCAATTAAAATAAAGAATCTAATTTTAGACTGTTTTATTAGTCCCAGACTTTCATCTCATCACACCACTCGTATACATATATAAAATATTTTTTAAAATAAAAAACATATAAGTCAAATCATAAAAAAAACGTTTATTTAATTTTACTGGCTATGAAACTAGGTACACAAAAAAAGAGTGGATACGCAAACAAAGGAAATTAAAGATATGTCGAAACAAAAACGTATTATTCAAATTATAAAAAGAATTGTTAAATTATACAGCGTAGCCCAACCTCTCTAATTTTTCTCTAAACAACTAACTGACACCACAAGACAACATGCAACTCTTTTCTCCAACAAGATGGCGCTACATGCCACACGTCTCAGAGATCACCGACACGAGTTCATGACATGTTTACCGAAGAGAGAACAATAAGTAAAGGATTATGGCCACCACGTTCCCCAGAGTTGTCATCATGTTTTTACCTTCAGTATTGTCCACTAAATATAAAATATTTGTATGTATTCTGCACTTTTTGCTTTCCTAAGGTCAGAAAGCTCTGAATAGTGTATTCATTGACAATTTGCACAACTAAATTAACATTTTATCTTTCAATATTTGTGGACGAAATGGATTTCGAAGTCAATTTATAACAATATTTAAAAACTGATTGAGATTCCATAGGATAAATTGTGTTAGCTAAATAATGGGGCACGTTGCATGTTATCTAATTCATGGTTTTCGTGTTGACAAAACTTTGGGAACACCATACATTTACTTTTGTCAAGCCAATTGTTTCTAATACATTTAAACATATGTACTCAGTGGAGGTGTAGACTTTATAACTGGATGTAGATATACAATTGAAAGCTTTGCTGGATGTAGATATACAATTGAAAGTTTTACTGGATGTAGATATACAATTGAAAGTTTTACTGGATGTAGATATACAATTGAAAGCTTTGCTGGATGTAGATATACAATTGAAAGCTTTGCTGGTTGTAGATATACAATTGAAAGCTTTGCTGGATGTAGATATACAATTGAAAGCTTTACTGGATGTAGGTATACAATTGAAAGCTTTGCTGGATGTAGGTATACAATTGAAAGCTTTGCTGGATGTAGATATACAATTGAAAGCTTTGCTGGATGTAGATATACAATTGAAAGCTTTGCTGGATGTAGATATACAATTGAAAGCTTTGCTGGATGTAGGTATACAATTGAAAGCTTTACTGAATGTAGATATACAATTGAAAGTTTTACTGGATGTAGGTATACAATTGAAAGCTTTGCTGGATGTAGGTATACAATTTAAAGCTTTGCTGGATGTAGATATATAATTGAAAGTTTTGCTGGATGTAGGTATACAATTGAAAGCTTTGCTGGATGTAGGTATACAATTGAAAGCTTTGCTGGATGTAGGTATACAATTGAAAGCTTTGCTGGATGTAGATATACAATTGAAAGCTTTGCTGGATGTAGGTATACAATTGAAAGCTTTGCTGGATGTAGGTATACAATTGAAAGCTTTGCTGGATGTAGATGTACAATTGAAAGCTTTGCTGGATGTAGGTATACAATTGAAAGCTTTGCTGGATGTAGATATACAATTGAAAGCTTTGCTGGATGTAGATATGAAATTGAAAGCTTTGCTGGATGTAGGTATACAATTGAAAGTTTTGCTGGATGTAGATATACAATTGAAAGCTTTGCTGGATGTAGGTATACAATTGAAAGCTTTGCTGGATGTAGGTATACAATTGAAAGCTTTGCTGGATGTAGGTATACAATTGAAAGCTTTGCTGGATGTAGATATACAATTGAAAGCTTTGCTGGATGTAGATATACAATTGAAAGTTTTACTGGATGTAGATATAAAATTGAAAGTTTTACTGGATGTAGATATACAATTGAAAGCTTTGCTGGATGTAGATATACAATTGAAAGCTTTGCTGGATGTAAATATACAATTGAAAGCATTTGCTGGATGTAGGTATACAATTGAAAGCTTTACTGGATGTAGGTATACAATTGAAAGTTTTGCTGGATGTAGGTATACAATTGAAAGCTTTGCTGGATGTAGGTATACAATTGAAAGCTTTGCTGGATGTAGGTATACAATTGAAAGCTTTGGCTGGATGTAGGTATACAATTGAAAGCTTTGCTGGATGTAGGTATACAATTGAAAGTTTTACTGGATGTAGATATACAATTGAAAGCTTTGCTGGATGTAGTTATACAATTGAAAGCTTTGCTGGATGTAGGTATACCATTGAAATCTTTGCTGGATGTAGGTATACAATTGAAAGTTTTGCTGGATGTACGTATACAATTGAAAGCTTTGCTGGATGTAGTTATACAATTGAAAGCTTTGCTGGATGTAGGTATACAATTGAAAGCTTTGCTGGATGTAGGTATACAATTGAAAGTTTTGCTGGAGGTAGGTATACAATTGAAAGCTTTGCTGGATGTAGGTATACAATTGAAAGTTTTACTGGATGTAGGTATACAATTGAAAGCTTTGCTGGATGTAGGTATACAATTGAAAGTTTTACTGGATGTAGGTATACAATTGAAAGTTTTGCTGGATGTAGGTATACAATTGAAAGTTTTACTGGATGTAGGTATACAATTGAAAGTTTTGCTGGATGTAGGTATACAATTGAAAGTTTTTCTGGATGTAGGTATACAATTGAAAGCTTTGCTGGGTGTAGATATACAATTGAAAGCTTTGCTGGATGTAGGTATACAATTGAAAGTTTTGCTGGATGTAGGTATACAATTGAAAGCTTTGCTGGATGTAGGTATACAATTGAAAGCTTTGCTGGATGTAGGTATACAATTGAAAGCTTTGCTGGATGTAGGTATACAATTGAAAGTTTTGCTGGATGTAGGTATACAATTGAAAGCTTTGCTGGATGTAGGTATACAATTGAAAGCTTTGCTGGATGTAGATATACAATTGAAAGTTTTACTGGATGTAGGTATACAATTGAAAGTTTTGCTGGATGTAGATATACAATTGAAAGCTTTGCTGGATTTAGGTATACAATTGAAAGCTTTGCTGGATGTAGGTATACAATTTAAAGCTTTGCTAGATGTAGGTATACAATTGAATGCTTTGCTGGATGTAGATATATAATTGAAAGCTTTGCTGGATGTAGATATACAATTGAAAGCTTTGCTGGATGTAGATATACAATTGAAAGCTTTACTGGATGTAGGTATACAATTGAAAGCTTTGCTGGATGTAGATATACAATTGAAAGCTTTGCTGGATGTAGATATATAATTGAAAGCTTTGCTGGGCCACAAAAGGAAAACAAAGCTTGTTTATTTATTTCATTACTATCTGTTATTACCGATAATACTGTTAAGCCTATCTCCTCTAAACCAATTATTAAACATTTAAGTATGCCAAATAAGTTCTCAACTAGACGACAGTTAGTTGGTATAACATGCACAACATCCTTATATAGTGAGAATACACTGCTAAGCATAAGAGCAAATGCACTTGTTACGGCTTCATTGTTGGTTTCAGTTAAGCTAACTATATTATCACTTTTATAATTAAGATAAGGTTTCAGGTGAATTTCATCAACAAGTAAAGATACTGTGATGTCTTTCTGCACTAGTAACTTCGAACTTACTTTTAATATACATAAGAAAATCGTTATTATATTGTTCGATTATAGTATTCATATAGGTTGATAAGCTTACTTTTCTGATAGATAACATGGTAAAATTACATTTTTAGTGTCTCTCAACAGTTTGTATCTTCTAGGGTGGCAGTTATATAATAAGGAAAAAATATCATAATTAACGTTATTCAGTGTTATTATGTTTATTTGTTCAAATATGAATTTAATTGTATTTATTTATCTATATGTCTCCTCTTTCACTAATAACAGAAATGATAAGATGAATTTTTCTAATTACATTTTGTAGTATAGTTTGTTCTTCTTCGATGTCAATTTTCTTCATGTTTTTAATCAGAATGTGTAGAGTATTGTCATAAGTTACATGGTTAGGAATCCTGTACTTCCGTCTAGTCTTCATTTTCACACCACTGCAGAATACAAGCAAAGAAAAATCAGATTCAATTACAAGAAACAGACTGGTTTTGGGACATGGAGATTTGATGATACGACATATAAGAAGTGTATTTTAATGGCGAATAATACTCTAGTAATTTTAGTCAATAAACTTTAATTTCTCTTCCACATCCTCAATCTTGTGAAATGCCCTTTGTTGTTGATATGTTAACTCATCAAACATACTTTACTATATAGAATATGCAATGGCAGAATTATCCAGTCAAATTTTCTAAGAGTTTGGTGACTCTTCGAAGACTGTTGTTTTAGATAAATATGAATTAGAATTTGGTAGAATTGTAGGAATATCACTATTCTGAAAACATAGTATTTTAAGTTTTAATGTAACAGTACTGTCTTTTCATCAAATGTTTCTTATGCCCTCAGGTCGAAAATGAAGTTCACATACCCAAAGAAATAATTTCAAATACAATCACACCATAATGTGAGCTCTCATTAAACACTAAGAAAAATAATAAACAAACATTTACAATATTAAATCAGTGTGAAGTGAATTTACGAGGGAACATTATTATTATTATTGACTCACAAGGAGCTTTCACACAGGTCATCAAAGACCTCTCCTTGAAAACAACCTGTGGTGTTCCTTGGAAGCTTAGTGACAACAAGTTTCCTCAGATTTCCACTACTCTCCACCTCCTTCGATAACATTTGCAAATTAATTTGCATTATTGCAACAGTTGCTTACCATTGAGTTCTTGCTGGCAACGGTCATTGGTTTCCACTGGAAATTTGAGTGGCAATAAGCCTCCACAAGGTCCCAATTCTCTTCACACTGCTCAGGTCTGGTCAGCGCTTTCTCCTCAGTCTTTCCATCCTCTTTGACCTTTCTCGACTATTTGGCCTCACTCTTTGAGGGGGGGGCAACGGCGAATGGGGGATGGGGATAGAGAACATATATATGCAGTTATGTGTTCTTGGTTCCATGTAACGCTTCTTCATGTTTTGCCTCTGCAGCAGTTTGGTTGGCTCATGTGTATTAGTCTCTGCATTCAAGGGTTTTCCTCCATATTTCAGCTGTTTTCATTATTGTTATTCATTGTATCTTTCCAGGCATTCCTCTGATTCCAATTTCTCCTATTCGTTTTGCAAAGTTTTTTCCGAATTGTCCCTAGTGCTCTTACTATTATTGGTGTTATCTTGATTTTCTTCAGCATCCATATCCCCCTTTCAGTTCTCTGGGTAGCTCTGTGTATTTGCTCCGGTTCTCCTTTTCTTTGATATTCACCCTGTGGTCAGCTGGAACAGCAAAGTCTACGATT
>NC_136500.1:145319617-145374617 GCF_053919585.1 Euprymna scolopes | reverse complement strand
ACGGGCAATTATCTGGGGAATTTTCCGTTGACAACGGTGTGAAACAGGGTGATATTCCGGCTCCTACTCTATTCTCACTTTACTTCGCAGTGCTTCTTGCATATGCATTTAAGGATTGCGATAAAGGTGTCTTTTCCCCGCTTTAGGACTACTGGCAAAGTATTTAATCTAAGAAGAGTTAATGCAAAGTCAATAACATTTGGAGGTCTAGTTAGGGAACTACTCTATGCTGATGATGCTGATTTTGTGTCTCACTCGGAGCGTGATATGCAAAATATGGATGCGGAGATATGTCTTCGCATCCAGAGGGCTAACACAGCATTTGAAACACTAGAAAAGCGGCTATGGTGTGATCTTGGCATCTCTGTCAGAGCCAAAACCAGTGTTTACTCGATCTGCGTGCTTTCTGTTTTGCTTTACTCATCCGAATGTTGAACAACACAACGCTGGCACTTGAAGCAACTCGAGAGATTCCATCAGAAATGCCTCAGACGAGTTCTAAATTTGAAATGGCAGTCTCTGACATCTGACACGGATATTTTTAGGAAGGCTGGGTGTTTAAACATCGAAGCAATGGTAATGAGGAACCGGTTGCGCTGGGTAGGTTACGTTGTTCGAATGGAGGCTGTGGGGCTGCCTAAGCGGTTGTTTTACGGCGAGCTTAAGACTGGGAAAAGTCCTCAACATCGACCAAAAAAGCGTTTCAAGGATTGCATAAAAGACGATCTTAAAGCTTTTAAGATTCCTGTTCAGAACTGGGAGACCCTGGCAGAACGCCGGCCTGAATGGAGGAAACTAGTTGGAGGGGGTTCTGAATTTTTTGCATGGAAAAAAATGGCTTCAGAAGGGGAACGTTCTTTTTTTTACGTTTTTACGTTCTTTTCCTCCTTCACAATATGGGTTCGAGCCTGCCTGCTTACTACAACTTTTTGCTCAATACACACCTCCAAATACCTGGGCAACGCCGGGCACCAAGGCTAGTCTATAATATAAAGGGTAAAAATCTCTTTAAATGTATGTATGTCTACCTAAAACTTTCCACAGAAGCGACGGAATTTCACGAAATCGGTACCATTTTGGAGCATCACTTCGGACAAAAAATATCGAAAAATTGGCGAAAAAGATTAATACCTTTACTCTCAACTGAGCACTTTTCTACAGGGAGTGGTAGCAAAAAATCGTTCCTTCAGGACAATGTAGCCAAACACGTATGCGCAAAAAAAAAATGTTCTTTTTTGAATTAGTTTAAATATGAAAAAAAACAGCCTCACTTCGCTCATGCGATCTTAGACCAGTCATTATAGTGGCAATGTTCTTGTCTTAAGATTGCACGTTCGAGCCTAGATATCAGATATTTTTTTCGATTTTTAAAGTTAAATATTGAAACATGGTTATTTATGCCATTTTTGCATTCGTTTTTCTTTTATATTTTTCCATCACATTCGCTGTTTTTTTTTGTTTTTGTTTTTGATTTTCCGATTTTTTAAAGAAGCTTTAACATTAAACAGGGTTATTTATGCCATTTTTTATGCCATTTTTATGCCATTTTTCCCCCGTTCGCTTATTCTTTATTTTGCATCACGTTCACTGTTTTTGTTTATTTTTGCTTTTCCAATTTTAAAAAAAGTTATAATATTTAAACAGGGTTATTACGTTCGCTTATTCTTTATTTTCCATTTTGTTTTGTATTATCCCCACACTTCACCACACCCAGGCAACGCCGGATATCCTGCTAGTCTAATATATAAAAGGCAAAAGGGGCACGCGCATTTGTGTATGTCCATGAAAGGCTGTTTTATCGAGCTTCTCGCGTTGGTTAGATTCTGGGAGAATCCTTTTATTTGATCGAGTTTTAAAAAATTCCCTCGTTTCAAATGTTTGTCTTTTTCGATTTAATAAAGCGAAACTAATCGAATGCAAGTGCCAACTCTCAGCCTTTCCGACCGGGTAGTATTTGTTCTGTAATTGGTCCTTAGTCAATGTAGGGGAAGCCCTTTATACTGAGACAATTACTATTTATTTGGATATTGACAGAGTGCCCTCTTTTGGGGGGAGCTGCTTTTCCCCACATTAAAAACTACCTTTGTGGGAAGTTTAAAAGCAACGCCATTTCTGCAAGTCATCTTTTTGATTGACTATGTTAAATTTGAACGTTTTACACTTCCGGTCGCGTTATGGAGGAAGGGTAAGACGTCAGGTTTTCTTTCACTTTCTTTTCCGCCTTTGCGTCACGGGTTCGAGCCTGCCTACCTACTTTTTCCTCAACACACACCTACAAACACCTTGGCAACGCCGGGTACCCCCGCTATTTAATTTTATATGAAATTAATTACTTAATATATTGAGCTTTATTTCCGCTAATTACATTTTTCGATTAAACTTAAATTTTATATTCATATAAAATTCTATTTTATTAATATTTTATTTTGCTGTCAAGAATTGCGCATGCCAACGTACTTAAAGGGATAAATTGTAAGATGGTCAACATCTTGAAATTTGGAATATAGATTTCTGTCATTTATTTGGTATATGCTTTGTAATTATATGCAGCTTCATAAGGATTAGTATAAATAAAAGGTGAAATATAAAAAAGAAAAAAAACATGCTTGAATAATGACTTTTTTTCTTTTTGGCGTCGAGAGATTCTAGATCGCCCGAGAAAGTCTCTTTGACTGAAACAGATGGCTACTTGTAGCGACTATATGTAACTGTTTACCCTCAAATAATAAAAAAATATATATTTTGTTCTTTTTATTGAGCTCTATCTAACAACCTCGCTGTCTTCATTTGTCCCGAATTTTGAACACCTCAAACCTGAATATATATATATGTGTGTGTATGTGCGCGTGTGTGTGTGTGTGTGTATCTATATATATATATAAGCAGGCTGCCCGAAAGGCGTATGTCTAGCCGCACTGATGAATTGTGATACAACAAAACAGTTCTGAATGTGGATAACTATTAAATTTAACTCTTTGGGTTGAGCACATTGTAAGTATATTTTCACCCGACATGTATCTAAGCAATTAAGTGACGCCCATTATTAGTTTGTTTGTAAATTAACTGATGGTTTGAGCACTGTGCGATGGTCAAGTTGTTAATTTAACAGACACTTAAGGAGAAATATTTACGGGCCCTTGTTCATAGTCCTATGGTTAGAAATGTGGACTGTCAACACGACGGTTGTAGGTTCGACCCACGACTAGGGAAAGGTGTGTGTCTAGCCTCACTGATGAGTTATGATACAACGAAACAGTACTTTATGTGGATGACTATATATATATATATATATAGAGAGAGAGAGAGAGAGACAGACAGACAGACTGAGGGAGAGAGAGATGCATACAGAGAGAGATATGTCAGTCGAAAAAAGAGAGGCAGAATGAAATAGAGACTATCAGAGGAGAGGTGGGACGTCAGAGAAGTTTTTAAAAAAGTATGTTAAATATACTTTCAAAAATCTATTTTTGTTATTAATGCTCTCCGAGACACGTCAAGTAGCCCTTAGAAACGACTAGCAGGGAGACTCGACGTAATCCGGGATTGAATGAAGATCAACAAATGTTCAACCCTCACATACTTTCATTGTTATCCAAATCAGTGCAATCGGACATTTTTTAATCAAATCGATTGCTTATCTGAACTCCCCCCCCCTCCGCAGTGTACTGGGAAGAAACTTTATATGCCTCCCCGCAGTGACTTAGTCCACAATATACTGTAGTCTACAGTGCACCGTAGAGAATCTACTGTTTATTTTATAAAACTATTTGTAAATAATGGCTTCACTTAAAGTTTAAAATGCAGAAGTCAAGTATCATGGTTCAATTGTGTTCCAAATAGAAACATTAATTTCGAACGCACCCCTGTCATCAAGAATTAACTGTAGATTTTTATGAAATTATTTTTCCATAATCACCTGAATGAAAGTTAAACATACAAACACCAAACATCATGCTTCGTGTGCTCTAAAAAGAAACATTTCGAACGCGCCCCTGTCTTATAAAAGAATCTCGGCCTTCTGCTTGTTCCATCATGAAACTTCTCAAATGCACTTGTGATGTTAAATTGTATGAAAGTGCTATCTTTAGTCAGAATCGGATTTCCTTCTTTAACTGGATTTTTTCGATTGTCGATACTTATCAGACACATTTTGATATAAAACCTACGTAAGAACACTCCCAGACACATCACGTGCTTTCGTGTGAATTTTTTTTTAAATCAGCCCAACCGTTTCCGAGTCCATAGGAAAATAACTTTCACACACAGACACGCGCACACACGCACTCACACACACTCATACAAAGTTCTTTTCGTATTATAGTAAAGATATGGTTTTTAAATCGTTGTATAATTAGAAAGAGAAACGAGATTTTGTGAGTGACGTCATGACTAGAATTCCAGAAGTAACCGTTTTATCAGCGACAAGTGTCTGAGACAGACGTTTATTTTGGTGTCTCCAGCTTCCCCCTCCTCAAAGCCAGCTTGGACCGGCGTGGGGTGGGGAACCTTTGATATCGTCTGATTAAATAAATCTATGAACCGTTTAAAAACGTATGCTGCGTCTCTTTGATAAGATTTTGTTTGAGTTCTCGCACCTGCGTTTCTATAAATTAGATGCAGTGAAACAGCGATTCTGTTTTTTTATTTTTTATTTGTTTTATTTTTGTTTTTGATTTTGTTTTTACTTTTGTTCGCCTCAAATAAGGCATATTGCAATTGAATCATAAGGCGATATCATAAGAAACTGATTGTTAAGGTTATAGTCTGGGTGAGAAGTTGTTTATTCACATTACATCCACATTTCTGTATGCTGATACGGTTGGAAAAACAGGAAAGAATTCGAAAGGTAAAAAATCCCGAGAAAAGAAACCATTAGAGTATAACATGTTCCGGCATCTTGGGACCTCTACATTGAAGAGTTGGATTTTGTTGCTATTTTGTGTATTGACATTGAAGGGGAACATGCCCTGTATTTAAGAATTCATGTGATAAGTCATTTCCCTCTCAGTACAGACCAATAAGTCTCCTGTGTGTCATGAGTAAGTTGCTGGAATCCACAATAAATAGAGAAGTAGTCAATCATCTCAGCAGAAATAACCTTCTTAGTGACACGCAATATGGTTTCTGTTCTGCTAGATCTACAGCAGATGTGGTAACGGTTATATCTCATAGGATTAGTGAATCTCTCGACAAAGGCTTCATTTCTAAGGCAATTGCTCTTGACATATAAAAGGCCTTCCATAAGGTTTGGCATAAAGGCCTACTACACAAGATTTCCAGCTACGGTATAACTGGAAATGTTTTCTTGATCATTAAATCATTTCTCTCTGATAGGCTCATAAGAGTAGTGGTTGATAGGCAGAAATCAGAGACCCACAGTATTAATGCTGGAGTCCCCCAGGGGTCCATACTGGGTCCAACTCTCTTCCTGATCTACATCAATGATCTCCCAAAACACATACTAAAATCTTTCGTGTACATCTATGCTGATGACACGACTATCTATGGCAACACATCAAAGGCCATAAATGATGATGTTCTCTCTGATTCTCTCTCCTCTGATCTTGAGCGTGTGGTACAGTGGGGGAAGACGTGGCTGGTTACTTTTAATGCATCTAAGACCAAGCTCCTATCTCTACATCATAAACGCTCTGATCCCCATCTGGCATCAATTGAAATGGACAGCTCTTGTCTAGGGTAGGCCCCATGTTTTGATAAGCTTCTGGGTTTGACCTTTACTCCTGATCTTAAATGAAACACATACATCAAGTCTGTGGCCAAGGTCGCTGGGAAAATGGTGGGATCCTTCTACTGCTCCAGAAGATATCTCACTAATGATGCAATTCTCTATCCATATAAAAGCCAAGTACGTCCAAGGATGGAGTACTGCTGCCACGTCTGGGAAGGAGCTGATAAAAACAGCCTGTCCTGCCTTGACGGAGTACAAAATAGACTTTGTGGCATAGTGGAGGATGCCCTTTTCTCTTCTCTGCAACCTGTTTCCCACAGAAGAGACGTAGCGAGCCTATCATTGTTCTATCGTTATTTCCATGGCAAGTGCTCGTCTGAGCTCCATTCTCTGGTCCCCCCTCGCCAATCTTTTTCAAAATCACCCGACTAGCTGAAACCACCGTCAATAATTTTCCCCACTCCTTATCTGTGCCTAAATCAAAACGTAGATTCCATGAACAAAGCTTCTTTCTTAGAACTGCACGCCTGTGGAACTCTGTTCCGCTTACCTGTTTCCCTCCCAACTTCAACCTGGATGTCTTCAAGTCCAACATAAACAAATTCCTGATGAACCGCCCCCTTAAGTTATGACACTTTATCAATTCTCTAATACTATTACTACACTATCCCATTGATTACTGTACACACAATAACCCTTATCCCCGAGTGGCCCTTGGGCCTTGATAAGTGGTGAACGCCATGTAAAAAAAAAGTTCACTGGAGCAAGTACTTGTAAAACAAGAACAGGAATGCAACGCTACAGTGTTGTGACAGGGGCTAGAATAGCAGACATTGCAAGATCTAGTAGGTTAGAATTTTTTTTTTTTTTTTTACGCCTCGTGTTACCACAAGGCACACTGAACAAAAACGACTCCCTGCTACTAAAATATACAAGAGCACGTTTTTTGTCTATGCTATGTGATCACTTGTTAGGTTAACAAAGTATGAATCATAATTAGTGCTACTATCCAGTAATTGTTTACTAATTTCGTTAATAATAAAGAGTATCTATATCATATTCTGCTTAGTTAGTCCGTGCATTACGCTTTTGAAGAAGACCAAACTGTTTTAAAAAATGTTAATCTGACAAACCATGTTTGAAAGCTAAATTCCTTTTTAAAAGGCCAAATTTGCAAAAGTCGGCTTTTAAAAAGTTAATCTGGCAATCATTCAGTGAAATGTTACGCAAAAAATGGAACAATCGAAAGAAACAGGGCAAAAAAGAACATTGTCTGTCAAGAAGTGTTGAACTAAGGAAGCAAATTAAAGAATTATGTTACAATGTGATTCTCTCATTTGTATTGACCTATATAGCACAATATTACTTTCTGAGTATTAATATGTATTGATTTATCTCATTTTGGTCAGTTCTATATTTAAATGGATATTTAATTCTAATATACAACGGACACTATTTTCACAGGAGTGTTTAATGAACTCATATTTGCTCCATGTTATTGTTTTCTTTTCCTGTAAAAAACTAATTTTTTGCACTATCCAGAAAAATACTAGCTTTATTAAATCATATTTGTTGATTAAATATATTTCTCATTCTGTGAAATTTTCACGGATCCTGTTAGCATTTTATAATTCGCTTTTCAATAAACAAATAGTCATGTCATAATATATAATGTATTAAAAATATTTAAAATTTTAAATTGCAATTTAAATATGATTGCAATAATATTTTAAAATTTTCGTAGTTTGTTAAATGAAAGAGTAACTGCTCCATTTTGAGACAAAACCGTGATTTTGATTAATGAAGTTACTATTTAAATTTGACTTTCTCTTAAAAATGGCAATTACTTCCTAAATCTTTTCCAAAAGTTGGTAAATTTAAAAATGTATTATACAAAGGACAAACATCTGTGTATGTATGTTTTTGTATGTTTAGCTAAAAGTAACAAATACAAAACAAACCCTCATAAAATTGGTATTTTCTTGACCGGCGTAGCTCCAAATGTATAATATCTAGAATTGAAAAATATTTCTTCTTTGGAAATCAATTGAGCCAATATAAAATCAATATTCTATTTATTGTATATACCGATAACTTTTATCTTAAAAAATATCATAATAAGGCGAGAAAATAATTTAAAAAATGAGAATTTAACAATCTACAAAATAATTAACTTAATATTTGTAAGCAATCTACAAAGAACGGGATGTTAATCCTTTGGTGTGCAAATAAAAACCTTTTAATTAAGTTGTGTTCAAAGCACACCACACACTATTTCTTGTAAAAGCAATAAATAAGAAATGGCTCATTTTAAACACAGCAAAAGTATCTTTGCTTAAATACAAAGTTGTGTCCTGTGACCCCTTTAGATTTCATTAAGATTATAAAATGTGACAAAATTCCAAATTTGAATCATAGGATTTTTTTATTATAGTTTTTCGGTTTTGCCTCATAGCAAAACTTTACTTGGTGCAAACGCTCACTTTCACCTTCTCGTCTCCCCTATCCTATGTGTCTCTCTTTAAAGAAATCTTATGTATCCCTTTTGATCACACCTATGTCGAATTCTTCTTACAACTACAACTTATGTTTTTATACTTATATGTTACTAGCATGATTATTCGGCGTTTCCCGGATCTATATGAAGTTCGGTTTGAACACATCTGCTATACTAAGGATATTGAGCAGTTTCCGATGAAAGTGCTCAATATCCTAAGTATAGCAACAATTTCAAAAATAAAAGAACAGATAAAAACACGAAAATGTAATCGCCCCCAAAAAGAAGTATGTGACAACTTCTGCACAAGATATTTTGGCAGAAGGGATATGCAGAAAAGAAGCTATTTTCCAGATATTGAGCACTTTTTGTTGCCCGTGCGCTGGAAAAACAGCCCCCCCAATAAATAAACAATCAAAACAACTTTGTTTTCAATCAAAATAGTAGGGAGTGCCCGTGCGACCAAAAAAAAAAAATGAGCCACAGCGACCGGGCTCGAACATGAAACGTGAAAGAGGGAAAGAAGGCAAAATATTACGGACAAATGCGTGTATCCACACAGACACTAATGTTTATGACGTCATGTGGTTGCAAAATAAGCTTTTTAAACAGTTTTATTTTGATATGCATGTGTGACTTGCAAAACCAGCAATACGAAAAAGAACCCCCCTTTCCAAAAAGTGGTCCAGTTGATTGCCACAGAATTAACCTTTTTTCTAATCTTCACATATTATGCATCTGATGCATTGCTCTTTTAGATGATAAAGGTTTCAACCGAGTTGTATATGCCTGACAAATGTTTTTAGCAGACATACAAACACACATACACACTAACACACAGACATCTTTCCTTTAACGGAGTACCTGGGGGTGGACGAATGTGGAGAGGTGGTGCTGTAAGGAGTCAATACAACTAGAAAAATATGGACGTTGCCTGGGTGTAGAGAAGTGTGAAAAAAAGTTTAAGCGAGCGGTAAAATAATTCAGTTTTTGTTTTAAAAAGAAAACAATCCCATTATATAAGCCTTGATATAAGAACAAAAAAGGGGGAGTAGGCAGGCAGGCTCGAACCTGTAACATGAAGGAGGAAAAGAAGGTGAAAAAAAAGCAAACCACTTAACTCTCACGGCCATCATGACATACGACTTCACTGCTGTTCAAATTAAGGCTAGTCATTGCAAGCGTGTGTGATGACTTTGGAAAAATGTCGGCGAAAAAGTGGCCCACTTTCAGTTGAAGGTGAAGGAATAAATGTTTTAGACCATTTTTCGATATTTGTCGTCCAAGACATCGAACTGTAAACCATACCGATCTTGTCAGGATCCGTCGCGTGTGTCAAAAGTTTTTTCGAGACATACAAACACACACACATTTTGCCTTATATATATATATATAGATTATAGACAGTCATACATCTTATTATAGACAGGTATAGCATTTGCATATCACATACATCGTACCCAACCTTAACAGCCAACATTTATCATCAAGATTTAGACCTAGAACAGATTTCTACTTTCTTTCATGATTATATGTGATTTTTGTTTTTTAACCATATATAAAATATATCGTTTATATCTGTTTCTCACATTCTCTTATTTCTTGTGTATGCAATTAATATTGAAGATGGGTTATCTTTACAAGACTATACGCTCGAAGGCTTCTCCTCACTTGGTAACTTTCTCTTCGTGTATTTAAATTCAATTGACAGACTCGAAAACGCCTATATGTTACAAAGCATGTAAGACAACTAATAAATCCATAGCACGACTAACCACATGTTCTCCCAAAAGAACCTCCACAAAACTGGTATTATGGATAAGAGCGGTAGACAAACTATGTTGTCACCTAGGTAGTCAAACTTGAAAGTGGGAAAAGAGGAAGTAAACTTCTGAGGCACGATTTTATATTTGTGATCACATGTCTAATCAACTAATGGCTAAGCGTCTTCTAATATAATCTGAGACTCGTTGTATTAAGAAAAAAAGCATACCTAATAGTGACATAAATGAATTTATATAAAACATTTAATAAAACTGCATGCAATAATTACTTGCAATTAAAGCATACTCTACAAAATATAGCTTTTTATAATCGAAGCATAAAAATACAACAAATATCCTAATGTGTTCTTGAGCTGGGGTTCACGTCACAATATCTAATTTAAAGAATTAATTCTGTTTTCATTTTTACCCAATTTGACAGACGAATAAAAAGCAACGTTTTGCTAAAAAAGTTAATTCAATTTAAATAAAGTGAAGTATACATGGTCCATCGTGAGTGCGAAGTGAACTAGGCAGAAAAAAAATGACTAAGTTCAGCATTTGCCCTCACCTCCCATTTAGCCTCATAAATCTGCAAGGGATGTCAAATCCTGACGAAAATAAACAAACGGTGCAGATTTAGGCGTTAACATATGTACCATGCAAAAAGAGAAATGACTAAGTCCATTATTTGACACCCACCCACCCCCATTTAGCCTCAAAAGTCCCCAAGGCTTTAACATATTTACATTTGAGTGTAGCACCATGCAAAACTGCTAAATAGGCATACACAAAATATTTGAGACAAATATGGTAAAATAGTCCCAAAAATGGAGTATATTTATTAGCCCTAAAAGAGCCCTTGGAGCACACGCAAGAATTATCGCGAAGTATAGGCAAACAAAATTATATAGAAATCAGTTAGCTACAACTTTTCAGAAAGTTTTATAAAAATCCAAGGCATCATTTTTTTTTAATAAGCACAAAAGTTTCAATTTTAGCGATTTTAACCCGAAAGGCACTCCTAGTGAGGCAACTGGAGTTTTCCCGGAAAATCTGTTCCGTTACTTTTTTTACTCATATCATGTTTAATGTTTGTGCAAAGTTTCAAAAATTTCCAAGGCGTAGTTATTGAGCAAAGTGCGGACAAACGAACGGACGAACGGACAAGGGTCAATTTACAGGTTCACCCTCTTAATGATAATATGACCGAAACTTTTAAAATCATAAAAGCTTTTTTAGTTTGATCATCCTAAAATAATTTCGTTTTATAAAAATATTCTCTTCGTTTATTTTATGGAATTTACATTAATTCGAAAGAAATTAATTTCTCGATAATTTTATTTCAGATTCAAAATGGACCGGCTGACTTGGATCTCATACCTGCTGGCCCTTTTGTTTTGCATTAGTGCCATCAACAATATTCATGGTAAGTAATTCTTTGTCCATATTTACTACAAAATTTGTCGCTTTATGAGGATGTAATAAATATCGCAAAATAGAGAAGTAGATATTTATCCACAGTAAATTTCATTTTTATAATTATGTTGAATTAAATTATATTCCATCTTTCAATTGTTTGGAAGTTTATATCAGTTGTTGCAAATAATATTTAAATCTAATAAAAAAAATGTATACAAGATTTTATACAATTATAACAAAAAGAAAAAAAAAATAGTAATCAAGAAAATAATATATTAAAAAATACTTATATTATATTAGCTCTACTTACCCGTTGTTGTCCAATATGCAATAATGTCATTTGGGTTTGAATCTTAATTTCGCTTATCTTTTAAATTATATGCAAGAACTAAAATATTAGTTTGTATATAATTTTTATTTCAATGATTATATTTAATATGATTAAAAAAATATTTTAAAAAAGTTAAATTTAAAAAAAAAAAATTAACATTAAGAAAAGTCACGTATATGTGAATAATACATACATGCACATTAATATGAAAAAAGTGTTCATATACTGCTATTGAGACGGAAGAAGAAATGTTTGTGTAAGGTAGATAACTCCCATTATATGGCTCAAGTTATTTCCTTATTTTATTTGAGTTATACTCAGAAATATGCACACCATTTACGAATGGTGTGTCTGTGATTTTAGACATAAAAATTTACAAGTTTTTATTTCCTTCCGTGGAAGTTTCTAAAGATATATGAATATTTAATAGTTATTTGCTGTTAATAAATGAAAACAGAATTTATTACTATTATTATCGTGTAATAATAGTAAAATTTGCTGCTGATAGAAAAATGTGTTTCCCATTTGTAATTAACATTTGCTGCAGAAAAGAAAGATAGCTTTCATGTAAAAAATATTCCCAGCAAGATTACTTGTGTTACGTTCCTGAATTTTTTTAATGAGGATTGATTATTGCATTATTTGGATTTTTCGGACTACTATTCTCATTTTGAGTGTTATTTTCACAACCTTTCGGTTGATGTAACCTTCGACCTTCTTACTTTTTTAATGTGTATCTAGTTGAACGTGAAAATTTTTCTGTCGAATTTGGGAGTTTGAATGGAATTTCAAACGAAACCCTTTATTTAATCTATGGAGGTAGTTTGCTTTCGTTCTGTCAGCCATAACCGGATATCAGACGAATCCTTGCAGATGAGAGTCATTCTGATCACAAGTTTGCAGTTGTAAGATACACTCTTCTGGAGATTGTTAGACACATGTGAACAAAAATACAAATGTGAATTACCCAATCATGGCTGACGAAACAAGAGCGTGCTATACCCGTGGATTAAATAAAGAGTTCCATTCAAAATACTGTGCAGATTCCTAACAGAAAGATTGCTGAATTCGGCAAGATTCACTTGAAGAAGGTCGAGATTACATTGGCCAAAACGTTGTGAAAAACATTTTAGATGAGAACGGTAGTTCAAATGATCCAAATAATACGCATAATTACATTTGCAAAGAAATTATATTGAGTTATATTTTCCTTCTTAAGAATATGGAACAACGGTTTATGACTGTTTAGAAAATGGAGCGTGATATATTGAAATTTTCAGACGGAATCTATTGAAGTCGAAATCGAAAATCTAGCTGACTTAATTCCATATATTAGATGATTAACAAGATATAGAAACGCAAATTTTAGATAAAAATTGAAATGTTAAAGGTTTTTGTTTTCTGTTGACACATTGAAAAGTAAAAACTACTTAGTGAAGAAAAATTCATTACGTAGGTAAAGAAATATCCACACTCTTTACAAAAAAATAGTTAAATACATATTAAAATCAATATATTTTAAATCATATTATGATAATTTATATGCTTATGTGTAAAATATTTTAAATTAAAAGTTGTATATTTACTGTGAAATATCTGGTAAGTAATTATATTTTGAAGTATAAAAAATATGTCATTTCGTGTCTATGTTATTTATCAGTTAGAAAATGAATAATACCCAATATTATCAAGATGCATTTATCCATGCCCATTTAACAATGAAAATGCTACTTCAAGAATAAGCATGACAGACTTATAGATAAATAGAACCTTTTATAGAAATGTTTACACATATTTTTAAATGCTATTTCAAACTTAAACTTTGAGACTGATTGATAAACAATTCCTCTTATAGAGATGTTGGATTCACTGATATAAGATGTATTCGACTTTTTGAAGGATTTCGTGATGAAAATTCTAATTCGGAGTGAATCAGATAGATCAACCATCTCATGATGCAAGAACACATCTAAAATAAATTTAGAACATAAATTGAGATCAACATGACCATAAATATCATGTTTATATTTGAAATTGAAATTTAATATTATTCATTATCAAAATATTAATTACCTTCCATATGTTAAGTTTTCTAATGGAAAATAAGTTCAAGGATGACTTTATTCAGTTTAGAGGACTTATTAGTAGTTACAGAGATCTGTCATACTTTGTTGGTTGTGAGATTTTCTTCTTCTTAACTAGTTACTCTAGCAAGGTTTGAAAGCATAGTCTATTCCACTCTTTTACTCATAACGGGTTTCGTAGGGGATTAGTCACATGATGCAATAGTATCAACTAATCTCACAGTCCTTGTCGTTGACATTACTATCATTTTGTAATAAATAAAATATGTAATATTGGTAATGTTATGCTATCAGAATAGAATATTCACTTCTAATTCTATGCCCTCTCAAAATAAAACTTGAATTTATATAATGGTCTTACATTACCAGTTACTTTATTTAATGCAGGATTTTTTATCTTGGAAAAATAATCATGTCACTGACTGCTAATTCAATACTTAGCATAATTTTTATTATTCTTCTGTTAAATAGTGTATTTTCAAATCAATGTAGTCATTGCAACTCTCTAACATTTAATGAATGATCACTCTGAAACATTTGAAAAATATGTAACGATGTTTAATGCAATTTTAACTTTTCAAAACATACATTTGTATAAAGTTTGATTTAAGCAAATAAAGAAATTGAGCATTTAAATTGTTTTCCACTTTATCCTTACAGGTGATGAATTGAGTGAAGGTAAGTTATATTTTATTTTGCAGGTGACTTTGCTTTAAAAATATTTCCTAACACATGCAGTTTGTATTGATTGTCTTTTAAAAAAAAGTCTAGTTATCTGATGGTTTTATGCTTTTTCAAAATATTTCATTTTTTACTTATTCTAATGTGTATTTGATAAAATATCTTATCACAATGACACATTTCAAACATAAAAGAAAGTTTAAGAAATTATTCAGATTTCATATCCAAAATTATATTTGAAAATAAAGAAATATTAAAGCTATATGCGTATTTTTTTCTCTTTATCATCAAAGTATATAACAGTGAAAATTATGTTTAAATAAATATAGGTAAAATAGATAATTCTAAATATCTGATTTTGTATGGAATTAGAAAAGGACATATATACACAAGTTGGTTAAGATACAGATAGAACAATTACAATTACGATTTGAAATTTTTATCATTTCCAAATTAATTTGGTCTATATCGATCTCACAATTATTTGATATTTCACTTATTCTTTGATAATTTGAGAAATTATGAGTAAAATTAAATTTTAAGAAAAATAGCAAAAAATATAAAGTAATGTTAACAATTTTATTTTTATTGAATAAAAAAATGACAAAACTAGGAATGCATCAACATATTTTGAACATAAATACTAACATTATTTTTGTTCTGTTTTGCAGGACACGAGTTAATGAATGATGAAACTGTTAAAAGTAAGTTTTTCAATCAACAATTTGGAAGTTTCGATTCAAATACGTATAGTTAACTATAAATTTTACATTTTTTTATCTATTATTTAAATTGTACAATGAACATCTTGTTAACATGTAAATATATTTGTATTTAAAAGTGTAAAATTGTGTTACTAAGATATATGTATGTGTGTCTGTGTACATACATGAATGTATATTTGTACTAATAACAACTGTCATCTAATATCGAAAAAGTGTTTTGTTAAATAACTAAGATTCCAAATAAACTAATAGATTTCATATAATAATCGCGTAATGCATATGTTTTCTTGCTTATTTTACTTTTTCCAGATTAAGATCATGTATATCTGATCCATGAAAAAGAATTTAATTATGTTATTTTTTAAACTTGACTTTCTCAAAACAGTGATTTACATGCTGCTTTGGATTTTATTATTTTATTATTTAACACAAATTAAGTAATTCTCAGAATATAAAGGATACATTTGTGGAAAAGCATGAACGATCTGAAGGTCTACAAGCTTTCTACAGTATTATGCATTACAAAGTTGTTGATTTACTACAATACCCGACATATAACCATGCATCTAGTATGCAAATTATTCGAAACAAAAGTTCTAAAAACAAGAAACTAGAACAAAAATATTGCTAATAACTGGAGCACTTATTTATAAGTAAAATCTAAAAAATGATAACATTTACACGCTTGTAGAGTATTAACATGGAAACTGTATGACATAACTTAAAAGCTGGTTAATTTTGTAGTAAAGTGTTTGTGGTGTATGTAATCTGTTTTATTTATCAAATACATGCATGCACTTATTTTATATTCTTAAAATCAAAAAGAAGCACGCAAGTTTATAAATATTTCTGTTGAAAAATTTGATCAGGTTAATTAATCTTTTGACAATTATTTCGATATTTCAAGAAAAAAAAATCAGAACATACCACAGTTGTTCATTGGTACAACCAAATGAAAAAAAAAATAGATTAATTATTAATATTTCATACATTTGAAATTTATATACACACACACACATACATACGTACATACATACACACACACATATATATATATATATATATATATGCAGGTTTCATTAAATAGTACAGATAACTCTTGCTTGTTTTTCTTGTAATCCTCCTTTTCTCTTTGTCGGACCATTTTCCGAAAGTTTTTTCCGAGTGAAAAAAGAAATTTCCCATAAGCGCGAACGTTTTCGACCTTCATTGGTCATCCTCAGGCGAGTAGTAAAAAATAAAATATGAAATTGAAAAATTGAGGTATGCCTCTCGATCTTTGAGGCATTGTTAATCCACATTAAAAAACCAACGATTAACCAGACTCAAAACGAAACGGAGGGCAAGCTCAAGTGCTTTTGAGTAATTTAATGATTTTAAGCGATTTTAATCGCCTTTTAATCATCTTTTAATCGTCTTTTCATTTCATCTCGCTACTTTCATTTTGCAATTTCATATTTAATTTTTTACTACTCGCCCGAGGATGACCAATGAAGGTTGAAAACGTTCGCGATTATGGGAAATTTCTTTTTTCACTCGGAAAAAAACGTTCGGAAAATGGTCCGACAAAGAGAAAAGGAGGATTAGAAGAAAAACAAGAAAGAGTTATCTGTGCTTTTTAATGAAATCTGCATAAAAGAAAAAATGCTGCGTAAATATACTAATGTATATATATATATATATATATATATATATATATATATATATATATATATATATATATATATGCATATTCATTCATATATAATTATATATATGAGTGATACTTTATCTTTTTATCAATAATATATAAATCAGGATATTCATATTTATTTACTTTTTCCAACGTGTATATCAACAAGATTTTATTTTAATTGTCATATTTTCAAATCACAAAAGTTACCAACAGCAAAACACATGACCATATAAATAAAAAGAAAATTATTCTGGTCTTCAATAAATGAAAACTAAACTATTTAGTACAGATTGAAAAGTTTACTGTTTAAAGTGATTTTGGTTATATTAACCATCAGCAACAGTGGTAAAATTAGACATATCAATTCTATGGATGACAGACGAATGAAATAAGTGGTTGAAATATTAAATTATTTTTAAATTTAAATAATATTTATATTTAATCATAAAACACTTCTATATAATACATGCACTTGTAAAATGTGTACGTATGTAACTTCCTTTCCTTTTTACTATATTGCCTTTTGTCTTCTTATTTTTCTCTTTCTTCTTTCAAATATCGTTATCTTTCAAAGTCTTATATCTTACCCATTTTCATGAACTTTTCCTCGTTATTCCTGTGTTTTGTTAACCTGTCTTTTTGTCTATTACATTATCTGTATTTCTTGTTCCTTTGTCTTGGGATTGTCTTTTTTGTTGACTTTAATTCTTGTTCAGGAAGAACGTATGTATACGTATTGTTTTATTTGTTTTGCTTTATGAATTATTTTTTTAAATTATTTTTTAACATGCAAAAGAAAGGACAGATCCAGTAAAAATCCTCCTCATTGTTTGTTATGACGATTTTATTTGAGGCATGTTATACATATGTTTACAAGGAGATTAAAAAAAAATACTGAATTTTATAGTATAGCTGGATCTGAACCAACAAATATGCTTACAATTTGAGAAATACATTGATTAATATTTAAGATATTTTTTGCATAAAAAATTCCTAACCAAAAATGATTTCTGCGTGATGATGATGATGATGATGATGATGATGATGATGATGATGATGATGATGATAACAATAATAATAAATGATAATGATAATTAATGATAATTATGAGAATTGCAATAACATTAATAATAATGGTAATGAAATGTTGAATGTATAAAATAATATAAGACAACAAAAGATAACAGTTTTTATATGCTATTGATAACATGATACAGCCATTTAATATTTTTCTCAATTTTAACAATTTTAATTTGCATGAAACAGTAACAAACATTACATTGATATTTTGACATTTTTCATATTTTATTTTAATAGATAATTTAAATAAGTGTAAATTAAAAAAAGAAAATGCGCATGATGATGATATCTTGTATGAATAAGAAGAAACAATTGCTTAATTATCAGTTAATGTTTTTTTTATGGTCTGATATTGAGTTGTATTTTTATATAGATGTATTATTCTTTATAATTATTTTAAGTAAATCATTAATCGATAAATTATATACATTGATCGACAAGGTTTCCTAACACATATGTAACTTTAAAACAGAAAATTAAAAATTTAATTGATACAAAATGAAATACATAATTCATAAAATCGAGTTTATTTTAGCGAATTGTTTACTCAGAATATTTTCTTTCGGTTTACACTAAAATGTAATTGGAATTGTACATAGGAACGCATTAAGTATTCGAAAAGATTCTTATAATGTCCTATTAATCTTAAATTGCATTTGGGTAGTAGTGTTTAGTCAGTTTAAAATAGAATCACTGTCATAAAGTAAACTTTCAGAAAGACTTCCGCTTCAAATAATCATATTTTAATGCATGACAAAAGTGCATGACCTACTTTTTTAAGCCATTTACTTATGTATCATGTTTATTAAATCTGTATGAAAATCAATACATGCTGTTTTGTAACAGGTTTTATTAAGGAAAGAATTTATAAATATATAAATTTCATATTTATTTATTTATTTGTGGACTGTTATCACATCTTCATAGTTATTGTTTCATGACGTTTCGGCCAACTATTCCACTGGCCTTCGTCAGGTGGTTAATTCATATTTCGTCGCAGTTAATATCCTGAAAAAAGTCAGAGAAACAGTTGGCCTAAATGTGGTGACTCAACTAAGAAAAGATGAGGATAACAGTCCATAAACAAATAAATAAATATACAAATTACTGATCTAAAAAATTCCAATAATAAAATAAATTACACCATTTATTTAATTATTTAGGTTTGCATTTATTAACTTATTTAGGATTGCATTTATTTACTTATTTAGGATTGCAATTATTTACTTATTTAGGATTGCAATTATTTAATTATTTAGGATTGCAATTATTTAATTATTTAGGATTGCAATTATTTAATTATTTAGGATTGCATTTATTTACTTATTTAGGATTGCATTTATTTACTAATTTAGGATTGCAATTATTTACTTATTTAGGATTGCAATTATTTAATTATTTAGGATTGGATTTATTTACTTATTTAGGATTGCATTTATTTGATTATTTAGGATTGCAATTATTTACTTATTTAGGATTGCAATTATTTACTTATTTAGGATTGAAATTATTTAATTATTTAGGATTGCATTTATTTAATTATTTAGAATTGCATTTATTTACTTATTTAAGATTGCATTTATTTCTTATTTAGGATTGCAATTATTTACTTATTTAGGATTGCAATTATTTAATTATTTAGGATTGCAATAATTTAATTATTTAGGATTGCATTTATTTACTTATTTAGGATGGAATTTATTTAATTATTTAGGATTGCAATTATTAAATTATTTAGGATTGCAATTATTTAATTATTTAGGATTGGATTTATTTAATTATTAAGGATTGCATGTATTTACTTATTTAGAATTGTACTTATTTAATTTTTTTGGAATTGCATTTATTTAATTAGTTAGGATTGGATTTATTTACTTATTTAGGGTTGGATTTATTTAATTATTAAGTATTGTATGTTATTTACTTATTTAGGAATGCATTTATTTAATTATTTAGGATTGGATTTATTTAATTATTTAGGATTGCATTTATTTGATTATTTAGGATTGTCTTTATTTACTTATTTAGGGTTGCATTTATTTAATTATTTGGGATTGTATTTATTTAATTATTTAGGATTGGATTTATTTACTTATTTAGGATTGGATTTATTTACTTATTTAGGATTGCATTTATTTAATTATTTAGGATTGCATTTATTTAATTATTTAGGATTGCATTTATTCAATTATTTAGGATTGCATTTATTTGATTTTTTAGGGTTACATTTATTTAATTATTTAGAATTTCATTTATTTGATTATTTAGGATTGCATTTATTTAATTATTTAGGGTTGCAATTATTTAATTATTTAGGATTACATTTATTTAATTATTAAAAAATTGTATTTATTTACTTATTTAGGATTGAATTTATTTAATTATTTAAGATTGCATTTATTTACTTATTAAGGATTGCAATTATTTACTTATTTAGGATTGCAATTATTTAATTATTTAGGATTGCCATAATTTAATTATTTAGGATTGCATTTATTTACTTATTTAGGATGGAACTTATTTAATTATTTAGGATTGCAATTATTAAATTATTTAGGATTGGAGTTATTTAATTATTTAGGATTGCATTTATTTGATTATTTAGGATTGCATTTATTTACTTATTTAGGATGGAATTTATTTAATTATTTAGGATTGCAATTATTAAATTATTAAATATTGAATTTATTTACTTATTAAAGATTGCATTTATTTAATTATTTAGGATGGGATTTATTTAATTATTTAGGATCGGATTTATTTAATTATTTAGGATTGGATTAATTTAATTATTTAGGATTGCATTTATTTAATTATTTAGGATTGCATTTATTTACTTATTTAGGATTGCATTTATTTAATTATTTAGGATTGCATTTATTTAATTATTTAGGATTGCATTTATTTGATTATTTTGGATTGCGATTATTTAATTATTTAGGATTGCATTTATTTAATTATTAGGATTGGATTTATTTAATTATTAAGGATTTGATATATTTACTTATTTAGGATGGAATTTATTTGATTGTTTAAGATTGGATTTATTTAATTATTTAGGATTGCATTTATTTACTTATTTAGGGTTACATTTATTTAATTATTTAGGATTGTATTTATTTAATCCTTTAGGATTGGATATATTTAATTATTAGGATTGCATTTATTACTTATTTAGGATTGCATGTATTTTATTATTTAGGATTGCAGTTATTTAATTATTTAGGATTGCATTCATCTAATTATTTAGGATTACATTTATCTAATTATTTAGGATTGTATTTATTTAATTATTTAGGATTGCATTTATTTAATTATTTAGGATTGGATTTATTTAATTATTTAGGGTTACATTTATTTAATTATTTAGGATTGCATTTATTTACTTATTTAGGGTTACATTTATTTAATTATTTAGGATTGTATTTATTTAATCCTTTAGGATTGGATATATTTAATTATTAGGATTGCATTTATTACTTATTTAGGATTGCATGTATTTTATTATTTAGGATTGCAGTTATTTAATTATTTAGGATTGCATTCATCTAATTATTTAGGATTACATTTATCTAATTATTTAGGATTGTATTTATTTAATTATTTAGGATTGCATTTATTTAATTATTTAGGATTGGATTTATTCAATTATTTAGGATTGCATTTATTTAATTATTTAGGATTACATTTATCTAATTATTTAGTATTGAATTTATTTAATTATTTAGGATTACATTTATTTAATTATTTAGGATTGCATTTATTTACTTATTTAGGATTGCATTTATTTAAGTATTTAGGATTGCATTCATTTAATTATTTAAGATTGTATTTATTGAATTATTTTGGATTGCATTTATTTAATTATTTAGGATTGGATGGAGCAGAAACATCAAATACAATTATCATGACACATGTGTTAAGTATAAAAATCATGATGATGGATACTCTCTTTATTCAAATCCTGTTGTAATTACATATTGAAAAATAAAGTGGTTTTAATTCTCCTTTAACTCGATAAATTATCACTTTACACTGATGATTGCATAAGCCTGAAACACTAGTGTCTGTAGGTATAAAAGTATCTTTTACCCTCATTAAACAACCACAAAAGTTTAATATGCAAACTTCGCTGATATAAATTGTTTTAAGTTGACTAAATTATAATTTAGAATCTAGTGAAAATCCAGGAAAGTTTTTATTGAACATGTAATGTTTATTATTATTTTAATAACGTCTATTACTTTAATAAGATCTCACATAGAATATTGATTGATTCTATATTGGGCACCAATAAATAGATATTGGGTTATAAAAATATAAGAATATAGAAAAATATGACAATGACTTTAATAATAAGGACAGGTAAAAATTCTTAGATTTAATAACTTTACAGAAGAGAAGAATAACGAGTGACTTGGTTGAGACATTCAAAGAGACGAGATTTCTAAGCATGTATCACACTGTTTTACTTCACACTGGAAATTTTTTCGCAAAAACATTTTAAAACTATTTTTCTAATTGATATTTTTCTAATATATTTTTGAACAAATTGCTCAATAGCACTGATATAGAAATGAACTGATTTAGAAATGTTTAATAATATAATATTAAAGAGACATTTCTTCCGTCTATTTGGTGCAATATTTCATGGAAATTTTTTATTTATATCATATATTGTGCGAGAGTATAGGTATTTACATATATATAATTTTAAAAAATGCTTAGAAGTTGAAATGTATAATTGACTAAAATAAGAGGTGCTTAATTAATAGATAAACTAATACCCATCATCACCTTTAAGATAATGTTTTAATTTAGTGTGTATATTTATGTTAATATGGAATTACCATTTCCTTTAGTTGTTAGGTGATATTATTGCACAACAATGACCATCATAGTCTAAAGTAGCGTTTCTAAAACTTGTTTACTTTCGTGTAATCTTTAAAACAAATTTCAAAGAACCTCTGTACACAAACATTAGTGTAACATGAGCAGATTGTTGAAAATATCCCATTAACATTAAATTACTATGTAATTACGAAAATTAATACATCTCAGTTTAAATTGTAATTTCGTTTTCACATGCATAAATTAATAATCAGAATTTTTTTTAGTTTCCTCTTAAAAATCAGTCATATACAGGTCGTGTCCTCTGAGTTAGCACTGAATAGTGAAGGAGGTTTCACACTGGTGTCGTATCACTTTATATATTTTCAATAATTATTATGATTTAATAACATAATAATGTTATGATATCTATATTACAATATCACATTAAACAATAACATATCCTGCATATTTCATGCTATTATATATATATATATATATATATATATATATATATATATATATATATATATATATATATATATATATAAGTTATCTTATATTTCTGAATTTTTTAGATGATGATTGATAATTTGTATTATTTAGATTTTTCAGACTATTGTTCTTGTCCGGAATGCTATTTGCAAATTTCCAAACTTAATAGAGGATTACTGAGTTCAACAAGATACAACTGAAGAAGGTCGATGGAAACAATAAAGATGAGAATAGTAGTCCGAATAATCCAAATAATCCAAATTCATTATCTTATCTCATTTTTTAGAGCAGAACCTTAGGATATTTGAGAACCTCAATCGTGAACCTCTAATCTAATGGAAGATATTCTAGCAAAACATGTAGATATTTTCATTAAAAATATAACAATTAAATCTGTTTATGGGTGTCATTCATATTAGGAAAATTACTATAAGTTTAGTGAATACTGATAATGTGAAGTAAACTCTAAATTTAATATTATTTGTAGACAAATAGATAATGACATCACAAAACATTTTTTTAATATCCTTACACCAAAAACATTCTTCCTTTTTCAGATAGTAAAAAATTGGATCTTGTTTTCCTCCTTCATACATCAACCAAAATCAGTGACATGGGCTTCAAGCTAATAGTTAACTTCTTGAAAAATGTTCTTCGAGATGTGGATGTGGATTCTGGTGATGTCCATGTTGGAATTGCGATGTACCGTCGTGATCCAGATATTATATTCAACCTTGACCAATATAATACAAAAGAGGAGCTGATAGAAGCTATCGAAAATATTCCAGATGATTATCGATCTGACGAGGCCGATTTAGCCCGTGGTATGAAAATAGTCAGGCACATCATGCTGTCCGATGTAAAGGACAAAAGGCCCAGTGTACCAAATGCCGTTGTGGTCATTACGGATGGCCTTTCAACAGCAGACTCAAATGACCTGAAAAGAGCTGCCGCGATGCTCAAGGATGTTGCCTATATATTTGCAGTTGGAATAGGAATACATACTTCTGCCGAGTTGAAAGATGTGGTGTCGGAGCCAGCCAATATAAACCATTTCTTAGTTGTGAGCGTTGAACATTTGGGTGACGTGGAGCCACAACTTACTGAGCAGATGATGGCATGTGAGTACACAGAAAACAACAAAAAAATGGCTCAATGCATGCACAAATGCGTGCAGTTGTCATAGAAAAAAAAGCGGCAATTGCAGCAGCAGCGAAGGCAGCAGCGGCAGATTTTGCAAGCGTTCCATTTTGATTCAGGCGAAAACAGCGCTTTGATAATATTCTATAATATCGTTGGTCATTCACAAAAAAAAGCGCTATCATATCATAATCATCATGAAGCTTTCAGGAATTATTCTAAGAAAGATGCTGCATTTCTTATGGCAAATCCGTTTTTGTTTCATAAGAAATCTCTTTCTGATTTTCATATGCACTGTTTATTTTACCTTTATCTTATGATTTCCTTCATCTTGCGTTTTACGAGCTACAGGTTCTTTTGAACTGGTGAGAACACTCTCTTCACCAGTACACCAGAGATACTTTTTAATGGATATTTTTCTGTTTGTTTCGTTAGATAATTTACTTCACCGGATAGAAAGTAACATGTTTTATCTAATTAAGAAATAAGAATATCAACAGCAACATTTTATTTGTAAAAGCTTAATAAATAAACCTGATAAGTGTATATTTTCAAATAAATGATTAATTTTTGTATTTTTGTAATAATATAAAGCCACATGAAAGTATTCAATATAGATGAAATTCTTTAAAATGTTTAACTTAATAAAATAGTATATTAATTCCAGTAGCCGCCAATATTTATAAACAACGATGATAATTTGTCTTTATACATAGACATCTGACTTTAACAAAATCTAATATAAAAAAATTATGCGCCTAATATGCTGTAAATATAAAACTATTCTTAATTAAATCAAAACGGTGTATTAATAAAGAAAAGAAAACTGATGAAATCTAATTAAATAAAAATCAATTCAAATGAAAACAAATGACAAATAACAAACATTTCTACGCATGTATGTATTGAGGTCAAAACTCAAATAAAATCTTAAGTATTAACTTTTTCTAGATCAGTGGAAAAAATCACAGAGAGTCGAAAATATAATATTATTGTAAATATAAACTAACAAGATTGCTGGTTTGTTATTACATCTATGAATGAAAAAATGTTATTATGATTTTAATATTTCATATATTGTATCTTAACTATTCAAAAATATTATTATTATTGTTATTATTATTATCATTATTATTATTATTGTTATTATTATTATTATTATTATTATTATTATTATTATTATTATTATTATTATTAATTATAATAATAATAATAAATAATAATAATTATTATTATAATGATCGTGATAATGATAATAATAATAATATAAATTATAATAATAATAATAATGATAATAACAATAATAATAATAATAATAATAATAATAATAATAATAATAATAATAGATAAAAATGGCCAAAATAAATTTTATGTTTAAATTGATTTTAAACGTGGATATATTATAGACGAATATATGCTGAAATAACATTAAAATATATTCCTAAAAACTATTTTCACATGAAAACTCTTCAAAGAAACACATCAGAATGAATAAAAACAGGAAATAAAAAAAAATTACAAAAAAATAAAAGACGAAACGAAATTCATGTTTGTGCTTAAGCTCTTTAAGTCATGGCTTGCTTTTTATTTTCGTTCCAGTGGAACTCTTCAATATCACTTGAGCAATTTTCTTCCCTTTTTTTTTCTTCAAATTTCTTTTAAAAGTTGTCGACTGAAAATAACTGTCCCGGAATATATTTTATTAAAAATTTCAGAATGTTGTATCCATAAGAATTTACATAATGTATATAATGTATATAAAGGCAATTAAAAAGTGATATGCAACAAACATTTCCCTTTATAAACAGTGTAAATTTTATAATAGTGCTTTTCTAAAAATAAATAAATTCAATAAAACTGATTGCAACTTAGTATCAAAAATGTCTAGTTGAATATTCATGTCAATCAATTGTCATGACTGTTTGACTCTGTGCTTCAACTTTTGCCTTTGTCTAATACGGTTCCATTCTGATGTTTCAAGGTGCAACTATTCTCTATTTCTTTCCGGCTTTACTGTTCGCTGCGCAACTATGGCTCACTTTTGCGCTTATCCATTTTTGCATTCCTGCCAACAAATTGCTTGCATGCTCTGCATAGGTAAACGTTCTAATTGAATGTCATCAATATTTTGCGATATTTTCATTTCATTTATCACATTTAGAAATATAATAACGTCTTTTCAAACGCAATATTTAATTATCTATGAACATCCATAAAATAATTAAATATACTTTATTGATTCTATCATATGTAATCACTGATTAATATGTGTTTTGTCATAATAGTTTACTTTTAATTAAGGCATTCATAGCAACTATATAGTTAACATTTACTTATATTCGTTGAAAAATAATAACAAACTGATTTAAATAATCAAAACTTAGCATTTAAAACATAAAACATTTCCATGTTATTAAATGACATATGAATTTACTTTTTAAATAAAAACTACTCTACACGCTTTCTATTTGTCTTTATTATAATTTTGATCTTTTAATTATTTTCTTGTATTTATTAATTACGATTTATAAAAGATAAAATACGTTTTTATTAAAAAAAATCTGGAAATATTATAAGATGTATATAGTAGTTTCATAATTGGTAGTTATATTCACAAATTTTATCGTCTTTTAATAATCAACGAAGTGCAATTAAAACATTTTAAAAAATGTTTGCATTTTTTAATCTTTCATGCAAAGAAATAATATTCATAAATCAATCATGGAGTTTTAATTGTACAAATCAAAAACTATTAATATTAGGAAACAAATTTATTTATTTAATTATTTTCTTGTGTTAATTAACTATGGTTTATTCCAAAAGTACACTGCAGAAAATTTATCAGTCAGCATATTTGAAATAAAAAACATAAATGTAAATTGGTCTTTATTTATGGTATCTATGCTAAAGTGATTTTATTTCTTATCAAATTTTACAGAATTATCTCTCTTAATGCAATGTTTGATATTGGATCTCTAAAAAATAATTGTGCTAACATTTTAGTCCGCTTTGTACAGGCCCAGCTATAAAATCCAATACAAACTAATTGAATACATTATAATTATATAGAAAAAAGTATTAAATCAAGAACTTTTTTTTTGTTCCTTACTTGTGGAATTTACAAAGATACCACTTGTAAAATGTCATTTTTATATTAATTATGACACAAGCAACTTCTAAAATGCATAACACTTTCAACAATATTAAAGTCATATGAGGATAAATAAATATTAATTAAAAAGATTCACCATCATAAATAAATAAATAAATAATATCTTTTAAAGAAGTAAGACAGTTTAGGTATTCATAAACAGTTTTGAACATTTATACTGGTTGTTTACTAAACTTATTTTCTTTTTTTTTCAAGCTTATGGGTGCAGATTTATTGCTCTCATAGTTCTGAACTTGAATATTTTAATGATTGGTTCAAAAACATGTGTTTCAGCATTACTTCCCAACTGCAAATGATATTATAATATTGTTTTACTAACAAAAAATGACATAAATCATAGTTCTAGTACAAATAGAGTGTTCGGAAGTAATGCTGAAACTCATTACACTCTAAATAATTCCCGATCATTAAGGTATTAACATGAACTTGCTTTATTAATCCAAATGTATATATGTTTAACTTGCTAACACTTGTGCAAATATGTATCCAAGAATTTGTTTCTATTTGTTTATATTTGTTTATATGTCTGTGTGTATGCATGCAATTGCTGAACTTTACACAGGTATTATCAATATTTGTTTACAAGAAATTCACATGTATCCCCAAATATATATATATATATATATATATATATATATATATATATATATATATATATATATATAGTAATTTATAAAATATATATGGCGATTAAGCTACACTGAATATTCGGCGTTTCATCCACTCTAGGATTCCTTAGGCTAGAGTGGATGAAACGCCGAATATTCAGTGTAGCTTAAACGCCATATATATTTTTATAAATTACTAACTAGCTCTACCTACGTATTGAGCACCTTTGAAGTAAATACTTAAAGTTTACACATAAATCTATACATTCGTATATTAATTTTATGTAAGTAAATGAAGTAGTTATATATATATATATATATATATATATATATATATATATATATATATATATATATATATATATATATATATATTAGCAAATTAATTCAATATGTAAATAATCGTCAACTTAACCCAGGAAATATATTATATTGGAAAACGCAAATATTTTTCAGATTATTATTAAATATTTCAAAATCATTTCCACTGTAAAATATGAATACATTTTTCACGCATGGAATCATTTTTAAGTCTATATGACTGAAAAAAATACTTTTTCTACAAAGAATAAATGTAATTAATGGAGTAGCAATGATAATTTAAATAAAACATGCAATGCTTTTAACAGATAGTATATCTGATTCTACAGATATTGACTCAGATTTTAATTTTATTGATTTTTATTTATATATGAACAAAACTACATTACTCAATTAAACATTTTAAATGTTTAATTGAGTAATATTTTACCATGTAGTTTTGTTCATATATAAATATAAGTACATAAATATTGAAAAATAAGAATTGATAAATAGTTTCTTTTATATTAGCTAAGAACTGCAATGTAACATGTATTGTTAAGTAAACTGAATGACTAACTTAATAAAATTATATTTTATTAAAAGTATCAGTTTATTGCACTTTCTTATTAAAAATGTAGGGATAAAATAGGTTTTATAAAAGAATCTGGAAATCTTATAAGTTTTATGTAGTAGTTTCATAAATGATAGTTATATTTACAAATTTTATCGTCTTTTAATAATCAATGAAGTGCAATTGAAACATTTAAAAATTTATTAATTTTATTTATTGCGGACTATTATCCTCATCTTTTCTTGATTGTTTCATGACGTTTCGGCCAACTATTTCTCTGACGTTCATCAGGTTGTAACCTCGACAGGATAGGAACTCTGAATCTTCTGATTGCATCCACTACAATCACTGCCTTCCGTAGGTGTTGTCGTCTGACAACGTTTTTGGCCAAGTAAGCCTCTGGCCGGCTTTGGATAGGATTGAAACTGCTATCTTCAGACAATTCTCACCTGGAACCGTAGAGATTCAACATCTCTATCAACTGCACCACGGGCCCCGAAGGCGATGAAGGCTAATTTTTTAGGTCTGATCTTCCATGGCCGGGTCCATACCGAATGGTATATATATTATTTAATTGCCAAAAACGTGGTGAGACGGCAACAACTACGGGAGGCAGTAATTGCAGTGGATGCAGTCAGGAGATTCAGAGTTCCTATCCCATCGCGGTTACCACCTGACGAAAGCCAGAGGAATAGTTGGCCGAAACGTCGTGAAACAACAACTAATAAAAAAGATGAGGATAATAGTCCGCAATAAATAAAACTAATAGCTAATACACATCTCAAAAATGAATTCCAATTAAATAATATTAAAAAATTTGTTTGCATTTTTTAATCTTTCATGAAGAGAAATAATATTCATAAATCAATCATGGAGTTTTAATTGTAACAAATGTATGGCTACAAATCAAAAACTATTTATTAATATTGAGAAACAAATTTCAACAGTTCTTATTATAAACAAATTAATTGCTAATTACTCATTAAAAACTAAAGTACAAATCTGTTAAATGAATATTTTCAGGTTTGGAGTTTTTCAAAAATGTTATATTTTCTTATTGAACAAAAATGGATTAATAAAAATAGAATTCTCCATAAGTAAAACAATCTTGAAGTAATTTTAAACAACACTCTTTTGTTAGAGTTTTAAAGATTATATCACTTTATTATTTCTGATAAAAATCGAAGATAATAATAAATATATCTCGCTCATTATTTGATGATATTTTGAGACGAAATATTGTTATTTACATTATTTATAGGAGGTGAAAGGTTGTCTTCGTTTTGGTTGTTGTTGTTGTGTTTACAAAGTTACGGCCGTTATGGCCACCGACCTTCTTCAGTTGTCTTTTGTTTTCATTGCAAACTTTTGTGAATCAAAAACTGAACCCTTTTATTTAATCAATTCTGGTAAAATGTTCTCATTCTGCATTCCATACCTTTTAAATATAAATAATTATCAGTTAATTTATGTTCAATTCCTTCACTGCAGATTAAGCTTACAATTTCTAGATATTATATACTCTAGAATATATATTCAATAATCATTTTATTTATTGGTCAAGTTCTGGGTGGATTGATAAACCTAATGCCTCTAATATGATAATTTATTTATAGCCATATTGCATGCAAGTATTCAATTCAATTTAGTTTATTATACATAGGTTAAAACATTACATGTTTCGTCACCGTTAAGAAGAGCGATGGAAGAGAAAAAAATTAAAAAGAAGGAAAGCAAACAAAAATGAAGGGAGGGACGCTGCGAATTTAGATGGTCGGAAATACAGTTGACCAGCACCTATCCAACTCCATCTTGAACTGATCCGTTGTTAATCACGTGGTAGTCTACTCCAGGAAGCTGATTTGTGGATGAGAAAAATGCAGCTTTTCGTCAGTTTAGCCGAAATCTCAAATGAAACAGCTTCAGGTCATGTCCTCTCAATCCACGTTCGGGTGCTGGGGTGAAGAAAAGATCCTGAGGGAGGTCGTAATGGTCAAGAAGGAGGTTATAGGCCACAATTTAGTTGATCCTCAGTCTTCGGCACTCCAGTGAAAAAAAATTCAGCCACTGCAGACAGGTTTCATAAGAAAGGTTACAAAAGCATCACACTTACCAGGTTTCTCCAGATGCTGAATGTCATGAACCAGGTATGGAGACGACGCCTTGATGCCATACTCCAACACAGGTCGGACGAATGATACTTGCGTAGGAAGGAAGATCTCCAGAGTTAGGTTGGCAAAAGAGTGCTAGATGAGAAAAAGAGTATTCGTTGCCTTGCTTGTTGGCAGCCTGAATACAGTGGCTCAAAAGCTTTGAAGGCAAAATCAACCAGCATACCGAGATCTCTGGTCTCCTCAACATCTGCGAAATAGTTTTTTGCAGCGCCAAAATAAGTGGTGACTCCAATAGATTGCCAATTACAAGTATATAATGATAAGGATTATTAATCATACTAAACTTGACGTTTATGAATCCTAGCAAATCCTAGTGGATAGAGAGTTGACTAAAGAGATCGGAGGATTAATTTTATCTAGAGGTTAAGAGTTCAAATTCATTGATATAAAATATCTTAATAGCCTTATTTAAGCAAACAGTTCAGTTTAAAATTCAAAAAGTATATGTCATTTTACCCCTACCAAAATATAACAGTGCAAAAAGCCAGACTCATAGAGACTCATTTTCGTGGCACAAAATGATGCAATGCCATGACCCTGTGATATTTCATGTAGTTGTACTTAAGGGGGTGGTCTTTCTGGTATAGGTGAAAAGACTTAGAATGGACAATGAACATAATGTTTTTTAACATAACAACAACAATATGAAGACAACAGTCTGAAATATACATGAGATAAATACTTTCGTTTCTTGTTGTTTCTGTCGTATCTGAACATATGTTAAGTACATTTATGTGCACTTCTCATCACGAGAAAATTACATTCATCGTTGACGAATTATTAATAATATTTAAAGAAGTGTTCTAAAAGTATTCTTCGAATGCATTATTTATTCTTATTTCAAAGATGTTTCTTTTATATATTCTTTTTCAGGTTCATGTAACGCTTAATGCATGCTTTCATATAAAAAATAATTCCAGGTTTATCATGAATATATCATATCTATTATTTATGCTTTCAGTACAAGGTGACGCAGCATTCCCAGATGGATCCTCAGGTACATTTATCAATTATAATCCCCATATTAATTGCAATGCTCAAATAATGTATGAAAAATTTATTTTCTGTGTTTTCTTTCCATCAGTTCAAATATTTCTAAAAACATCTGATAGCTTATATGGGATATTTTTACCATTGATCCTTTTTTATTATAGTTTTTTTTTTACCCCAAACAAGGCACAGTGCTACTTGGATGTAAGGGACTACTATTTAGGACAAAATGTGCAGGAATACTATGTAGGGAGTTCAGCAGCAAGATATCTGTTCACATTATACTTAAACTTTTGCATGTCGGTACAGTCAGGGAAGCACGGAGCCGGGAGGGCATTCCAAATTTTAGCTGTTAGAAGGAAGAAACTATTTGAGTAGAAGGTTTTCCAGCATCTAAGGATCTGTACAGTGAAGAGGTGGGATTTTGCTTCTTGTCAGCTTAGTCTGGGGTATTTACGTCGAGGGGGTATATGGAGTTGATGTTCATCAGACCACCTTCCATTAAAGTACAGGGATGCAATAATTTATCCATAAGACAGAGGTTTAAATTTGGTTAACAGTGCGATACCTATTAGGTTGACCACTCGTTTTTGAACCCTGTCTAGGAGTGAGAGACTAGCAGATGCATCAGTCCAAATGTGGCAACAATACTCCATGTATGAGCAAATGGTGGCCTGTATAGGTACAGGATACTCTCAGGCACAAGCAACTTTCTAGCGCCATAGAGGGAGTCCACTTTCTTTGCAGCAGTCTTGGCAATGCCCTCAATATATTTGATCCAATTCATGTTTCCTGTGAACCTTAAACCGAGAAGTTTAAACAAAGAGCTTTCAAGTAGAGTATCATAACCATGGTTATCAATGGTTGAGAAAAATTTTGTAGTTATTAAAAGAAAGAAGCTTTGTCTTGGTAGCATTAAATGTTACCATCCATTTATGTCCCGATTCCACTACTGACTGGAGATCTTACTCTAATGTTTCATCCATTTCCTAGATATTTGTTGATTCATTTTCCCCTCATATCCGTTATAGAGCATGGTGTCGTCAACAAATATACCCATCTCGGAGACAATTTTATCATGAAGGTTTTTTTATGAATAAGAAAAAGAATAAAGGTCCAAAAATCGACCCCGACATTTATATCGTGTTTTGAAGTACTGTCTTTGAGCAATGGCAGCTGCGCAACTAGAAGTGAACAGCTGAGGAGAGTGGGGTTTGCTATAGTACTTCCGTGTGGGAACGTGCACTTCAATTGCTGCTTTGAACCATTCAGTGGTCTTATCTGTGCACTGTTCCACAAGAAAAAGAAAATATATTTCCCCATGGAGCATCTCCGATGTGATTTCTGATGGCTTCTTAGTGAGTCTTCTTGCCATACCTTGTCGTCAACTTGGGGTTGAGAATTTATGGTGATCATCTACATGATCAGCATTCCCGAGTGGGCAATGGATTTAAAAGTGAGGCTTGCTGATTCTGTCAACCTGGAAAATGAGTCGGGAATGTTAGTCTGTGTCAGGGAAAGTGTCTATGGAACTATAGAAAACAAGCCAATTACTGTGGTGGAAATTAAAGTTACCAAATACATGTACTTTGGAGAGTGCTGCATTTATGTTATCAGAGAGATTGTTGATTAGAGGGAGAACGGTAGAGGAAATATAAGTAACTAACGCTATGTTGCAGGTATAGTTTAAAGCACATGAAGTCCTGATTGTCTGATTGCCTTGTATTCCAAATATAGACTTCAAGTCCGTGCATGTATCTGTCGTAGTCCTTAAGGTAAAATGGGAGATATTCAGACATGTTAAAGTGGTTAGAGGTATGGAGAAGTGTAGGCTAGTTTCATTTAGCACTAAGTTATCCAGGGAGTTTACGAGGAGAAATGCTTTTACATCGTCTGTTAGTTAGACCATGGATGTTTGTGAATGCGAGCCTCAAAGGAGGAGGCGAACTGTTGTTGTTGTTCGAGTGTGCGTCTGGTTTGATCATTTTCTTTTGGATTGAGCTGTTATTTTATTGCCCTAATCCAGAAACAAGGCTAAATACTGGGTGTCTCTAATGAATCCCTGTGATCGCACCTATATACCTGACAAATAGACAATGAAGGTGTACAAAAGCCTACAATAAACAGAGCCTATCTACTGCTTAAGCAGTTTAGGTTTGCAAACTGGTAATTTGTTTGAGTCACCAGCTCTAAGGATGTTATTGACCAGGACTAAGAAGACCCCACCCTCCTCTGGTTGTTTGGTGCCAAGACGTATTAGTTCCGTGGCACCAGTTTAACATCAGAGTTTTACTTCTCCTAGACGGATGACTTGATAAGATCTACGAATTCATCGACACTGACAGCGTTAGTCTGGCGCCTACATTCAAAGCCAGGTATTTTTAGGCTCCTGTATAGGTAGTTAGGATTAATTGAGTTAGTATTAAAGATAATTAGTATTGCTATAAAGTTACACTCCTCAGCAAAATCAAATTAAGATTGGAGATGTGGTTCCCCACTCATTTTAAGTGGAAAAATGGGGGGGGGAGTATGAACATAGGTTGTAAACTGAAGATTAGTATCTATTATATTTAAATGAGGAATAAATATGGTTTATGAATTAATAAATGCATTAGAGTAAGAATACTAAAGAGTTATGGTATGATTCAAAATGAACTTAGAATTTCAGATTTTCAGCTGGAGAAAAACTCATATAAATAAAGCATTATTTTTACTAATTTTATCCAAACCTTACAATCTTACTGATTTTTTTTCAATTGAATTGACTGAATGAAGATTAGAAGAAAAGTTCTTGTCTATTTAAGTTTATTTTGTAAGATTAACTATATTCCTATCAAATATATATATATATATATATATATATATATAAAAGTGAACGTGTGTGTTTGTGTGTGTGTGTGTGTGTGTGTGTGTACATTTCCCTACGCAATAACTCTGTCAATTTTCAGTCTACAGACTCGAAATTTGATATACAAGGTACTGATTTTTTTCATTTGAATTGATTGAATGAAGGTTAGAAGAAAATTTCTTGTCTATTTAAGTTTATTTTGTAAGATTAACTATATTCCTATCAAATATATATATATATATATATATATATATATATATATATATATATATATATATATATATATATATATATATATGTATATGATTAATCTATGTATGTTTTGTTTTGATTTAAAAATGTGTCCAACGGCTGAAAATTATGATGTTTTTCACATTTAAAAATTAAAAATACTTTTATGGATAACAAAAGTATGTAAATCTAGGTATTAATGTACTTTTTTTATATTTAAAAAAAAATGGATATTTTTTAACTTGGAACAACACTCTTATGATAACGTTCCTATATGCATCTGCGTCTGTCAGTGATATGTGAAATTCTATGGATATTTTTTTCTTTTTTACTTCTGGTGCAAACGTGAAATTTCACATGGGGCAGCAAACACATTATGCTTACATCTATATATACATATATCTTCCCTCATTCGTTTCTTAGTTTTTAATTTATCATCCTGACGTTTCCTCTTAGAGGGTCAGACGATAAGGCCTTAAGGATATTTTAATAATTTCACCTGCCCATTTCTTGTGTTTTTTTGGTATTTAATTAAATTATGTTTCCTCTGAAATTTCTCCTTCCATTTTGCTGTACCAAAAATCTACTTACATATATATAACTGAAAATTTGAAATACTTTCAGATTACAGCTTGTATAATACTGTAAAATTAAAGTCTCAATCGAATAAAAAAGCTCAATATACTAGATAGGGCAATATTATAAGTGAAAATTTGGAATTAAATTCAGTAATTTAAAAAAAATACGACAAATTTATTAGTCAACAAGGAATACAAAAATCAAAAGTTATTTCTTTAATCCATGGATTTTTAATAAATGGCTCATTTCATCAGACGAAATATTATTTTAGCAAAATAATGTTAATAGGGAGTCATAAAGTTTGTTAATGAAAAACTAAAAAGCTTGCCTGAAAAGCCTAAAAGAAGACAAAATTGAAAAAAGGATATTCCATGATGTCATTAGGTTCAATGAAAACATATCAACGCAAAGTCGTAAAATCCAGGTCAATTAAGACAGGTATACTTCAAATTATGAAATTTATTATTATTGATTATTAAATTAAATTATTAAAGTTTTTAATGTTCAAATGTATTCCTATGAAGCAAGCCATACAACGTGATAAAGTAAAATCTATTGCAGACTGAATATTGCAAAAAGCGTATTTTACAAAAGAATTTTCTAAAAAGTTTATTATATTAAAATTTACTGCAAAATTTTCACATGCTATGAATATATTTTAAAATTGGTATATTAAAATTATAATAGACAAGAGGCCATTACGAGAAAGAAAAAACTCTGTATGGTCCCATCAAATATTAAAACATATTTTTCTTCATATTTCCAGAAACAGTTTAGTTTTTGTATTAATGCTTACTTAAATATAATTGCTTTAATATAACATTAATGTAACTTCAATATAACAGTAATTTGAATAATAAGAATTATTTCATGAAATCTATATTTCCAAATAATCAACAATTAATCTAATATCCTATTAATCTCGCTTATACATTATAATATTTTATTTCTTTCAATATAAATAATGATAAAAAAAACGTAATCGCTACTGTAATGACATGTGTTTCATATGGAAAATAATCCATATTATTGATACATTATGACAGAAAAACAATATAAATTGTATCAACAAAACAAAAAAAAACACTTTTTTTATTTTTGCTAATTTATTTTATTTATTTTTTCTTTCTAACAGTTACAGAAACTAGAAAAGCCGACATCACTTTTCTGGTACACGTAAACAAGGGTACAGATAAAAGTGATATGGATATTCTAGTAAACTTTTTAAAATATTTGCTTACTTATGCAGATATAGATTCTGGAGCTGTTCGTGTTGCTCTGGCTTATTACAAATTGAATGTCAAGGTTGATTTTGACTTTAATGCCTACAGCACTAAACGTGATGTATTCAATGCCTTAGACCAGTTTAAAGAATCTAAAGCCAGAAGCCCGAAAGCAAATGTTGCCGGAGCTTTGAAATCATTGCCAAGATTATTACTCAATTCGAAAAAAGGTGATCGAGCAGATGCTAAGAATTACGTCATTCTTGTTACTGATTTGGAGACAACTATTAAGAAAAATCTTGTTCGCAATAATGCACAAACTCTGAAGGACACTGGTGCTCAGGTGCTTACAGTCGGTGTGGGACTTCCAGATTCTGCTGAATTGAGAACTATTGCAAGTGCACCAGCGGGTCTCCATTCCTTTTTTGCTGACTACAGATCACTTAATGGTATCGTCCAAAGCATTGTCCGTATGGTTCCTCCTTGTAAGTTTGTCAAATATTTTTGCATGGCATTGCGTAGATCAGTTGAGCTCTCTCACTGATTAGTAAATATCGGCATGCGACAAATTACTATCCCTTTATTTAAGTAGACATAGAACTATTCTTCTATATTTTAAAAAGTATTTCTCACGTTCTTTTATAACTTAGTAACACCTAGAAATACTTTTATTGAAGAAACGGATAATACTTGAAAATAAGTGCGGCAAATATTTATTCATGTATTCGTGCTTTACAAAGATTATTTTAATTATATGTATGCATTTACTGAAATGGTAAACCTGATTCAAGAATTAATATAAAAGCATTCTGTGTGTAATTAAAACCAAAACTGTATTGCATGTTTCCAAATGTTATATTTTCAAAGTTATTTTCTGCATGAATCGCACTACAATATTAAAAAGAAATAATTAGATAAATACTGTGATTCAATTTTGGTGAATTCAATTGCCATCAAAATAGTCTAATCTATGTAATTTATTCAAGGAACGATTGTGTGAATATATTTCAAAAGAAATATTCAATTACAGATTGTATATATTTGCTAACAATAGCAATTAAAAAAAAAATAACATTAGTTAAATACAGATACAATTTTTGCTGTTAATAAGCTTACAATTTTAATGGCAAACACCATGTAATAAAAGATCAATAATTGAACATTACCCATATTTTTACAAGGATTATAAAGTCAGAATAGATTGAGGTCTGATAATAAATCTGTTTTCCCCTTTTCTCTCTTTCTTGTCGCTATCTGTCTGTTTCTCTCTCTCTCTCTCTCTCTCTCTCTCTCTCTCTCTCTCTCTCTCTCTTTGTTTCCTTTCTATGTATCTTTTAATTATTTACACCATTAAATTCGTCTAGAAAGCGCAGATATTTTACAAATAACTCATTTCCAAGATTGGCATAAAATCGGGAATCTGCACAGAATTTTGAATGGAACAATTTATTTAATACACGGGAGTAGCATGCTCTTGTTCCATCAGCCATGACTGGGTAGAAATCCTAAGTAATTAGCAATTGTGGTTTGAGCGTTAACACCAGCTTAATCCATAACATAATGTCTAACAAAATGTCTAATATTAAAAAACATCTTTAAAGAAAACGATTTAAACTAATCTACTTGAAAAACTGAAAATACATTACTGCCATGCAAATATTAATGCTGTTTCTTCCTTAAAAATAGATACGATTCATTCAAACGTGTAAATATCAACGGCATGTTATAATGATAGCTAACAGCATGTCAAAATAAGATAAATTTCCAAATGACTTATAAATTTCTTTCTTTTTCTCTTTAGTGGATTATCCAAGGGATCCCGTCACAACAGTTCCAGCTCCGAGTACGTGATATGTTTATTTTTTAGTCTTATCCAAATGCATGCGAGAAAATTTTATGTTACAAGAAAATAAAAAAGAAAATATTATTAAAGGTTATATTACTTATATCTGTTATTTACAAAAGTTTAAGGTTACTTTGTTGAAATGTTTTTTTAAGCATTGCAATCTATGCTTTTTAATAATGCGATAACACATAAAAGCTGAACACATTGATTAGGATCAAAGTATTTTGTTATTGTAAATTTCAGGGCATTGTGATAATTACTATGTTGTAAAATTTGGATACAGAATATTAAATCAAATAAATTTAAAAGGATCAAATTCTGGATATATTATGGCGATTCTGAACATATAATTAACATAAAAAAGAAGTATAAGAAGCGTTCTAAAAGTAGTGTCTCCTATTTTTTTTATTTTGTCCAAATGGATCAGAGAGAATTGCAAATTGCATTGTTATGACTGAACTTATGCATTCATAACCTGAAAATTTCATCTCTCTGTTGTATATATTGATAGTGTGAGACTAAGAAAGCAATCCTTGTCATGGACGTGCGTTCGAAACAGAGATGCGTCATTGAATTCCTGGGAAAGGTGAATTAAGAATGGGCTGACTATGTAGAAAAATAAATTCTAGAGCACAAAAGGTCGCTCATTTTAATCGCACGACTTCTGTCTTCGTAGCTCTTCAACTTTTGGAGTTAAAAAAAAAATAATAAGAGGCTTTACTTTTGGAACGACCATCGTATGGACAAACCAAAGTCTAGAATTGTGAATTTAAAAAGATGTGGTTTTTAAAAACAATGAAAGTAGGAAAACAAATACTAGAAATAAAGCAGAGTCGTATTTGATAATTACTAATTTTTATTGGAGTCACAGAGTGTTGGGGGGTTTTTTTCAGAGTCAGCAGTCATTTTATTTTATTCAGCTGACACCTCATGTTTTTTTTTTTTGTCTGAGTTTGAGTTGTGTTTCTTAAAACAAATTCTGAAATAAGAGTCAGAGTATTCTATGCATATTTTTACCTAGTCATCTTCCCATTTCTTTTTGTATGACAGTTCCACGTTAAGTTTGAAGTTTGGCAAGAAATCATTTAAGTTAGCTAGCATCCCTAAATGCAAAACTACCAAATAATGCATACCTGGATTTTTTTTCTGCATGAATCAACTCCAAAACAATTTTTTGTGAGCATAAAAAAAGAAAATAGTAAAAGGCTACATGGCAAGAAATTTGATGCAAAATGCAATTCTATCCCCAAAATATCCAGCAAGCAAAATGATCCGAGATGATGTGTATGAATATGAGACTCCTACACTTTCTATGGCTGCCTGAAACAACAATGATTCTAAATTATGGGTAACTGTTGTGAGTAAAAATCTATTCAGCATGTCACTATTCGAAGGCTATACAAAACTTTTATTTAAAAAAAGTGACAATACTGGACTGGTGTAGACACAGATATCTTGCGTCATATAATAGTAATAAACAATGCTACAGTAAAGTAACTTTCAAATTCTTAGTGATTTAAGCTAAACCATTAAACGAAATAAAAAAAAACTCTGACTACCGAAACAATTTGACTCTCAAGTAAATAGGGATCAAGAACAAAGGACACGATAAAAAAAACACACTCACAATTTACAGCATTCTGAGTAAAATGAACTAAATTCGCCTTTTCATGGTTAGTTTCAGTATTGGTTTTAATTCTTGAGTAGTAAAATTGTACCAGAAACGTTCCAAAAGTTATGCCTTCTATTTTTCTTATGGATCAGAGGTTTTACTTTTGGAACCACATCGTACAGTGAATTTAAACGGTTATAAACTCCATTATAAAAAAATGAACTTAGCTACTAATATGTTGACGATTTTGTAAAAATCCTTGTATGATCTATGTGATACCTACTTAATTTTATATCATTTTATATAATTTACTTTTACATCATATCTGAAGTTCTTTCAATCTTTCAATATTAAAACCAGGTCACTAAGAATGAAATGTAAACTTAATTCATAGAACTAAACCCTGTGTATCGCTTTATTGCAGGTCAATATTTTTTTTAATTTTTAAATTGCAATGAAACGCAGAAAAGTGAAATCTGGTATAACACTGGAAGAGCATAATAAAGTGCCATATTTCCCCGATTTTTGTTGAATTTGAATAAATATTTTGAAAATTATGCTAATTTCTGAAAATTTTAAGTGTGTATCACTTTATTTCAAGTGTCTAAAATGTATATTTTCGGTAATAAAACAATATTCTAACTTCATATTTCTATTTATATGAAATAAAGAACATATCCGGAAACAATATTAACCAAAAACAAAAACGAATTTTACATTATTTTATTTAAGGAAATATAACTTCCATGCTTCAAAATCACTTTGAATAGCCTCTTGTCAACTGATGATGCCAATCGGCGCATTTGAGATGATGTGATGCTATAGGAAACGTTCAAAAACTTCCTTCAAAGTTCATCTTTTGATGAAAATTGAATACCTGCTTCATAAACTTTCACTTTACTATTAACCAGAGCTGCTCAATTGGGTTTGTATTTGGACAACAAGGTGGCCATGTCATCAAATTTTCTCTACTAATGCCTTAAGGTAGGATGTCATAACCTTGGCTGAGTGGGATGGTGCATTGTCATTCATAAAAATTAATTTGTGGTGATGCGCCAATGGAAGGTCATCAAGCCATGGTGACAAATGCACATTTAAAAATAAAATATAAGATCAGCTTGTCAGTTTGACACCTTCTGGCACTCAGAATGGTCCAATTAGTTCATCGCAGATTATTCCAGGCCAAAATATGACACCTCCACCTCCCTGTTAATGACAGCATCGATGAGGTGTAGAGAATTCAAGAGGACTCCAAACTTTGGCCCACCCATCTGGTCAATCAAGGGCTTCTCTGGCCCCATCGGTGAAAAGAACATTTTTAAAGTTGGTTTTCATGTATTTCAGAGCCTAAGCCAAACGTTTTTCCTTATGAGTTTGGTTTAAAACAGGTCTTGCTATGGACTTAATGCTTCTTGCAACTTTGTTTAAGACATTGTAGCATGGCTTTCTGGATTTCAGCCTTGTCAAATATAGCAACACTGTTGCTGTCCGGCTGCTTGATAAGTTGATGGCAAATTTTTCTAACATCACGACCAGAAACTAACTTTCTTGTATTTTTGAATTTTCAACGAATGAAGACAATGCTCTTCGATGTCTTCCCAGCTCCTTGCTTAGATCTATGAGAGATAAACCTTCTGCAATGCCAGCAACAACACGTTCCTTTTCACTAGCTGTCAATCAACCCTTTCTAGGCATTTTAGGAGACTTGCAATAAAGTAATACACACTTGAAATTACCAGAAAATAGATAAATTAGCGTAATTTTCAAAATATTTGTTCCAATTCAACAAAAGTGCAGGGAAATAAGGTACCTAATATGCTCTTCCAGCGTACCAAATTTCTCTTCTCTGCGTACATAGCAATTTCAAAATTAAAAAATATTGACCTGCAATAAAGCGATACACAAAGTTTAGAGTATAGACTGTAAAAGAAAATACAATACAAAAATATCGTATTATAGGCACTTTTAGTATCATGAATATTATCTTAAGATAAAACACTGCTTATTAGTATCAATATTTTTATTATCAAAAAATATACTTATCATAAATAGGTAAGATATATCATGATAGAACAGGAGTTCTAAGAAAAACGAGGAAATAATGAGCAAGATCTTCACTGCTTAGAGAATATTGCATAAGCTTAATGTATTTTGTTTTTAACATTTTAAGATGAAAGTTAAAGTAGGCTTTGCTTTAAGTGGAAACCATATTTCTAATACAATCACGCACGTTTTTTTATCAAATATTCTGCACTCGCAGACTTGATATTCGTGTTAAATTACAAAGATTAGAAATTTGCCTGTCATGAATTTTTACATGTAAATTGGTGAATTCTGCACTTTAATATTAAGCCCTATTAGTAATCTTATTAAATAATTGTATTAATAAAAAATAAGTGAATAAAATTCTTTCTATTGTTACTGTTATATTAAAAAATATTTGCCCTAATATGAATTATAAATGATAATGGTTACTGATATTTCATGTTCAGTTTTTCTTAAGAGTTTTACTATATTTTCCTTCATTGCTTTTTCTCATAAGATATGTTACTGTAATAAACAGGAAATTTTTAATTTATTTTATGATTGTAGCCATAAAATAAATGTAAAAACTAAACAGATCTTTAATTCGTCAATCTTAATAATGAAAATTATATTTTTAAAAAAGTATATAATGAAATGTTAATTTGTGAAAATATTTTGAATTTTATTTGATAAAAAATTGTTATATCGAAAATTATATTTCCAAAATTATTTTAATTCGTTTTCTACTATACTAAATAACGAATCTATTAATATTTAAATTATGATTTTCCACTGCTTATTCTTATGAATTTTCTTAAATATTGTATACATCTACATTTTTTTTTTACTTTTCAGCAAGAAGAGTAGATCCTAGGATTTATACAAGTAAGTATTAACATGCACTTAAATATGTAATTTATCGTATATATATATATATATATATATATATATATATATATATATATATATATATAAGTGTGTTTATATATTTAATGAACATTATTAAAGTATGTGTGAGTGCCTATATGCGTATATGAAATTGTAATTTCATCTGAAAATATAGTTGTGTATATGAAATATGTGAGTAGCATAAATTTTATAATTTTATACGTGACCACATAACAAATACAATGTAAATGTCATGTTTTCATTTGTTATAATAAAAAAACATAATTGGTTTTAATGCAGTTATGTTTTGTTCTTCTAATTTGTTCTTATGATTTCTGTCAATTTTAAATGCATATTTATAATAGGTCGTAGACTTATGTACATTTTTTTTCTTCATTTTATTCCTAAAAGTAACAAACTTAACTATTATATAGAACTTTAATTTATATATTTTATATCGAGCTGGTATGTGGTCTTAGTAATATAATACGTATTCTTAATGCTATTTTATTTCCTCAAGTTCTTTTGTCAATACAGATAAAACAGTGACAATTCATTGTCTGGTTTTAAGTTAAGCTTAGGAATATACATAAATATATAATGATGATAAATTACAACTAGTAAATGCTAATGTTTCTGTTTATTTATTATGTTCACATGTTACATACGTTTTATATCTCTTTCAATCTTCTGACGAGAATAAACGTAATCTTCTGACAGCATCTATCATTAAAATCACTTTTCATTCTTCATATGATTTGGCTAATGTCGCTATATAAAGTCAGTATTCTTGCACAATAGTCATCTTCAAACATTTCAGAATGCATTTATTTTTATGTCGATGATTTTACATCAGTTCATTACTCACATTTCTTGATTGGTATTACCATCGTTTTCTTTATCTTTTTATAAAAACTGTTTTCATAACATGTTTACTCTATTGTATTAGTGAAGTCTCTCTCTTCTTGTATTTTTCAAATATATTTTCATACTTATGTTTAAAATTACTCTTCTGTCGGTTTAAGACCATATATTGACCATAATACTTGCGTCTATAAACTTTAATAATAACCGGAAATTAATTTCTAATTCAATATTTAATATATTCAACATAACTTCAAGTTCCACACAGCTACAAAATAAACAAATGCTGACTATTTTTTTTTTATCAATTTCTAATTTAAAAAAATTATGGCAACCGTCGGCATTCCAAAGTGATTTAACTTTAATTTGTTAACTTTGCAAGTCAGCATGCAATAGTGAAAAATAATTCGTAATAGTTTAAGTTTGAATTTAAAACACAGTACAATGGGGGAGAGGTGGCTGGTCACTTTTAATGCATCCAAAATCAAGCTTCTATCTTTACTTCATCAACGCTCTGATCCCCATCTGGCATCAATTGAAATGGATGGCTCTCGTCTTGGAGAGGCTCCATGTTTTGACAAGCTTCTGGGTTTGACCTTTACTCCTGATCTAAAATGGAACACGTAAATCAAATCTGTTGCCAGGGACGCTGGGAAAATGGTGGGATCCTTCTACCGCTCCAGAAGATATCTCACTACTGATTCAATTCTCTATCTTTATAAAAGCCAAGTACGTCCAAGGATGGAGTACTGCTGCCACATCTGGGCAGGAGCTGCTAAAAACAGCCTATCCTGCCTTGACAGGGTACAAAATAGACTTTGTGGTTTAGTGGGGGATGCCCTTTTCTCTTCCCTGCAACTTCTCTCCCACAGAAGAGACGTTGCAAGCCTGTCTTTGTTTTATCGTTATTTCCATGGCAGGTGCTCGTCTGAGCTCCAATCCCTCATCCCCCCTCGCCAATCTTTCACGAGAAACACCCGTCTGGCTGAAACTACTGTCAATAATTTTCCCCACTCTCTATCTGTGCCTAAATCCAAACGTAGATTCCATGAGCAAAGCTTCTTTCTTAGAACTGCACGCCAGTGGAACTCTCTGCCGCTTGCCTGTTTCCCACCTGACTACAACTTGGACGTCTTCAAGTCCAACATAAACAAACTCCTGACAAACCGCCCCCTTAAGTAAGACACTCTATCAAAACCCCCAATACTAATGATTACTACAATACTATCTCATTGATCACTGTACACGCAATAACCCTTATCCCTGAGTGGCATTCGGGCCTTGATAAGTGGTGACCCCCATGTAAAAAAAAAAAAATTGTAGGGAACATCTTCTAAGAATCACGCAAAAAAGAAATTATGGATATTTGTTTATTATTTTTAATTTGGAAACATACATTTGGAAACGTTTTTTATATTGATCGTGTAAATGCAAACTGAATTCACAGACGGTGTAATATGAAAAGTGGGTCTAATTATATTTTTTCCAGATTTCTTTTTACATGGTTCTGGATAAAAAGATGTGGGCTTATTACTGTTATGAGTTGAGCTTAGCGACCTCTCCTACACTTAAATTACCAAACAGATAATTGTTAAACAAATGAAATATAAAAATAGGTGGATTCGAATAAAAGTAACATTTTTCTGGCAGCCTGTATCAACATGCAACTAAAACACATACAAAGCAGAATTCTTTTCGTTTACAGAGCTAATATACTGGTTATTGAAATATGGTAAATATGATTTTACTTTATAGGTAAGATTATTTATTATGTGTTACGCATTAAAATGCTTATTGATAGATAGTGAGTTAATTGGTTAGAACAAGACTCCATAAATATCAATATTATTTTTCAGTATATTATTATTATTATTATTATTATTATTATTATTATTATTATTCGATCTGTAATGATTAATTAATGATCTCGGAGTAGTAGAGGGACCCCAGTGGTAGTACGTTATGGCCCACTGATGTGTGGGCACACTCTGGTACACTACCAACCCCTACCTCACTGTCTTGTGGGTGCCCTTGGTTGGGCGAAGACTAGGAGAACTAACCCCAAAATAAAACATCACTGCCTTGTGGGCCTTATCACAGCAAAAGGCTAAGAGATGGGAACTCTGACTTCAAATCCTACTGCTGCCTTGCAGTTTTCCTTAAAAGGCTATGGAACGTCATTCAGAAAGAAAAGGCGTAGTAGCGGACACAATAGGGCGACTGTCTACCTCACTGACATTACTTTCGGCCAGAAGCTGCAGCCTCCTCTGCTACCAGTCGTCGCGGGTTCGCTCCACTGGAAATGAGCATTGGAGGTTCAGAGGGTGTTTATCTGATGCGCAACAGATACTACACCTAAACTGCGCAAGCAAGTTAGGAGCCAAGGTGGAAAGTCCTGTATTAAAGGGCCGTCTATTCATCCTCAAGGCTGACAGACTGCATGATGATGATGATGATGATGATTAATGTATTTATAGTTTTAGTGATAGCAAGTTTCTGACTAATTTCCGTAATTCTGCCATCTTTATAGTCTTGATTATGCCAGATTTGTAAATCTTTTAATCTTTGTCCAGGTTGTTTAATTCAAATACTTATAAATATCACTGTTAAATATTTCAGAAACATTAGCAAAAGTTAATGGTGTCCACTAAAGTTTATTTGAAATAAAATCTGCTCAATGGTTTATATGGTTATTTATATTTTTTATATTTTAAACATTATAATCCAGATTGATGAATGATCTTTATGACCCTTAAAGGTTCATAGAATTTTGTCACTTACTTTTAAATAAACGTCCGTACCTCTGAGTATATCATCTTTCCTTCCCAATTTATAATATCTGTATCAATAGGACCAACTTTCTAACTCTGCTTTATTTATTTATTTATTCATTCATTCATTATTATTATTATTATTATTATTATTATTATTTATTAATTAATTTCAGTTTTATGTTCTTAAGATAGCTAAATATATATTCATTTTTGTCGCAAAAATAAATATTCATGCATAATATTAATTATGTAAAAATTGAAAATTTAACTAGTTAGACTTTCCTCTGATAATGTTCCTTAAATTGAATAGCTTCAAATTTTTCTCTATCATATTTTACATAATGCAATTTTTCTGTGATGGAAAATATTTTCAATTTTAATGTTTCAGTAAAAAAAATATTTTAAGGACGCAAGCTATATTTGTGAAACTATTTCTTAACATTTCTTCTCTTAACCATTTCTAGTATATATTTCTGATCCAAAGAATAACAATTTTTATATACATTTAAATTCATTTTTAAAAAAATTGAATCAATATATTTATTCGGTTTAATCCAGTTTACATTTTCTTCCTAAATTAATGAATCTTCTTACAAAACAGTTTAGTTCATATACAAGAATGCTAAAATAAGGATTTTATGAACAAAGTTTTTTATACATCAATGAATAACTAAGCGTATATTTAAAACCACTTCCTTATAATTATTATTAATATTATTATTAATATTATTATTATTATTATTATTATTATTATTATTATTATAATTATTATTATTATTATTATTATTATTATTATTACTATTATTATTATTATTATTATTATTATTATTATTATTATTATTATTATTATAAGACCACATAACAGTTAAATAGATATTTTATACATATTTTAAAGCTGTTGCATATTCGTAACAATCATGGAATATTCTGATAATTTATTTGATAAGTTTATCCATATTCCAATACCCTTACAAACAATCAGAATGACATCAATTTATGCATTTTATAATAATCATACTTGCATTATATTTACTATCAAGGGAACACAAGAAACATTTCTGTTTGCCTACATTTACATCTATATTGCTAAACATCTTATTTCAATATAGCAGATCCAACGCCAAATCATCAACAAGCGAAATATCTACAGGGACACTGCAGCACAGAACGTATTCCACAATCTCTACAGAACCAACTTGATTTACAGACAACAACATGATTCACAAAACCTTTCATGGCTGGTCATCAATAATACAAGCACTACTTAAATGATTGCACTCACCCTTTCCTCGGAGCTAGGAGCATATATATATATATATATAACATACCAGAAAAAAAAGTAGAATGCAGCCCGATTTTATCATACCACTTTTCTTCAAGATTTTTCACTCCTGTTTTCATAATGTAACAATGCACAATAACATGAATTCTCATTGCAATCAAATCACACATTATTTCCACACTTTTGATATAGAATGCAGCCTTTACATTAACACTACTTTCATCTCAACCTTCACTCACATCTTCATCTTTTTATGAGCACACTGAAAATGCACCTTGCATCACAAAAACGAATGCCATGCACAACATAACAATTACAGTTATAATCATAATATTAATGGTAATAATAATAATAATAATAATCTAATATGCATGCTCATTAGTATAAAGTATAAAGTCCCGTTTCTTCCACTTTTTCAGCTTCTGATGAACTGGATCTTGTGTTTGCCTTTCACCTATCAGAGAAAGTTAATGATGTAGAAATACGAGAACTTATGATCTACCTGAAAGACCTCCTTGAGAGGGTAAATATTGCTCCTGGTAAGGTGAGGGTTGGGGCTGTTGCCTACACGAGTGTAGGATCTATATTATTTAAACTGACGGAATTTAGAAACGTCTCACAAATAACTGAAATACTAGCCAGTCAGCTTAGCAAACACAAGTCGGATTCAGCTAATATAGCCAGCATGTTTAAAACAGTCCGCACCAAAGTGTTTGGCGATGCAGCAACTGACCGACCAAATGTACCAAATGCTTTACTAGTTATAACAGACAAGAATTCTAACATGCAACTTGATCAAATATCACCTCAAGCAGAACTGACCCGCAATCAAGGAAATCGAATCTTCACAGTTGGCATCCAGCTTTATGACAAAGCAGAATTGGAAACCATTTCAAGCAAACCAACAGACCAAAATGTATTTGCAGTGCAGTATTATAATGAACTTCCATTGACTAAAAGAGAAATAATCAGCCAGTTATACGCTCGTGAGTACAATTCACACACGAAAAGAAAATTTATTATGATAATCATTACATTAGTTAGTTGTTAACTATAGATTCAGTTAAAAATCTTAAATTAATTAACTAAAATTTAATAATTATTCTGTTTAAATTTAATCATCTAATTGTTTTATGCTTTACATTTAGCAGTAAAATATATTTATTTTGCTGTTATTGTTTTATTCGGGTTAAGTAAAACTCCCATTTGAATATCTAGTTAAAAATTTAAATTAGTTAAAAATTAAAATTATTATAGAACAGATATTTTAACCTAATTTTAATGAGTAAATTTTAAAAAAAAAAGCTATATTATTAGAAAATGATATTTCATATCAGATTCTAAATAGAAACACTACCATTATATATTATACATAACATTTATATCAATTAATTACATTAAAAAATATAAGATTTGGAAAAATCCAGGCAACAATAATATGTTTATGAATATGTTTTTGTTTTATTCATTATCTCATTCATTTTCCAATGTGAGTCCAAATATTAAAAAAAAAAATCAGAAAGATAACATGTACTTAATTGATATTGTAGAAATTGATATGTACAATCATTTTCTTTAGCAATCATATGATTTAAGTGCCCCCAAAAAGACTGCATCGACTCCTTATACTTACAAAATTATTAATCGTATACAGAATTATATCTTGATGATCTCTTTCTTCAAACATATTTTATAAGAGGCATTTCTATTTACATTAATTCTATATCTGTGAAGATGCTGACTTATCATTTCATATTTCAAATTAGTTTATTTCAAACTGTTAAAATGTTATTTGTTTTATCAATTATTTTTAAATGTATATTATTTTTTTTACATTATATCATTACAATTTCAAGCCTTAGTTTGATTTTCTTACGTTTTATTGCCATGATATTCAAAATAGTTATGCAAATAATTTCAAGACATCATTAATTTACTGATATAAAATGTATTAATTCTAGGCATGTTTTTAATTACATAGCTTCTAATATATAAATGAAACTCTTTAAAAATCAACTGTTTTTAATTACATAGCTTCTAATACATAAAGTGAAACTCTTTAAAAATCAACTCACAAATGAAATTGCAACTAATGCAAGAATAAATATGCCAAAAAATTATTAGAATATAGAAAAACATTAATAATGAAACAATATTTTCAAAGGATTAAAGTACAATATTAATCATGTGAATGACTTATTGATAGGTTTACTTTTAAAATATTTTCGATTCTAATACAATCCTTATATAACTGATGAATATATATTTACAAAATTTTAAAAACACATTGCTTTTAGTTAAACTTTACAAGAATTAGACATATTTACATAAATTTTTCCTATGAAAATAAGTAAATGATGATTATTTATTCACAAGAAATTGGCACTAACTTCCCTTGGTGTCTTACTCACAGTTCGTGCTGATGCACCTGTCACAACTAAAGTTGCACCCACAGGTAAGTAATTACTAACATTTATGTATATATACATATATATGTGATAAAAACTTATTTTTGCTTTTAGTTTTAAATTATAAAACACCAAAACAAATCTTATTAGCTTCAATTAAAAATGTGATTTAATTACATGGCAAAGTTAGAAACTAAATGGTTCTAGATAAATCTATTTTTTTGGCAAGTATAGCATTCATAATTTATTGGATTGATATTTCAAGCCCTAATAGCTTTTTATACTTTTAAAGCAATCTCATTCAGAATAATATATAAATAACATGTTTCTGTAAATGCAGTTACTAAAATAGATAAGAAACAATTAAAGGAATGGATATAAAAAGAAGAGATGCATTAACATTATGAGCAATCGAGTGAATTTCTAAAAAGTATGCAAAAATTAAAACTAATTCTTCCTTTTCAACTAATGCTAAGATAATAAACGATTTGCATTATGCTTTCTTCCAATGCCAAATGCCCGTATTAAGAATGTACTTTGGTCATTTGCTTTCATTTTCTAGCAAATTTCTCTTTTTAATAAAACCAAACATGTTGCTGGTAGCATGCGGTTAGTCATTTTCCATTTTAATTCGGATAAAATCTAGCATGGAGAGGTGATCATTTTTAGCCAATAGAAATCTCATATTTGTACATTATTGTTATAACGCCAAGAAAAAAGAAGAGTAAATTAGATTGATGATAAAAATAATGCCTAAAGAATTCTCAAGAAGTGTGAAAAATGATTTTTGCACAAATGATTATGAAAAAAAATATTGCGGATTGATAAAATGGAAAGTTACAAGAAATCAACAAAAACAGAAGAGAAAAGGATACAAAGAAATAACGAAAGAAGATCAAGTTGATGAAGAACATTAAAATGATGTGGAGTTGCCAGTACAGAGCCAGAACACATTTCAATTTAAATTATGTCTGATTTCCATTTGATTGACCATGATATGAATCGATTCTCGTATGATCTCCAAAATGTTGTGATATTCATTTTATTTTATTTATTTCAAATTAAGTGATTTCGGACGTGATGCCATAGAAAACAATGCAGACGGCATCAAAGAAATGAAAACAATGTCAGACGGCATCAAAGAATGGGAATACTCGTTCAAACGTTACTAATGTTACTGATATTGTAACTTTGCTTCTGCAAGACACTAATTATGAATTTTTGCAAAACTAAATTTTGTTTTGTTATGCATGCTATCAATAAATTTTTGCTTTTATAAATTCATAAAATTATGCAGGTTATAAATATTTTTAATCTAATGGTATGTCCTGATAGTAAATCTTGTGACACATGGCTTCTATCTCCATTTTACTTTATTATGTTTTTTGGGGGGGTTATGTGGTTATGTTTTACTTTACTGTCGGTTTCATATGATACACGTTTATATGATTCACTTTTATTGAGTTGTTTAAAATAGTGAGTAGACTTATAATTGTTTTTGTTACATAAAGAATCTGTCTTTAAAATTATTTATATTTTCTTATCCTACATGTACTCATTTCACTTTTCACACCCTTTATGAATTAAAGTCGCAAGATAGTTATAATTTAATGTGCTTGCAATAACATATCTCATATCTCCTCTTCATCCTTTTCATTATAAGTGTTGCCTCTTAACAAGTTTTATCTCCGAGCAATTCTCTTTTTTAACCTTCCACTACCTTGAACCATGCCTACATCCGCTGTACCAATTGTTGAAATCATCTTCCCGCTTTCTCTCCTCTATACCTGTCTTACTATCAACATATTACCCCAGACACAAGAAAACAATCTCTGCACTCTAACACTTAGACGAATGTTATAAGATTATTTTTCATGTTTATTCTCACTCACACCAATTTATTTGAAATGGAAATTCTACTTTTTGTATCCTTTAAATGTTTTTTAGTTCTTTTAAGCATTTATTCATATTTGTTGAAACTAAAATTAATTTTTTTGTATAATAGTTTTCTGTTTAACCTATTTTTGCCGCTTGTTTCTTTCACTTTACTTAAAATTATTTTCATCTATAAAGATTATTTTCATAACATTTAAACATCATGATTTACCTGGAAAAGATTTTTAATGGACTATGTATCCTGACAATAACACGAAAGCACAATAATTATTATGAAGTATTATTATGCTTACAACGCAGATAAAAACGTAGCTAATTATAGTGATCTATAAACTCATATATAGGACTGTAACAACAGCATATTCTTTTCATTGTTTTGACTCTTTTGTATATATCCGTTGATATCTTATATATTTTTTATCTAGACGGATGTGGTTCTCGGTTGATTAAGTGTGTCTAACTGTGTCGGATATGTACCCGAGAGTCGAAAGAATGAAAAGAATATTCTGTTGTCACAGCCCTACTTATATAAAATCTAAATAAAGGGAGATAACTTCATACAAGAGAGGTAATTCATGACTGATTACAGATTTGTTTTTTTGTAGAAAACCAAAAGATACATCTTGATGATTAATTCTTTATCATTTTATAGTACATTCAAAAAATTGATTTCATTTGTTGGTTTTCTTAGATAGCATCATTCTTATCAAAAATTGTACTTTTTAAAAATAAAATATGCCTTCAAATATAAAAATACAATTTGTCAACAATTAAATAGTGCTTCCTTAAGGCATTCATTTTATTAATTTTTGTTTTTTTGTAGAAAACCAAAAGATACATCTTGATGATTAATTCGTTATCATTTTATAGTACATTCAAAAAATTGATTTCATTTGTTGGTTTTCTTAGATAGCATCATTCTTATCAAAAATTGTACTTTTTAAAAATAAAATATGCCTTCAAATATAAAAATACAATTTGTCAACAATTAAATAGTGCTTCCTTAAGGCATTCATTTTATTAATTTTTGTTTTTTGGGGGGAAAAGGGGGCGTAATGTTTTTAAAATTTGATTTTTTATTTCTTTCATTTTATATGTATTTCTATTTCTAATATTTTCCTTTCTAAATATCTAATGCAACTAACCATAATATTTATGATTTTCATGATTATTTTCCAAACCACAATATAATTAATAATAATTAGAAAAGAGTTTGGAGATGCATTATTGTTCAATTTGAGTTGTGCTGAAACGAATCTGCAAATTCGCAGTATTGCTGCTGAATGTATAAAATTGTTGATATTTGTCAACCATCAAACTCGTGGTGTGACCTAAGGTAGGTTTACAGCATCTTTTTGATGATCAATGTTATTTTTAAAAAGAATCTCTTTCTGTTCGCCATTTTACTCCAGTTTTGGAAGCACCAGTAGCGACAAAGCATAACAAAATTTTCATACTGTTTTATATATATATAAACATAAAAAGAACTTCAAATCATAATAGATTCAGCACATACAAAGGACTCAATAGATCGTTGTAACAAGGATAAATATACCAGCATCATTTTTTACTATATATATATATATATATATATATATATATGTATATATATATATATATATATATATATATATATATATATATATATATATATATATATATGCAGCATTTCTTCTCTATGGCATATTTCATTGAATAAAATAGAGGTTTTTTGTCTATTAATTCTATTTTATATCATTTCAAACTTCCGAATAATAACAGTCTTCATTTCACTTTAATAGCTTTGCAAACATTTTAGGATGCTATTAGTTTTAACGAATGGAAAAAAAAGATAAATAAAATCATTAACCAATGAGAAAAAAATTATAAATTGTTCAAAACCATTTAGATAAATTTATCCGTAACGATGAATCCTGAAGGATCAGAAAGTACTCGAATTTATGATAAATATGATGATTACATCAGTCAGTTCCTGACAGAAGTGAAGACTGTTATTCGGAGGTCGGAAATGATCGAAAATAGAATTAATAGACAAAAAATGTCTTTTATTTAATGAAATATGCCACATATATATATAAATATATATATATATATATATATATGTATGTATGTATGTGTGTGTATAAGAACATATATATATACATATACGCTATATATATATATATATATATATATATATATATATATATATATATATATATATATATATATATAAATATGTTGGTATGTTTATCATATGCTGGTATATTTATCATTGTTACAAAGATCTGTTGGGTCATTTGTATGTGCTGGAT
>NC_136500.1:145052117-145314617 GCF_053919585.1 Euprymna scolopes | reverse complement strand
GCAGTGCAAAAGTCAAAGTACACTTTCACTTAAAAAGATATCAAAAGACGGTTGACATCTTAAATGCAATCAATCGTATTTCATATCTAAAGGGTGCCACAGACACATCAGAAGCTCTTAAAATACCAAGGACAATGTTCTTACCCAAAAAAGGAGACCGTCCTGATGTACAAAACGTTGCTGTGTTATTAACGGATTCGAGAGAAAACATCAATTCAAATAAAGCAATTCTTCAAGCCAAACGAGCACGCGACAAGTTTTACAAGATTATTGCAGTGGGCATTGGTTTTTCTGGTGAACAAGAACTCAATAGAATTGCAAGTGATGGTCTCAGCTTTTCTACTCAAGATTTCCGAACATTGTCTTCTCTACTGACACCTGTAGCCCAGGCCATTTGCTCAGGTGAGTTATATTTTCTTTCCTATTAAATTAACTTCTTTTGTAAGTGGGAAAATTTATGTTTTATAAAGAAAATAGTGAGCATTGAAAGTGTATGCATTAAAAACTAGATTACTTAGCGAAAATTAATTATTTTGTGTATCCGGGCTGAAAAAAAATAAACGTTTTTTTTTTATAAGTTCACAGACATTCATGAAAAATATATACTAAAGGTTACATTTTAAAATTACTAATATTATAGCTCTAGATAAATAAATACATGTGTAAAATAATATAAAAACAGATAATTAAGAGTTTTAACACCAAATTCAGGGTGATCCCCACGAAATAAAAATGAACCCCAATTTCTGATAGGTTTTATTTCATAATTTCCTGCAATAATTAAATAAAAATGTCGTTATAACCAGTTTGTTTTGTTTAAAACATAACAGCAAAACATGAGGATCTTTTGATGCTTTTTCTTTATTCTAGAACACACGTTCGACAGGGCTTTCATTTAGCTCTATGCATTTATTGAGACGGTATACGAATTTGTCTATGACATACTTATAAACCAACTGTAGTATTGCTACGAATGTCTTCACGATGGCTTCCTTCACTTCTGTAATGGCCCTGTGTTTCCATGCATTAATTTAATCCTGGAAAAATGGAGGGGAGAGGGTCTAAGGTCTGGCCTGTGAAGTGCCTACTCAACCACAGGCTTTAAACATCCAACGTTTTCTTTTAGCCAATCCTGGACAGACTGAAGTTTGAGAATTTGCTCTATTTGTAAAAAACAAAATTACAGTGAGCAATGAGTTTAGAGTCTGACAATTATTCTTGCACACTGTATTTGAAATGATGTTGAATTAATTCTTTCACACTATCGATCAACTCAGCCGTACACTTCTTGAGGTATTTCAATAACTTCTATTATAGTCACCGGCTGTAGTGAGGTTCCCCACAGTCTTCAGGTTCTCCAAGTGGTCCACCTAGTATTGAAGGGTGCCTTTTCATATCTAAACTGATACATGAATATGCCCTGCTCTTTATTGAACAAGCTTGTCATATATTTTTTGATGGGTTTACTATTTTTATCTGGTTTTGTTCTGCACCAGGTTCTGAGAAATGAGGATTATTGATGAGTTAATGAAGAATATATGCAGAAAGTACACATGCGGGGGGTCATCTTGTATTATTATTTATAGTACATTTGGAAAAATGTATAAACAGTCTGAACTGATTATTTTTGAGAATTAGAATGTTATCAGTAAACGTGATGATATAAATAAATTATATTTAACTATATATTCGATAGCCTCTGTAAATTATTATAATTGAATAATTTAATTCTATTTTAAAAATTATATAGCATTTCCATTGAGGCAAAGCATGTACACAAGTAAAAAATTAATACATTTTTTGTTTTTGAAAGGTTATTCTTAGATTATTATATTGCTATTCTCTCAAATAAACAATTATCATAGAATAGTCTAAACACCATTATAAAACGCAGCATTTAGTTTGTACCTAATTTACAGAATTTAAAATTGCTATTTTTGGAATTAAAAGTGTCAAAATTACCTTCTCTTCACTATATACATACCTCAAGATTGTATATATATATATATATATATATATATATATATATATATATATATATATATATATATATATATATTATACATAAATATATATCACAGATATATATATATATATATATCATATATATCACATACATATATATCACAGATATATCATATATATCTGTGATATATATGTGATATATATATCTGTGATATATATACGTTATATATATATATCTGTGATATATATGTTATATATATATATATATATATCTGTGATATATATGTTATATATATATTATATATATATCTGTGATATATATATATATGATATATACGTTATATATATATACCTGTGATATACATATATATTACATATACGTTATATATATATCTGTGATATATATATCATATATTACATATATATATCACATACATATCACAGGTATATATATATATATATATATATATATATATATATATAATCACAGATATATATATATATCACAGATATATATATATATATATATATATATATCACATATATATCACAGATTTATATATATATATATATCACATATATATCACAGATTTATATATATATATATATATATATATATATATATATATATATGAGAGAGAGAAATGAGAGGTGTAAAACCTATACAGTGTTGTATGTATGTATGTATATATATATATATATATATATATATATATATATATATATATATACCAGAGAGAGAGAGAGAGAGAGAGAGAAATAGAAAGAGGAATAGCAGAAGGAGAGGGGTAAGCCGAATATTGTATTGTGTCAGTGTTATATAAATTACTGAATAAGCTCCTATACCTATACTTGTTCTTTCTCTAGAGTATTAGTCATTAAAACATTAAATTTTAAATTCATTTTTATTCATGTTATGTATCTGCTTTATTTTGTTTACTTATAAATGTTTTATAATCATACTTTTTGCTTATATGAATGACGTTTACTTTAAAATGTTTGAATTTGTACTGTCTATTTTGTTAATTTTTAAATATTAGTAGCATTTTGTAACAGTTGATATTTCTTTTTTCCAATAAAGCAAAGAGATTTGATATTTTTTGTTAATAACTCTGTTGAATCTGTATCCTGTTGCAGAAATTGACCTGGACTATTTCATCCCCGAAAAAGGACGGACAACCCCCTTTGGTTGCAGTAATAAGCAGTAATAATTAAAAAATATTGTTATTGTCTTTCACTTGTGTTTTTATTTTGATATCCAAAAACAACCGGTCGAGATCCAACAACAAAGAAATAATGCTGCGGAGATTGGTTTTTGTCTATTTACCAAATCAGGATTTCTTTGTGTCTTATCATCTCATCAATTTCCTATCAACTAATAAACATTTTCTATTTGTATCCACACTTGGAAAAGGTTAAAAAATAATTGATATCTTTGAAACTGTCAATGCATTACCTACTTAAAAAGTACGAAACTGAAATATTCAAACTTGATTATATTGGCTTAATAGAATAATAATTATAACAAAGGCATAGCTCATGTTCAAACGTAAAATTCATAAAAAGGCACACACAATGTAAGTTTAGATGCACTCAATAAGAACATCTGTCACTGGGTTAGGGTTATGTCATCTCATGCTTAAGTTTGAAATAGTATGTAAGCCTGTTTTGCATGCGGCTTTGGAACATTTTCGTTGGTTTGTCATGCTTAAGTTAGCAGCTGCATTTGTATCACTAAATATACAAATGTCTTGTACAATTTATTTCACTGGCCAGATTTTATTTTGAATTTGAAGTTGAAACACAGGAAAAATATAGTTTTTAAATAGTGTATTATCTTCTGTAATATAGATCAATAAATGTTTAAAAAGTTTTGCAATAAGTTTGCAAATCTACATTCAGTTTTAAAATTGCAATATTATTTTACTTTTCAAATATAAAACAAGTCATTACAAAGCAACAACAACAATCTTTTTCATTCTGCGTGCTTCTATATTAAGCTATCAATTATTTTATAAGCAATCTTATTCATCCTCTCTTTTAAAAATGGGGTGAATTTTAAGTTTAAGGGGATGCGAATGTTTTGAGAGTTTTGCTAAGCTAATGTTGTTACTATAACGCATTATTACAATTCTGACTCACAAAACACCACTGATAATCCCACTATCTCTACCTTGTTTTATCAAGTTATCCATGCAAATAACTATTATACAATTATTATTATATTAAGCCAAGAAACCTCTGAAGTAAATTTCAATGAATACCGTTTTTAGTTAAGATTTAATTCATGATTTTAGGATAAAACTTAAAATATAATAAAAACAAAGATGCAAACTGTCACTCTTCAGCGCTTTTCACCATTCTTATATAGCATTCTGTTCTAACAGCAAACCACATTGTTAACCACAGTTTTTCTATACATTGTTAATTTTATTAAAATAGATTCTTAATTTGTATGCTCTCAGAGGCGATCATCTAGATTAATGACTAGAGTACTGTACTCAAATTCATAAATTGGAAAAAAAAATACGAATGTAAAAAATAATTGGAGAAAACGCAACTCGATTGTGAGTTTTATAAAAGAATACTGAATTTAAAAAGTGAACGAATATTAAGGATGATATAAAGCTATTTCATTAATTATTGAAATAGTGTTGCTGCAAATATGCTTGTTACCTTTATTGTCGAAGAAGTCATCTTTAACCTGTTCCAAGTGTTAATTTTTGTTATGCTTTGCTTTCTATTTCCAGCATCTTTATCTTTTTATTCAATCTACCACCGTGATTAATCTCCTGGTCCCCTTTCACTAATTGTCAACTTTCATTACACACATACACACATAAACATATTCACACATTTTCACTGGCATATGCATAGACACACACACACTCGTGTGTGTCAGTAAGTGTATGTGTGTATGTGTATGTGTACTATTAACATTCCTCTATTCTCTCAGTCCTCTTGATAAAAACCAATATCTATTCAAAGTTGCCTTGATCCTGTGTAAACGATGTTTTTGTGCATGTTCACTTTTTTTTTTATATTTCTTTTACAGCAGCTCACAAAGTCTTTGGTCTAATGTTTTACTGATTAAGTACTATTTGTTTTTCCTACATTAGAAAGCAGAAAATAAAAACTGAAGCTAAACTATATTTCAATTAGCTGAAATAACTATAAACGGCATAAAACTATAACAGGTTTCTTCCATACAAAAAAAAAAGTTCTTCAGAAAAAACAAGTTATATTTTTTATAGAAATAATTTTTTCATCTGATAATAAATTTTAGTCAAAAAATAATGCAGGTATTATTCCTTACAGATTACAAATATTTTTATTATTTCTAAATGAAAATTTTATTATGATATTAATTTAGTTTTTCTGTTTTCTGTCATATCAACTGTTTTCGGTTGTTGAACCAGAGTAATTATTTTAACTGATTCATCAAATATGAATGGCTATCATACCCATAGCTAGAGGAAAGTTATTAACTCACAAGTGAATTGATTTTAAATTATTCCTTTGATTTCATCTCTTATATAAAGTCATAAATTACATAATGACAGTAGATTATGTTTTTGGTCATGATAAAAATAATGTAATCTTAATTGCATTGGAACGAACATGAATCAAATAAGTATATTGGTTGGTCAAAAATATTTTTTTTATATTTCTACTAGTAGTTGTTTCAAAGATAAACTGATATTAGGTCAAACAGCAGTCAGCCAACTTTCTTTTTTCTATTGAACCAATCGACAGGGAGTTGAACAGAGAGAGGGGGACAGTCGGAAGTAAATATAGAGACGCTTTAAAAGAAAAATATTACATGCACTTTTTAACTCTTCTATTTTGTTACTTTAAAAGTTTGGTAACCTTGTAAATTATAAAGGCACGTGCATTCCCTACATCTATGATTTCATAATTTTGTTACTTCAGTTTTTATTTTCTGACTTTTTACACATTTTACCATTGGTATCTTATCACTTTATTTATCCTCTCTGTGTTTTAATGATCGCATATACTGATTTTAAATGTGAAATAATACATATTTTTTAAATGGGAAGTTATTCCATTAAAAACAACAATATATGAGTGACTTCATATGAATATGATGCCAAAAAGTAGCACTTTTATCTTATAAATATTGTAACTAGTTTTATTGGAATTGATGTAATTATACAATTTCTAACGACTAAAAATAAATTGCTGGATATCAAGAGTGGACTCATCTGGAGGTGCATGTTCATAAGCACAGATGCATGAAAAAATCAGTTGTTGATCATTTCAATATTGCAGAATTACTGTTAAAAATTGGTCAACAAATTATTTTCTTGAATTCTTCATTAACCCAATATTATTTTCTCTTACAATACTTGGGATATTCCTCACCATTTCTATTATTTTTGTTCTCCCCTAAACGAGTACATTTTCTCTGGTATAATTACATATAAATTAAGCTAAAACTTTGCCATTATGATAGTAATGTTAGCCTAAAATATAAATTCTAGCATGAGTATGTAGTTCATAATTGTTAATATCTTTGTTCTTTATTAAACTATGTTAAAAAAAAATTTATTAAAATATTCAGATAATGCATTCTGAGTTTTACGAGGCAAACAAATAAGAAGAAAACAAATGAAGAATAAAAAGAAGATATGTACAGAACTAGTATAATGCCATAATATCTTCTCAGATAAAAGCTAAGTAAATATATCTATTCATGAATATATTTTATTTTTAAATATATACTTTTTCGTTTTACTCTTATGGCATATCCACGTGTAAAAACATTCGTATTAATTGTAGTAAGAAATATCTCAATGTTATATCATATAAGTGGATGTGTTCAGACATAAAGCAATCAAAGTTACTAGTTTTCTTTAGAATTAGTTCAAGAAATCTAAAGCACTAGCATGTGTGATACTTATTAAAATAACTTCAATATTTTTAAGAATTTCCAACTTAAATTTTCAGGAGCAACATTCAATATATCCTACGCTGTAAAATCTGTTTCCTTCTAATTAGTTATGTCATTTATTATATATATATATATATATATATATATATATATATATATATATATATATATATATATATATATATATTAAGTAATGTGATTTATAATTTAAAAATTAAAAAAAAAAATTTTTAATTTAAAAATCAAATTTTAATTAAATTAAAAATCAGTTTCATAAGAAGGAACAACAACAAAGTCAATTATCTGTACGATCGTTTCGGAAATCCGTGCTTTTTATTTGTGGTATACATGAAGTCACGTAGAACAATTATACATAGTTTTTTTGGTAAGCACGGTCTCCTCATCAGCAAATTTAGGAGGATTTCTATTGAATTTAACAGACACCAAAAATAAACCTAGCATTAAAAGTAAGGCAGATGAATCTTTTAGTTTTTCTTTTTTTGAAATCAGGAACTGTGTTTAAAGTAGTCATTTAGATGTTTGCTATAGCTTTTTATTTTATTAATCATTCAATAAAATAAAAAGCTATAGCAAACATCTAAATGACTACTTTAAACACAGTTCCTGATTTCAAAAAAAGAAAAACTAAAAGATTCATCTGCCTTACTTTTAATGCTAGGTTTATTTTTGGTGTCTGTTAAATTCAATAGAAATCCTCCTAAATTTGCTGATGAGGAGACCGTGCTTACCAAAAAAACTATGTATAATTGTTCTACGTGACTTCATGTATACCACAAATAAAAAGCACGGATTTCCGAAACGATCGTACAGATAATTGACTTTGTTGTTGTTCCTTCTTATGAAACTGATTTTTAATTTAATTAAAATTTGATTTTTAATTTTTAAATTTTTTTTTAAATTTTTAAATTATAAATCACATTACTTAATATTGAATTAGCTCTAGGACATTTAACTATCGAGCTTATTATATATCTAAATTACAACGAGCATTTCCTGTATTTTAATTAAACTAGTAATTTCACTATTACATTAAAATACACTTAGCTCTTAAGACTATTATTCTAATCTCCTTTAAATTATATATATATATATATATATATATATATATATATATATATATATATATATATATATATATATATATTTACAATATGGTGGATCTTCATGCTCCACACTCTATGATTCATTGTGACGAACAAACATCACAGGCTTTTATAATAGACAACGGTAAAAGAGATAAACACATTCATAAATTAAGAGGAATTACTGAAAATTAAAATTAGCTTTTGTAAGTTTCTTTGCACAGTGTGTAGTTTTATGCGAACTATGATTCCATGTAAGTAAAATTAGAGTTAGAATTGTGTATTTTGAAATCGTTAAATGCATTATTTGTTTATAATTTGCATATAATCTAGTGATGTATACATGTAACAAATGCATATTTTTAGGAATAGATTTCTGTATTTTCCGACATATATTTGCATGTATTTATATATGTGAATAAAACCAAACATATATATATGTTATAATATCTCTTTTCCAGCTGCTGCTCCTGAAGGTAAATTTAATTTATTTCTATTTCAAATATCCAACAAAATAACTAATGTATATATATATATATATATATATATATATATATATATATATATATATATATATATATATATATATATATATATGAGTGTGTGTGTCATCAAAGTTTAATTAAAAATCTATTGTAGTTTTAGTATAAAAGTAATGCATCGAATATTGTATATATCAAATATTATATACATACAGATATATATATAAAGATATATAAAGATATATATATATATATATATATATATATATATATATATATATATATATATATATATATATATATATAGTAAGTTATAAAATATATATGGCGATTAAGCTACACTGAATATTCCGCGTTTCATCCACCCTAGGACCCTTCAGGCTTATGTGCATAAGCCTGAAAAGTCCTAGAGTGGATGAAACGCGGAATATTCAGTTAGCTTAATCGCCATATATATTTTATAACTTACTAACTAGCTCTACTTACGTATTGAGCACTTTTGAAGTAAATACTTAAAGTTTACGCATAAATTTATACTTTCGTATATTAATTTTATGTGAATATATATAAGATCAAATAAATATCAATAACATGTCAAATATGTATTTTATAATTTAATTTACACACACACACACACACATATATATATATATATATATATATATATATATATATATATATACTCGGGTTTTTTATATTCAAAAGTAATGGACTAATGAATTCAAGGAGGTTGTTAGATAGTGCTCAATAAAAAGAGCTGATAATACTTGTTTATTGTTATATAAACATGCTCACATCCCGCTGCTACAAATAGCCACTTGTTTCAATCAAACAACAGATATCATCAGGCAGCGACTTGACTATTCAAAAGTTCAATGAACCAATTGAACTTTTGAATAGTCAAGTCGTTGCCTGATGATATCTGTTGTTTGATTGAAACAAGTGGCTATTTGTAGCAGCGGGATGTGAGCATGTTTATATAACAATAAACAAGTATATATATATATATATATATATATATATATATATATATATATATATTATTTTATGTAATAAGAAACACTGATAATTATTTGAAAATGCAAGCAAGTTAATTTATTATTGTGTGCATTATATGTTTATTAAAGTTTATTTAACCGACAATAACTGATGGAGATGAATCCAACCGCTTTTATTCTGCATTTCTTATAATGCTTTAAGTATGGAAGCCAATGCTTGTGCATAACAATACAACTTTTTAGGTAGAAGATACGATTCATAGGTATTACCAGTTTTTATTTCACAATTTTTTAAATATTATTTCATTTAGGAAAATTTAATATGCGATTTCCTCGAACTTTATTCTACCAACTTCTATCTCTTATTGTAAATTTATTGTTCTCGTCAAAATGAGGCAATCGATCAAGTTTAAACAAGTTCCAAGCAAGCAGCAGTTTGGAAATCTTATTGGGTACCAAATCTGCGGCGTATTGTCCTTTCTTTTTTATATTTATGAATTTTGTTTTTAAAGTAAAATTTAGAAATATTTGAATCTATCCAGAACGCTTTTTATATGCTTTTTATTCTTACGTATTTCAACAATTTTACCTCCAGAGACTGTTAGTATTTACTTGGACTGACAAAATTGCTAATATTGTTTGGGCAAAAGATCAGAAAATGCCTTGAAGCAAATGCGGAATCACTTTACAAAACTATCGTTTAAGTTGTTAATATATATATTTATTCTTCATTATTTTTTCTGATTTGCATTGTGATATATACAATTACTTGAATGAGGATGTGATTATTAAAATATATAAGAAATGACAATTATATGTATATATTATATTTTTTGTTCTATTTTGCAGCTATAACTGAAGGTAAGTGTCATTCTGTTTCAATGTGATTATTCAAGAAAATAAAACTTGTAAACCACTTATTTTTATTTTAGTATGTAAATACAAAATCTATCAAATAAATACCAAAGTGCTAGCATAAAATTCACTTTACAAAATAAATGATGAGAATGTTATTAATGTTATTAATATTGCATTAAAATAAAATTAGAATTTAAATAATAACTATCGAAAATATGGTAATGAAAAATTGCTATATAGTGATATTCTAATATTACGCATATGCAATAAGTTATGCTTTGAAAATTATATTTTCTTAAATCATAGAAAAAAATGATTATATTTTGTTAAAGATGTTTTGTCACTGTCTTTTAAGTGTTATTCATTATTAAATACTTTTTATTTTATCTTTTTTTTTTAGCTCCAAGACCAACGCAACCTGGTAAGTAAATCAATCCTAACTGGCTGCTTATTATATTTTATAAAAAATGTAATCACGGCAAAATATTTCATTTTAATGTTATTTATAATACAACATTTTGCTTCCTTATTTTTTAATAATAAAATCTAAAGTTTCTCTTTTAAATGCATATGCATAAACTGATATAAAACAAAATTTAATTTTAAGGTATTTTTGAGATATTCATGTATATGTGTGGGTATGTGTGGTCGTCTCTGCGTGTGTGTGTGTGTGTGTGTGTGTGTGTGTGTGTGTGTGTGTGTGTGTGTGTGTGTGTGTGTGTGTGTGTGTGTGTGTGTGTGTGTATTAGGTTGGTGCAAAAATAATGTCGTTTTGGATATTCAACTTCAAAAGATCATAACTCCTTTCATAATAAACGTTATTCATCGAAATAAGAATCATTAGAATCGATAGAATTTTTTCCAACGATAAACAAGTATATTAATCCCATTAGCATAGAAATCCGGAGTTCTGGAAGTGATGAATTGATAGAAGGCCGATTCGGCATCATCTCGGCTTTTGAAGCATTTTTCGTGCAGGAAGTTGTTGAGATGCTTGAAAAAGTGATAATTGGTGGGCAACCAAGAAAGATTTGGATAATAGTCCGCAATAAATAAATGAATAAACAATACTCATCTCAATAATGAATTCCAATTAAATAAATGATATAAAAGTCTGGTGTTTTATATTAGTAGAGGGCACATGTTCAATGATTTCACTGTTGATAGTATGATAATATGATGATGTCATAGTTAAAGACTTGCCCAGTAAGTGTTGAAATTATAATGTGGATGATAAGGATGCGGAGAGAATTTTATTGGAAGTTATAACAAAAAAAGTATAACAACAAAAAAGATGATAACAAAAAAAAAAGCGTTGAACCCTCCGGATTTGCAGTTTGAAGGTGCTGGCAATGGTTCTGTTGTCGTAACTTTGATCGGTAGAGAGCATGAGTTGTACAGTGGTGCATCTCCGATCTCGCTCGTTGAACATCGTGTCACTTTCAGACATGATAGGCGGCTCCTATCGCTCTTGGGATTTGTACACAACTGGCCAAATAGTAGATGGTCTGCAACAACAAAAAAAAGAAAACCGGTTTTCATCAAATGGAAATGGAATCACGTCGTCTTTTCTAGGATGACAATTTTATCGTTCCGCCTTGTATTATTATGTTTTAATAGCAACACTTTAAATCAAATTATAACATTCTTGTTTTTTTAAACTTAGTTTGATCATGAGCTATACTGACTTTTTTATATGTTTTACAAAATCATAATATTTCTATCGTTTCACTTTTTCTTTGTTTTTAAATTTTTATTTAAAAATTATATCAAAACATATTAAATTTTACATATTTATTATTTTCATCATATTTTCCTAATATAATTTTGATATAACAGAGGCGCACTCTAAAATTCATGTTTTTCTTCATTTTACGGGAATAAATTAATGAAAATAGTTTTGCTTTTCAACTTTTATTCGTCTTAAAAATTACGGTTCTTGTGTAGAATTCCTTCTGTATTAAAATCAAATATAAAGAAGCACCTGTATTATGTACGAATCAGTGACAAAACATAATTTTCGTATTCTAAAAATCACATAAATTAATCAAGTAGTTTTACTTTTATAAAGAAAATCATTTTAAGCAAGTAATGGAAATTCGTACACATTACACATAAACGTAGTAAGTATGAATTATTGTTGAATAACTTCTATGTTTTTTTCTTTTGGGGTTTTTTTTTTTTTAGATTTTTTTCGAAAATTACAAAATTACATTCGAATTTTGAAGGTCATAGGTTATAAGACGCCAGACATTTTACTGCATAAAATAAGCATCAATGTTGTATGAATTAAATTCTGTGTTCATTTTCAAATATTTTTATTTTCAGTATAATTGATTACATTTCTAATTTAATCTTAAAATGTTTTCCATCACTTTTTTATTGTTTGTACTTGCTCAACAAGAAATCCATGTGTTTTATTTTTCATATTGCATGTGTTATTATTATGCATATAAATATGCATTCAGTGTAATTATGGTTAACATTCTGTGAAAAAAAATAATACATATAAAAGACTAAATAAAAGGTATACCATTTTAGAATCTCGCATTAAACGTTTACAATGTTAATGAAAATATTATAAAGAAATGAAATATTAAATCGTAAACATAAAATTATATAATCAAAAGTTAACTATAATCGTTACAAAATAGAATGAAACTTTAAAAAGAATTTTAATAAAAAGTAATACATATTTTTTTTAATTGATTTTAAAACAAATAAATATTATAAACGGATAAATAAATACTAACTGATTAACAAAAAATTAACTTAATTTATAATAACGTTAAATGATAAAAAATATCACATCAACATTAAATAAATTATAAGAAATTTAAAATAGAGTTTGATATGTTTTTTCCTAAAACTAATTGATTTATGATTATTGTTTAGGAAAATGCGCCGCTGCTTCAAGTGACATTGTATTTATTTTGGATTCATCAACCAGCGTGGGCAAAGAGAACTTCAAGAAAGTCCTCACGTTTGTTCAGGATTTTCTATCTGATGCTGATATTGATTCAGGCAATGTGCGTGTGGCTGTGGTGATCTATAGCACTAATGTACACATCAAGTTTCATCTGAATAGATATCACCGGAAACAGGAAGTGCTAGATGCAATTGGTCAAATACCTTACATTACAGGCAATACCAACACATATGGTGGCTTAAACACAATGAAGGAAATTATGTTCTCTGCTATTAATGGTGACAGAGCAAATGTACCCAACTTGGCCATGCTCATCACCGATGGAGTATCAAATATTAATGCTCTTCAAACCATTCCGGAAGCAGAATCCGCTCGCGATCACGGAATCCATATCTATACCATTGGTATCGGACTGGCCGATACGAGTGAGTTGCACAAGATTGCATCTTCACCGGCTTCTGAAAATAGTTTTACTGTCCAAGAGTTTGATGAGCTGGAAGCACTGAAGCACAAAGTATTTGAGCAATTTTGCCAAGGTAATAACAGACTTGCTTCTTCTATTTGTCCAATCTTCTTGGTGAGATGTCAATGTCTGTTGTTCCTGCTCATGTGATCACTGCTGCTCATGCAGCATCTATACGCGCACACACACGTCTCTCTATATATGTATGTATATATAGATATCTTTTATCTGTTGGTAAATGTCTCTCCTGTTGTACTTGTTCAACTGTGAAGTCAGCACATTTCCAATGCACTCATTTCACACGCATTCTACAGTTCTCTTGTATTTTGTATTCTTCAAATAATGTGATTCTCATTATCTGGATTTTTTGGACTACTGTTTTCATGTTGAATGTTATTTGTGCAACGTTTCGGTTGATGTGACTTTTGACCTTTTATTTTTTATTTTTTTACATGGGGTTCACTCAGGGATAAGGGTTATTGCGTGTACAGTAATCAATGAGATAGTATTGTAGTAATCATTAGTATTGGGGGTTTGATAGTGTCTTACTTAAGGGGACGGTTTGTTAGGAGTTTATTTATGTTGGACTTGAAGACGTCCAAGTTGTAGTCAGGTGGGAAACAGGCAGGCGGCGTGCAGTTCTAAGAAAGAAGCTTTGCTCATGGAATCTACGTTTGGATTTAGGCACAGATAAAGAGTAGGGAAAATTATTGACAGTAGTTTCAGCCAGACGGGTGTTTCTCATGAAAGATTGGCGAGGGGGGGCGGACGAGGGATTGGAGCTCAGACGAGCACCTGCCATGGAAATAGCGATAAAACAAAGACAGGCTCGCAACGTCTCTTCTGTGGGAGAGAGGTTGCAGGGAAGAGAAAAGGGCATCCCTCACTAAACCACGAGGTCTATTTTGTACTTTGTCAAGGCAGGATAGGGTGTTTTTAGCAGCTCCTGGCCAGATGTGGAAGCAATACTCCATCCTTGAACGTACTTGGCTTTTATACAGATAGAGAATTGCATCAGTAGTGATTAGGTATCTCTTAATAATATCATGGGTTCCATTCACAATTCTCTGCAGATTCGCAATTTTTACAAATAGACGCCTGAGTTTGACAGAAAGAATTCCCAAGTTTGATAAAGTACACCCGAAGAAGATCGAAGGTTATATCGACTGAAACGTTGTGCAATTAACACTAAAGATGAGAACAATAGTCTGAAGAATCGAAATACTGTGATTCTCTCTGCTCTGACTGCGAATTTCCTTTATTTTTCAAATCATAATCTTGTTATTTGTCCAGTTTTCTATCAATAATTTAAGACTATATGTTTTATTTGATGCATGTTTAACATTTAAATTGCTATATAGTGATATTCTAATATTACGCATATGCAATAAGTTATGCTTTGAAAATTATATTTTCTTAAATCATAGAAAAAAATGATTATATTTTGTTAAAGATGTTTTGTCACTGTCTTTTAGGTGTTATTCATTATTAAATACTTTTTATTTTATCTTTTTTTTTTAGCTCCAAGACCAACGCAACCTGGTAAGTAAATCAATCCTAACTGGCTGCTTATTATATTTTATAAAAAATGTAATCACGGCAAAATATTTCATTTTAATGTTATTTATAATACATTTTGCTTCCTTATTTTTTAATAATAAAATCTAAAGTTTCTCTTTTAAATGCATATGCATAAACTGATATAAAACAAAATTTAATTTTAAGGTATTTTTGAGATATTCATGTATATGTGTGGGTATGTGTGTGTGTGTGTGTGTGTGTGTGTGTGTGTGTGTGTGTGTGTGTGTGTGTGTGTGTGTGTGTGTGTGTGTGTAGAAGATAAAGAATAACAGAACGACAATATAAAATATATACTGATGCATATAGATTTAATTGTTTATTTATTGTGGACTATTATCCTCATCTATTTCTTAGTTCTTAGGTGGTAACCGTGACGAGATAGGATGTAAAGCAGTAATTGCGTAGAACGCAATTAGCAGATTCAAAGTTGCTATCCCGTCACGGTTAACCACCTCATGAAGGCCAGAGGAATAGTTGGCTGAAACGTCGTGAAACACCAACTAAAAGATGAGTATAATAGTCCACAATAAACAAAAGAATAAATAAAACTCATCTCAATAAACATTCTAATTAATTAAATAACATAAAGATTAAATCGTTTATTCAATATGGATGTTACATCAATTAGGGCTGTATGATCGGTAAAATCTTTATACCTAAGCATTTAAAAATCTATATGAGCTACAAATCAATTTGTTGAGCTTTGCATTATTCCGATGGGTCTCCGCTTAAAAAATCTATCTAATTATTTCAATTCTCCAAATATATATTTATACATATATGTGTGTGTGTGTGTGTGTGTGTGTGTGTGTGTGTGTGTGTGTGAGTGTGTGTGTGTGTGTGTGTGTATTAGGTTGGTGCAAAAATAATGTCGTTTTTGATATTCAACTTCAAAAGATCATAACTCCTTTCATAATAAACGTTATTCATCGAAATAAGAACAATTAGAATCGATAGAATTTTTTCCAACGATAAACAAGTATATTCATCCCATAAACATAGAAATCCGGAGTTCTGGAAGTGATGAATTGATAGAAGGCCGATTCGGCATCATCTCGGCTTTTGAAGCATTTTTCGTGCAGGAAGTTGTTGAGATGCTTGAAAAAGTGATAATTGGTGGGCTAACCAAGAAAGATTTGGATAATAGTCCGCAATAAATAAATGAATAAACAATACTCATCTCAATAATGAATTCCAATTAAATAAATGATATAAAAGTTTAGTGTTTTATATTAGTAGAGGGCACGTGTTCAATGATTTCACTGTTGATAGTATGATAATATGATGATGTCATAGTTAAAGACTTGCCCAGTAAGTGTTGAAATTATAATGTGGATGATAAGAATGCGGAGCGAATTTAATTGGAAGTTATAAAAAAAAATAACAAAAAAAGTATAACAACAAAAAAGATGATAACAAAAAAAAAAGCGTTGAACCCTCCGGATTTGCAGTTTGAAGGTGCTGGCAATGGTTCTGTTGTCGTAACTTTGATCGGTAGAGAGCATGAGTTGTACAGTGGTGCATCTCCGATCTCGCTCGTTGAACATCGTGTCACTTTCAGACATGATAGGCGGCTCCTATCGCTCTTGGGATTTGTACACAACTGGCCAAATAGTAGATGGTCTGCAACAACAAAAAAAGAAAACCGATTTTCATCAAATGGAAATGGAATCACGTCGTCTTTTCTAGGATGACAATTTTATCGTTCCGCCTTGTATTATTATGTTTTAATAGCAACACTTTAAATCAAATTATAACATTCTTGTTTTTTTTAACTTAGTTTGATCATGAGCTATACTGACTTTTTTATATGTTTTACAAAATCATTATATTTCTATCGTTTCACTTTTTCTTTGTTTTAAAATTTTTATCTAAAAATTATATCAAAACATATTAAATTTTACATATTTATTATTTTCATCATATTTTCCTAATATAATTTTGATATAACAGAGGCGCACTCTAAAATTCATGTTTTTCTTCATTTTACGGGAATAAATTAATGAAAATAGTTTTGCTTTTCAACTTTTATTCGTCTTAAAAATTACGGTTCTTGTGTAGAATTCCTTCTGTATTAAAATCAAATATAAAGAAGCACCTGTATTATGTACGAATCCGTGACAAAACATAATTTTCGTATTCTAAAAATCACATAAATTAATCAAGTAGTTTTACTTTTATAAAGAAAATCATTTTAAGCAAGTAATGGAAATTCGTACACATTACACATAAACTTAGTAAGTATAAATTATTGTTGAATAACTTCTTTGTTTTTTTCTTTTTGGATTTTTTTTTTTTTAGATTTTTTTCGAAAATTACAAAATTACATTCGAATTTTGAAGGTCATAGGTTATAAGACGCCAGACATTTTACTGCATAAAATAAGCATCAATGTTGTATGAATTAAATTCTGTGTTCATTTTCAAATATTTTTATTTTCAGTATAATATATTACATTTCTAATTTAATCTTAAAATGTTTTCCATCACTTTTTTATTGTTTGTACTTGCTCAACAAGAAATCCATGTGTTTTATTTTTCATATTGCATGTGTTATTATTATGCATATAAATATGCATTCAGTGTAATTATGGTTAACATTCTGTGAAAAAAAATAATACATATAAAAGACTAAATAAAAGGTATACCATTTTAGAATCTCGCATTAAACGTTTACAATGTTAATGAAAATATTATAAAGAAATGAAATATTAAATCGTAAACATAAAATTATATAATCAAAAGTTAACTATAATCGTTACAAAATAGAATGAAACTTTAAAAAGAATTTTAATAAAAAGTAATAAATATTTTTTTTAATTGATTTTAAAACAAATAAATATTATAAACGGATAAATAAATACTAAATGATTAACAAAAAATTCACTTAATTTATAATAACGTTAAATGATAAAATAATATCACATCAACATTAAATAAATTATAAGAAATTTAAAATAGAGTTTGATATGTTTTTTCCTAAAACTAATTGATTTATGATTATTGTTTAGGAAAATGCGCCGCTGCTTCAAGTGACATTGTATTTATTTTGGATTCATCAACCAGCGTGGGCAAAGAGAACTTCAAGAAAGTCCTCACGTTTGTTCAGGATTTTCTATCTGATGCTGATATTGATTCAGGCAATGTGCGTGTGGCTGTGGTGATCTATAGCACTAATGTACACATCAAGTTTCATCTGAATAGATATCACCGGAAACAGGAAGTGCTAGATGCAATTGGTCAAATACCTTACATTACAGGCAGTACCAACACATATGGTGGCTTAAACACAATGAAGGAAATTATGTTCTCTGCTATTAATGGTGACAGAGCAAATGTACCCAACTTGGCCATGCTCATCACTGATGGAGTATCAAATATTAATGCTCTTCAAACCATTCCGGAAGCAGAATCCGCTCGCGATCACGGAATCCATATCTATACCATTGGTATCGGACTGGCCGATACGAGTGAGTTGCACAAGATTGCATCTTCACCGGCTTCTGAAAATAGTTTTACTGTCCAAGAGTTTGATGAGCTGGAAGCACTGAAGCACAAAGTATTTGAGCAATTTTGCCAAGGTAATAACAGACTTGCTTCTTCTATTTGTCCAATCTTCTTGGTGAGATGTCAATGTCTGTTGTTCCTGCTCATGTGATCACTGCTGCTCATGCAGCATCTATACGCGCACACACACGTCTCTCTATATATGTATGTATATATAGATATCTTTTATCTGTTGGTAAATGTCTCTCCTGTTGTACTTGTTCAACTGTGAAGTCAGCACATTTCCAATGCACTCATTTCACACGCATTCTACAGTTCTCTTGTATTTTGTATTCTTCAAATAATGTGATTCTCATTATCTGGATTTTTTGGACTACTGTTTTCATGTTGAATGTTATTTGTGCAACGTTTCGGTTGATGTGACTTTTGACCTTTTATTTTTTATTTTTTTACATGGGGTTCACTCAGGGATAAGGGTTATTGCGTGTACAGTAATCAATGAGATAGTATTGTAGTAATCATTAGTATTGGGGGTTTGATAGTGTCTTACTTAAGGGGACGGTTTGTTAGGAGTTTATTTATGTTGGACTTGAAGACGTCCAAGTTGTAGTCAGGTGGGAAACAGGCAGGCGGCGTGCAGTTCTAAGAAAGAAGCTTTGCTCATGGAATCTACGTTTGGATTTAGGCACAGATAAAGAGTAGGGAAAATTATTGACAGTAGTTTCAGCCAGACGGGTGTTTCTCATGAAAGATTGGCGAGGGGGGGCGGACGAGGGATTGGAGCTCAGACGAGCACCTGCCATGGAAATAGCGATAAAACAAAGACAGGCTCGCAACGTCTCTTCTGTGGGAGAGAGGTTGCAGGGAAGAGAAAAGGGCATCCCTCACTAAACCACGAGGTCTATTTTGTACTTTGTCAAGGCAGGATAGGGTGTTTTTAGCAGCTCCTGGCCAGATGTGGCAGCAATACTCCATCCTTGGACGTACTTGGCTTTTATACAGATAGAGAATTGCATCAGTAGTGATTTGGAAGAAGATCGAAGGTTATATCGACTGAAACGTTGTGCCATTAACACTCAAGATGAGAACAATAGTCTGAAGAATCGAAATACTCTGATTCTCTCTGCTCTGACTGCGAATCTCCTTTATTTTTCAAATCATAATCTTGTTATTTGTCCAGTTTTCTATCAATAATTTAAGACTATATGTTTTATTTGATGCATGTTTAACATTATATGATTTCAAATCTTTTTTAGTTTTAATATTTATTTCTTTTTTAGTTAACAGTTATAAATGTATGTTAAATAGACCGATAAAAATAAATTTATGTTAAATAGACCAAGAAAAAATTTATGTCAAATAGACCGATAAAAATAAATTTATGTTAAATAGACCAATAAAAATAAATTCATGTTAAATAGACCAATTAAAATAAATTTAAGTTAAATAGACCAATTAAAATAAATTTAAGTTAAATAGACCAAGAAAAAAAATTTATGTTAAATAGACCGATAAAAATAAATTTATGTTAAATAGACCCATAAAAATCAATTTAAGTTAAATAGACCAACAAAAAAATTTATGTTAAATAGACTGATAAAAATAAATTTATGTTAAATAGACTGATAAAAATAAATTTATGATTTAATAGGCCAATAAAAATAAATTTATGTTAAATAGACCAATAAAAATAAATTTATGTTAAATAGACTGATAAAAATAAATTTACGTTAAATAGACTGATAAAAATAAATTTATGTTAAATAGACTGATAAAAATAAATTTATGATTTAATAGGCCAATAAAAATAAATTTATGTTAAATAGACCAATAAAAATAAATTTATGTTTAATAGACCAATTAAAATAAATTTATGTTTAATAGACCAATTAAAATAAATTTATGTTTAATAGACCAATAAAAATAAATTTATGTTTAATAGACCAATTAAAATAAATTCATGTTTAATAGACCAATTAAAATAAATTTATGTTTAATAGACCAATAAAAATAAATTTATGTTTAATAGACCAATTAAAATAAATTTATGTTTAATAGACCAATTAAAATAAATTTATGTTTAATAGACCAATTAAAATAAATTTATGTTTAATTGACCAATTAAAATAAATTTATGTTTAATAGACCAATCAAACCATTGTTATAGGAAATCATTGTTCATTAAATGGTAAAATTCTATAGAGATTAAAACATTTACTTTGTTTCTGCCTTATTCTAAATAATACTTTTGCACCGCTAAGTTGAAAAAGGCCGAAACATCAGAAAGTTTGTGATAAATTAGAAATTAATGTGCGAGATGAACAATCATAATAAGCTACCCCTTTTCTTTCTTTGTTCGTTTGGATTACTCTTTTCTTTCTTTTTCATTTTAACTTCTTTATGGTGGTCTGCTGTTGGATTTTTACATGAAGATGTGATTCAGACGACTGAAGTCTTATAAACATTTTTGGATTTTGGAACTTGATTAATTTCACACAGAATTGTTACCTTATGTATGTGCGTGTATGTATGTGTATTTATATATATATATATATATATATATATATATATATATATATTTATATTTATATATATATATATATATATATGTATGCATGTATATGTATGTATATATGTATATTTATATGTTTATATTTACGTATCTGTATATATATATATATATATACTTAGGCATGTGTTCGCTCCCCATTGATGTGCCTCCGTACGTTGTACAGGTGTACGCGTGTGTGTGTGTGCTTTCTTTACTTATCATAAACAATTATTTATTAATATTTTAATTTTTAATTTATTTTATTTACTTACTGATATTCTTACCTATCATTATACTATCAAAATAAACCTGTAACGTATAATTCATTAATTCATCATTCTATTTTTCCGTTTCTTTTTCTTTCCTTTTTTATAAACAATAAACATCTTTCAATCTCTCCCCGCCCGGCTAAATCAATTTACACCCCATTTTCAACCCGTTCCTTCCTCTTCCCACCACACCATGCCCACTAACATTAACTCTCCAACCTGTTGCCATGGTGATCCTTTAAATTAACTGTTACCTATGCCGTTATGAATATGAATAGCGTCTTTTAATTTTAAACCGTTATAAACTAAAAAAACAACGTTTATAAGAATTAACACATAATTAATATTTAATTATAAACCCCTCTCTTATCGTATACACTCCTACTACTTTAAATTCCAACGTCCTCTCCCCTCCACTCCCCCTTCTTTTCTAACTCCTCTTCATCTACGATTTTTCCATTCTTCTTTGATTTTATAACTTAGTCCATCTATGAATTCTGACGATGCTAGTTGGATCTTCCTCTAGTTGAAACAATATGTAAACTCATTCTGGACTCACAGTAATAAATTTCTTATATACTGCCCTGGCTACACATTGAGCACTCTATTCCGGTTTTTTCACCACTGGTAGGTTGGTGCAAAAATAATGTCGTTTTTGATATTTAACTTCAAAAGATCATAACTCCTTTTATAATAAATTTTATTCATTGAAATAAGAATCATTAGAATCGATAGAATTTTTGCCAACATAAACAAGCTTATTTATCCTATTAGCATAGAAATCCAGAATTCTGGAATGATGAAGTCATTGAAGGCTGATTCAGCATAATCTCGACTTTGGAAGCATTTTTCGTGCAGGAAGTTGTTGAGATGCTTGAAAAAGTGATAATCGATGGGCGAGAGATCTGGTGAATATGGCGGATGAGGCAGAGTTTCGAAGCCTAATTCGTTCAGCTTCTGCAGGGTCAGTTGAGCAAAATGTGGGCGAGCGTTGTCATGGAGGAGAATTGGTCCCTTCATATTGACCAATCTCGGGCACATACATTGGAACTTCTGGTGCATTTCGTCAATTTGTTGCCGTAATCTTCAAGAAGCTGTGATGGATTAGACCAGCTGCAGGCCATCAAACAGTCACCATAACCTTTTTTGGTGCAATTTCGGCTTCAGGAAGTGTTGTGGACCTTCTCATGTCATCCAACCACTATGCCGAGCCTCACCAGTTATCGTAGAGAATCCACTTCTCATCACAAGTCACAATCCACTCGAGAAATGGGTTGTTTTTATTGCACAGAAGGAGCGTAGAAGATACGTCAAAACAACGATTTTTTTTTTTATTATCGTTCAATTCATGCAGCAGCCATTTATCGAACTTTTTTGACTACCCTATTTGCTTTAAATGGTAAACGACTGTTGGGTGACCAACTTCGAGTTCAACAGCAACTTCCTGTGTAGTTTGCGACGATCGGCTTCAATTAAGGCTTTCCAATGTTCGTTATCAACTGCAGTCAAATGGCCGCGGCCGTCTTCATCTTCGAGGCTCTCGTCACCATTGTGGAATTTCTTGAACCACCATTGTGCATACATTCGTTAGTGGTTGTTGGGCCAAATGCACCATTGATATCGCAAACTCTCTCGGGAGCTTTTTGACCTAGTTTGAACTGGAACAAAAAAATTGCGGATTTGAATTTTGTCCATGATGTCAAAAAACCTTAAAAAAAATGAATGAAATAACATGATCCGATAGTGAAAAACGAGCTTCAAAATGTTATATATTAGGTTGGTGCAAAAATAATGTCGTTTTTTTTACGTTCATCTTTGAGTAAAAAAACATTATTTTTGCACCAACCTAATAACATAGCTACATATATCAATGAATTAATTTAGAAATCATATATAAAAGTATCGTATGTGAGAAAACGATATTATATTCACACCAAACTAATATATATCCATTTATACACATATATGTATATATATATATATTTATATGACAAGATAATATACATATATTATATGCCAAGACAATATGCATATATTATATGACAAGACAATATACATATATTATATGACAAGACAATATACATATATTATATGACAAGACAATATATATATATATATATATATATATATATTATATGACAAGATAATGGATATATATTATATGACAAGATAATAATAAAACCTATATATATTATATGACAAGATAATATATATATATGTATATATATTATATGACAAGATGATAAATATATGTACATATATGTATATATATGTATATGTATGTATACATATATGTATGTATATATATACATATACATATATGTATGTATACATATATGTATGTATATATATACATATACATATATGTATGTATGTATATATACATATATATATACATATGTGTATGTATTTATATATATATATATATATATATATATATATATATATATATATATATATATATATATATATATATATGATTTTCAGAATGTGAGAGATTGTATATAATAAATTCCACAGCCAAACAACGTCGCAGCCCACAAGAGCCATGACAGTCAAAGAACCGGTTCTTTGACTGTCATGGCTCTTGTGGTCTGCGACGTTGTTTAGCTGTGGAATTTATTATATATATATATATATATATATATATATATATATATATATATATATATATATATATATATATATATATATATATATAATATAATATAAAGCTGAACGTCTCTGTGTGTGTCTGGTCACGAATAGGCTCCTATATAGTTGACTATTGTAGGAAACTGATCACATATAATGATAGAAGATGTATCAAGACACAGGAATCGGTATGTTTGATCTGGCATAATGATGATTCATTAAAATTGTGGGGTATCTGTACACGCCTGGTCCACAAAGTGTGGAAATAAAAAATTGAAAAATTAAAAGAAAAAAAAAACGTTTACAAGTGTTTTTGATATAGATCCACATAATAATACTTTGATAAGTATGTTTTAATTAAATAGGGATGGTATAATAAAATTGTGGGGTCTGCGTTCGCGCCTAGCCTCCATAGAATGTAAATAGGCACAAACTTTAATAAAGACTTTTTATATCTATCTGCGTAAGTATACTTTGATAATTATGTTTCAGTTTGAAGAAATATGGTATAATAAAATTATGGGGTGTTCATTCCCGCATGACCTCCATAGAATGGAAATATGTCACAAAGTTTAACAAGGTTTTTTAATATAGATCCACAGAATATTGTGATAAGTGTTTCTGTGTGAACAGGTATGGTATAATAAATTATGGGGTGTATCTATTTTATTTTTACTTCCATCATATTTTGCTTTGGTATTGATACCCCCAAATTCGAAGCTATCTTTTTACAACTCTTTCTTTTCATGACCTATCATACTTTCATAAATCAGAGTCCATTTTCTGTATGCTGTTTTTGAACCCAGTCAACGACGGGTACTTTTGCTAGTATATATATATATATATATATATATATATATATATATATATATATATATATATATATACATAACAAGTAAAATATAAAATAAATCCGACTGTATGAGACAAAATTGAGAATAGGTATACCTAAAACTCAAAAATCCACTGTAACGTTTTGCTCCAGGGCGTTAGCAAGGATGAAATTTTGCTTCGTTTGAATTTCGCTCTTGATAAAGCCTTCGTAACAGTTGGACTAAAAGTTGAAATTGATATTTGAGTTCTGAATATTCCCTTTTCCATTTTATATTATATATATCATTTTACATTCGATTTATGAGATGAAAGAAAGAATTAGTAAATAAAGTGATTTTAAAGCGTTAATCGTTATTAAATACTTTTTATTTTATCCTTATTTTTAGCTCCAAGACCAACGCAACCTGGTAAGTAAGAAATGTAATCACTGCAAGAAATTTGATTTTGACCTTTTTTATAATAATGCTACATTTTGCTTCTATATTTTTTAAATAAAAAAATTAATCTCTTGCTTTAAAATGCAGACACCAAAATCTCCCATTAAAAATTATATATATATATATATATATATATATATATATATATATATATATATATATATATATATATATATGGGAAAATTGGTAATTAGTAAAAACCTGAAGAGAGTGCTCAATACTATTGCAGAGCAAATATGTGTTTTATTTTTTTATTACCCTTTCTGGACCGTGTTTACGATTTAACAGCCTCGTCAGACCTTACAGAAAACCTGTTTTCTGTAAGGTCTGACTAGACTGTTAGATCGTAAACACGGTCCAACATCCGAATCATATGTAACCAAACAGATAAAACGGTAATAAAAAAAATAAAAAACATATATATATATATATATATATAATGGGCTCTCCTGTTGATTTAGACTTATGGGGTCCACACAACTTATAATTTTAATTGATACACGTATATACACACACATGTACATACAAATATTTACAGAAATAAATACACATTCATATGCACACATATATATATACATATATATACACATACGCATATATATCACAAAGGATAAAATAAATTTGGCAAAGGTATGGTAAAGGAAAAATCTAAAACATACAAGTTTATCTTGTATAAGGACTTGAGCATGAGTAAAATGGAAAAATGCTAAAAATCTTCTCATTTTTTGCTAATTTTTTAAATTTCACACTTGATAAACTCTTTGAAACGTTAAGATCGATATTTGAGATTTTATCTCATGTATATATTGTTTTAATTTATATAAGCTATAAACTTTATGAAAAGAAAGACAGAATTGGTCCTTTCATTTAAAAAAAAAAAAAAAAAAGAATGAACGCTTTAAGGGCAATGCTCGAACCCAATGTCTTCTTCAACTAATTAAAAATTGATGCTATGAATTCATAATTCAAACAAATCAAACTGGAAATGAACATTTCTATATTATCCCATTCGTTTTAGTATTTGGTCTATCATTTTTTTTCAGTATTTCTTCTATAAATACATATATAAGAATCCACCTGGAGAGAATTGTATAAAGATAATATCTAGCAGATAACAATCTTTGCTTGATGACTTTTGGGGGTCATGTAAGTCACATTGTTAAAAATGAAAATCAACTGCTGTCATAAAATCATCTGACTTTATATTATGTTACGAATAAACTAAAATAAATTCAATGCATCTTTCTAAACTCTCAGCTTCCACAAACTCGTGCAACTTAGTACTCTGCAATAATTGCTGAATTCACTCTTGCTAATTATTTTATTTTCGTTTTTGAATTCACATTAATTGTTTCTTCTGAAGATAAGTTTGTTTGTTTTTTTTTTCTCAAATTTTTAAACTTCACATACTAAACCTAACTATTTAACTAAAAATCTTTATCGGTTCTACATTTTTAAACTAACCTAAAATGCAAATATCTCTAGTCAATATCATTATTTTTCTTTATATTCATTTCATAAACTCATTATATAGTAATTACTGTGATTAATCACGTATGAAATTATTTAAGTTATTTTTCTAAATAGATTTAAGTAACATGTTTATATAAATACATTTCAAACATTTTCTTTCGATGTATGATTTCTACATTGATTGAGAGTTTTCAAATAGATATATAGTGTCGATTTTTAAGAACCTGGTGAAAAATATTGACTTTCAAAATTATTTATAAGTTCTGCTGCTCTTCGATGAAATCTTTGAATTATTAATTAATCTAGCGATAATCCATCTCAATGTAAATTATTATACCTTTATGATTCTTCATCTTCATAAACGACCTGCCTGATGCAATCTCGTCTGAGATGCATATATTTATTAATGACACGATGCTTTTATTTTCGGTATGCAGGCAAATCGATCATACATATATTCAAGGCAATAACTAAATCATTTAAAAAATGAATCTGTAGCTTTTAGTAGAAACGGGACAACAATGGATGGTTACATTTAAGCCTAGCAAGACAACACTATTTTCTTTTAACAATTATAAGAAACGTTTCTTACAATCAATTGCTATGGCTGATTGCATCCATCTTGAGACTTAACATACACAGGCTACATGCATTAAAATAAATACAAAGTAAATACCACCAAGTTTGCTGTAAAAAGGTAGGATCCCTGCATCAGTTTAGTAAACTTCTCACACTTGCCAGTAGCTTATAACTCTGTAAAGCCACCATTCACTCATGCACGGAGTAGTGTTACCAGATCAAGGCTGTTGAACTAAACACTAGCATCTCTCTCTCTTTTGGGCAGAGTACAAGAAAAAGAGTCTCTAACCTAATTGATTCTGGACAGTCTACCAAGCTCCAATCCCTGTCCCACTGCCACATTGTTGCATCTCTGTGTTGTTTTAGAAGCAATTTCACAGAGTATGCTCCAATGAACTTAATATGCTTGTACCCCCTCAATATATCGATATCGATCCCTCTATTCAGTCTCAAGAGACAATGAAAACCCCCTGTAAAAGTAGCTGCACATGTAATTGTGAGGCAAGGGTTGCGCAGTCCTCAACCACACCTCTCCTGAATCGGCACTGCTTGAGCCCAGTGACAAGAAGATGTCCAGGACGACTGGAAACAATGCCGAGATAAGTGGAGAGCATATGCAGCACCTGGAAGTCCCAAATGGTTACCCATTTTAGTACTGACTAGGTTCAACGTTGCTTAACTTTGATGATCTAATAGTAACAGGTGTGTGAATGTGATTATGCTGTATATTAATAATGTATATGCCTCAGAGTATATATCTGAATAAACCCAACTAGCGGCAAAATCCTACCAGTTCACTCTAGATGATCCCACGTGCCGGAAAACTTTCTACACTAATAGATTCTTTTTGCTGACCACTTGCCTTTGGAATCTTTCCCTCTTCTCTGTTTCTCATGCAAAAGTTAAATGAAATGTGAACAAACATTTTGTTGCACAATTTCCAATAAGGTGCTTATATAAATCTGGTCATTTATCACAATATCTCCTTACATCTGAGGGGAAATATGCCTTGTCTGAGGTGAATAAAAGTTCAGAAAAAAATAATATTAATAATAATTTTGGTAAAAAATATTACAATACATTTATTCTTAGAAGTAATAGATATAAAATTAATTGTGAGTACATTGACATAAATAGGCAAGATTAAATATACATTTTTAAGACAATTGTTTTTAATATCCTATAAATTGACATGGATTATGTTTAAACAATGTTATAATTGCAGTAAATAAAATGTGTAACTACTATTACAGCAATGTTTATTTCAATTAATGCATGTTAAATATTATTTTTTAATTTTTTTATACTATAAATTATAAAATGTTTTTAAAAAAATCTTTTAATTCTGAGTAAAATGCTTTTTTTTCTTTTTCTCTAATATGCTTTGCAATTGCTTTTACTAACATCAAATCAGCAAGAACTGTAATTATTTGTCATTATTTTATAATTTTAACAATTAAAATTAATTATATGATTAAAATAAAGTTTATATTTCAATCAGTTTGATTATTATATAAGCATTATTTTAATCTTGTAATAATTTTAATTTTCTGGCTGTTCTTGATTAATTCTCTGCTTTGGTCTTACTATTTTTTTCTATTTGCAAAAACTCTATCACTATTTTATGCGCTGTTCTCCAGGCTTCAGGTGTAACTCCAAAGCTGACATAGTGTTCCTGTTGGACTTTTCAACAAGTGTTCGCAATAAAAACTTTCCTAAGATCATTCAGTTTGTCGAAGACTTTCTTTCAGGTGCTAACATTGACTCTGGTGACATCAGAGTTGGCATTCTGAGTTTTAGTGATGATGCTCAAATATTGTTTCATCTGAATAAATATAATTCTGCACAGGGTGTGAAAGAAGGACTGCGTAAGATAAAGTACTTGTATGGTGGTACAAATACAGCTAATGCTCTTAACATTATGCGAACACAAATGTTTAGGGAAGAAAATGGTGACCGTCCAGATATACCGAATATAGTTTTTCTCATAACCGATGGTGTGTCGACAATTAACAAAGTACGCACTATTCCTGAAGCTGAAGCAGCACGTGCTAGAAACATTCACATATATGCCATTGGTATTAAACTGAAAAGTACGATTGAATTGGAAAGCGTTGCATCACCGCCTATACAGGAGAATGTATTTACAACTGATGACTTTGATGGCCTACAGGACATAAGAGAACACGTTTTCCGCAAATTCTGTGAAGGTGAGTGATGTTGGTATATATGCTATCAATAAAATCAAAAGAGCCGTAGCAATTTTGGTCTCTATCTTTATTCGTCATAAAAAAGTAAATACATAGCTGTAGAAGTTCTTTTTAGGTATTTCTATATTACACTCACATACCACATAAGGCAGGCACACACACATGCATATATATATATATATATATATATATATATATATATATATATATATATATATATATTAGTTCGAGACATATTAAAGAGTTATTCTAAATTAGAATTCTTAATACAAAGTATATGAATAAAAAAATGTGTTGAAAAAATTTAAACCCGGTTCGTAAAAATTAAATTAATATTTCTCAATAAAATATTTCAAATAAATGAACAGAAATGCATCCAGAGTAAGAAAAATGTATAATCGGTATCTTTTATTTGATTTAAAAAAAGAAACATTTGTTCAATCCATAACATTTGGCAACTTTCAAAGAGGCACATTACGTTCTTTAACATTACTCATTGTTTCCTTTACAAAAAAATGATAAAGTAATCTTATGAATTCATTTAAAACTGCTAGTATGCATAATGATTTAAAAGATTTTATCAGCATAAACTATTTTTTATAAACTAATAAGTAAAATAAATAAAGGACATTATATTTAACTCACTGTTACTTTATTTTAACGAAAACTGAACATATGGTATACTTAGACGAGTATGCATGTTAATTCTGCAGTTAAATGTAAATTACCATATAATGCTTATGATAACAATGTGTAAATTTAAAATCTAAATGTTTAGATTTTTACAAGTGAATCTGGAAATTATTAACATTAGTTTGAATTGAGGGATATTCAGACCAAAATTGTATGCTCTTTTCTTTTTAATGTTGATAGCATTTATACCCAGGAGTCTGGTGTCACTGATAGACTGCATCCTCCCCTGCTAGCTGTGTGATGAAAGACTTCACATTGCTACCGAATACACACATCATATTGAACACATGTTCACCAGTAGAACCTTCACATGCACCACCATCGCCACCACCTCCACCATCATTGTCACCTCTACCAAATCCACTGTAGACACTTGTTATGTTGCTCATACAACCTGCACTTGGGTTTAACTGTCAAAAGTCAACATCATTACTTTACCTTGTGTTATCAGTGTTTATTCCTTATTACTAATTGTGGCTCACTAACGTACTAACATTCGCAGCTATTCCAAAATGTCTATACTAATTCTTAAACGTTTTTACAGGATAAGCCACTAAACAAGAACATACAATGTTTTCTTTTTTACAACAAAAACAGAATAATTATACTTATGAACAGTACACGATTTAGACTTTGCAAGGACCTATACTAATGCTGTCCAAAATGTACATCACGTAAAACTTGAAAAGTTATATAACTTTTAATATGCTCACACATATGTAACATGAATTGATATTCTTGACATACGTCCATCCAAGCAAATTTGACAAGTTTGGTAGATGAAAAAACATGTTAATAAGAAATAATAAATGTGGCAAACCAAATATCATTAAAATGAAATTTTTATTAAAACATGAGGAACTACCAAAATTGCAGTTTTGAATCCAAACAAAAATTCTATTTCAACTTTAATCATGACAAACCGACTGATAAGAAAACTTCTTGTAGAGATGATCAGATGTATCGAAAATAAGATACATCAATTCAATCTGCACATTAAGGATAGAAAACATTATTTTGAACTGTAGTGTGACGGCCTGACATCCTGACAAACCTCTCATAGACATATACGGACGCATCTAAAAACTAATACATCTATTATGTAACTTTTCTATTTTTTTTTTCAAAAATTGAAAATAGGTTTTAAACTTTATTTTAAATTATTATGTGATTCTGATAATCTAAGCTGTAGTCTTCTTACCTTTGACTTAACTCTAGCACTGCTTGTGATAATGATTGTTCTGTGTAGATGTGGCCCTGAATGAAAGCATGTGACAAAAATGAATGAATGCTGATGAGAACCAAGGATTATGTCTTTTAACATAAACTGAACTACTATTTAATATATATTTGAACATGATATATAAAGTATACTTCTATTCACTCCGAGGAGGTTCTCTGGTACAGGCTTAGTTTATTGCTAACCACCAGAGGTTCCTCTACTTGAAAATACTACTGTGGTTCTTCAGCCATTTTTTTATAGGCCAGAGTGCACTACAACTTAGTGTGCTGGCTTTTTAAAACCTAGCTGATCTTGTAGCTAATCCCATGCACATGAGGTTAATAAAGATTATTGTAAACGGATGAATATGCAAGAATGTTTTTGGTCTATCTTATGGAATATGTAAGTGAATTTGATCTATATATTTCTACTGTTTATTCTTTGAGAATATAATTATGCATAATATTTTTGTAATTAAAAGTGATGTTTAAAGAAACAACATCAATATATAAATACACTTGCTATGATTTAATACTATTGAAATTTAATTTTCATCATTGTTTAATTTATCTTATGAGCAATAGAATCATAAAATATACCCAGAATTTTTATAACACAAAAGTATCTTAAGAAGATATAGATTATTACTCTTGCACAGAAAAACCAAATAAAGAAGAAAAAATATTTATCATTGTAGTCAAACTTTACCACATTGAAATGCACAATGATCTATTTATCATAAATGATGAGACATTGGGCATTCGCTATCATCAAAATTACTTTCTTGTGTTTCTTATTAAAAAGTTGTATATCTTTACTTAAATAACTAAACTTGTAAATTACGTTCTTCATAAATATTATAAAAGTACAGCAGTCCCAAAATGATTGTTTGGCTTTCCAATTTCAAAAGTAATATAATTGAAAAAAATTGACATGGACCAACCATTCTTATTATTTTTATTAGAAACTTTTTTCTCATACAGGTAAAGATGTTATGTCGTTTAGTTATCAGTTTTAAATCAAACAATCACCCAAACTTCCCTTATTTAGTACCTTGTATAGTATTCCATGCTTGCAACCCTACACTCCTACTCCTTCACATATGATGTTTAGATATCATTTGGAATGACCCCTGTAGTTGTCAATCCACCCATAAATGAGAATATGATTGATACTGAAAGTCGATATCAAAATGCTGTGCTTGCATACCTACACTCCTACCCTTTTGCAGTATAACTGGATATTTGATAACTGCAATGAGCCTCAATATAGTAAAATACCAAATAATATTTGGTTTTTGATCTGCTTGCAAATCCTTATGTGTTATCCCTTGCTATGTCAATGGCTATTATTGAGACCATGATCTGAAATTCATTTTGTTCATATCATTGTTATTATTATTTAGTCATATTTTGAAAATTCTTTTTTTTTTCATGACTAAAAGTATTATATCAACTCTAACAACATTATTACAAAATATAATAATCATCGCCATTTATGTTTCTAGTATTTTACGTTTATCATTTTGATTTTAAACTAAAAAGGTCATGATAAAGTTATGATACTAGTAACAATGGATAACAAAAATGGCTGACATTGCTTATACATGAATATTAAAAGTGAATAAACATCAAGCAAGATATTATTTTCCGGTACAAATTTATTGAAATAGAAAAGATAAACTATTTTGGATTGATCTTTTAAAATAATGTAAATCATAACAATTAATAGTTAAATTATCAACTATTTTTAATCATGAGATTTTTTACATCACAAATTTGAATCAGTTTAGTTTATCAAGCAACAACACATCAAAAAAGAATATCTTGATTTTTTTGCATTATTTTAAAAATGTGTGTTATACTGTTGGGTTAATGTGATTCAATATTTCCTTTTCAGATCGTGTTGAAGTGCCTACAAAGAGTAAGTCATACAGAATATATGATTTTGATGCTGTATTGTGAGTAAAGTATTTCAGTATATGTATCTTCTCTTACTTATTCGCTTCATGTTCAACATTTATGGATATAAGTTCCATGTAAAAAGATAAAGTATAAGTACAACAATTTTAAGAAACAAGTAAACTTTATAGTTAGTTCAAAGACTTTTATATATGTTGTATTAATAACAACATACATATAAGTCAGTCTTCTGCCTGTGTAAGTATACATTTATTTTCTAAATTTAGTTCATGCATTTTTTTCTATCAATAATGCAAAGAAGAAACATTATTAGCATTATAAGAGTCAAACTATTTGCAAATACAAAACAGATATTGTCGCTTTCGAATTAATTCTTAGGATTTGGGAATTAAAATAAAAATGTCATAAAACTTAGATTGTTTTGCTTTGTGGATTTCTTTTCTTCTGTAACATGTTAAACACATCATAAATATTATAGGATAAAATAGTATTTATGAATATATTTAATGTAACACTATCTTCAGGATCTTATTTATTAATAGAGAAGAATGAGGATGCTACATGAACGAAGAGAGCGGGTTTGATTATAGTGATGATGGAAGAAAGAATTAGAAAGAACATACTTATCTGGTGATTAAACATAATTTATTGTAAAGCATACAAAATATAATTTGAAAGAAATAACTGTAAAATTGTCTGTTCATCTGTCTTTAAATTTAAATTTTAATATTAATTTTAAAAAGTTTTTTTTTATTTTAATCTAAATGGTTTTAATTTATTTAAAATTTGATATAATAATAAATATGTGTTTGTTTTGTATCTTTACAGCAAGCCTTTTCAAAGTTTATAATTATCCAAAATCAAAATAAATTTATTTTTTGTGCCGATACATACATAAATAAACTTTAACATATTTATTTAACCTGATTCGACTACTTGAAGCTATTTCTAAGATATATCTTCTCACTTATTATTAGTTTATTTAAACAGCATAAAATGCGCTGTTGCGTGTGTACAATGACAAAATTTTTTACCATTTTTATGCATATGCATCTATACAAATGGTGATATTTTCTAATAAATGTCTATTAAAACATTTATCTTTATTTCTATATTTGTAATATTTTTCGATGAAACAATATTGTTTTTCAGCTGAAATTTATTCAATTCTACTGTTAGTATTTTCTGTAAAAACTAAATGGAACTTGACGTGTTTGTTTCATGTTTCGTGTTAGTCACTCACAAAATGAACGTTTTTTTTTAAACCGATTTTTTTTTGTTTTTGTGTGTGTATCAATGTTACTTCAATATTCCATGTCAATGTTTTATATGTATGTGTGTGTACACCATAATAATTTGTATTCATTAATTCATATGAAAGGACATATAACTGAAAGCTGATTCTTAAATATTATTAATACTGAGGAATAATTTGAGGACAAACGTTTTTCTTATAATAACAAATCTGAGGATGTAAAATTTCATAAATACTTGTAAATTGTCAAATTTATTAACAATTTATAAAACTTATTAAGTATAATTTAAACTTGATTTAATCATATTTGTTTACATTAACCCTCCATACTGTAATTTTACACAGCAATAGCATTATATTCAAAAGCAAATTACATAATAGAAAGACTTTGTGATTAAATGAATTTAAAACTATTGTTTGGGATAAATGAATAACAAAATATAATACCATAAAACGTTTTTAGTTACTTAATTCGAGAAAAATGTCTCTGAAAATTGCATTTAGCATTAACACATAATATTCACTGAGGCACAAATATTCTTTTGAAAATATATAAAAATCATTCTATAACTATAATTATATTTCAGTAATTGACAAATGTTGACAGCTGAACTGATCTTAAAATTTCAGTTGTCTTTTATCTCAAAGAATAAACGTTCTGAGAATCTTCAAAGTATTTCCATGATATATTTAATATATGGTATGATTGGAAATAAATGTACACTTAACTTGTCAAAGAAAGCTATTTCAACAACTACACAGTTATAAGGTAAGTTTGGTGTTCAAAGGTGCCGCAGTGGTGGTAAACTAAAGTTTTCAAAAATAAATGTATCCAGTGAAACGTCTTCAACTGTAAGCAAATCTGTAATTATGATTACAAATGCGTTTATAGTCTTGGATCATTTTCCAAGCATCGATTATGAAAACTGATTATCATCATTTTACATATACCATGCATAAATTTAGAATTTTTTACTTACATATCTAATTAATTCGGTATATATGCATAAACGTGTTGGCAATTGGCAAAACAAACATAATTTGATGCATGTATAAGGGGTTTTAAATACTGGTTTATTTAATATATGTATGAAACAGAACATTGGCTTCAGGTTTTAGATGATATCAGTTGAATAAACTCAGCTTCTGTATACAGTCTTTATCTGTGATTGTAGTGTGATTTGTGTTATCTTTTTCTTTTGAATCCATAAAATCATTGATAAAATCTGGCTCTTCAGTATTCTTTTACTACTTTACTTACTTTGTTGGTTTCCTCCGATCTGGCTTACTCTATTGTCTCTAAATAGTTGTGCTTATCTATTGTGTGTAATCTCATTGCATTTTCCTTTGTGCTCTATATTTTGTCAATGCATGTCTATGTGAACAACCTAATCGTTACTTTTGAAATCCTCGATCCATTTCTGTGTTCTATACTTTGGTCTGAATCTCTTTCTAGTTGTTGTGTTTGTGTTCAACCGATACAGTTCCACTCTTTATATTGTTTTATGTTTCTTTCGCTCTGATATCTTTTCAGTTTCTTTCTTGCAATGTCAATGAATACAAATCTTTTGTAATGAGTATGTATTTATCTGAATTCAATCTCTCATATTTTAAATTCTTGAATTGTTCATGAATTCAGTTCCTAATAGTCTAGTTTTTTGTCTAATCTTTCCTTATTGTCTGATTTGTTTCTAATTTTGTTTATTTTAAAATCGTAAATTCTGTAATCAGTTTATTTGCTTTTCTTTTTTCTAACTTTCAGAATTGATTTCATTTGTGCGTTGCTTGTAGATCGTTTATTTTAAAATTACCTATCATGCATTATTTTGATTGATAATCTGTTTATGTTTTAGAAGACCATTAAAATCAACATTAGCAATGAAATTACTGACCCTGTATTTTTAATTCTTTCAATTTCACAGGACCTTGGGTTCCTGCTGGGGGTAAGAAGATTTGCATGGTTTAATATGTTTCATAGCACCCTGCACAAACTTTTCATTTCCAACATAAACACTTCAATATTGGTCTATAGTACATTTTAAGATAAATGTAATTAAAACGTTAAATTAAAACATTTCTAATATGTAACTGAAATCTATAAAATTTAACTGCAAATAAACATAATAAATACTCATATAATTTCACTTGATAATTGTGTAATTTTCCCAAATTGATTCTTAAAATGTTAAAACTTAAAAAAATACGTTTCAGTGTTAATATGCATGTAGGGTTACTTTCCCCAAAATAACTAGAGCCTTAAAATGAATCCTACTTTAATTTATTTTATTTTTATGCACAACTTTCAAATATATACTGAGCACCCTCTAAAATATGCACCCTCAAACTTCATAAAATCTTGTAAAATGTCATCCCTATTCTTTAGGTGAATGCCACGGAGCAGAATCTGACATCGTCTTCATTTTGGATTCATCAACTAGTGTCAGGGAGCCTAACTTTAAAAAAATGCTACGATTTGTTATAGACTTTCTCTCATCCGCTGACATTGATTCTGGTAGTGTACGTGTTGGTGCTGTTATTTATAGTACTGATGTGCATATCCAGTTCCATTTAAATACCTATAGGACAAAGCTCGATATATTAGAAGCTTTTGGAAAAATACCTTTTATATATGGAAGCACAAACACTTATGGAGCTTTAAACACGATGAGGACTCAAATGTTCACCAGAGAAAATGGAGATAGACCACATATTCATAATATAGTCATGTTAATAACAGATGGTGTGTCCAACATAAATCCAACGCTCACAGTTCCTGAGGCAGAGAGAGCACGGGCTGAGCACATTCACATCTATGCCATTGGCATTGGTTTAGCTGATACAACTGAATTGGCAAAAATCGCATCGAAACCGGCCACAGAAAACACATTTACTGTTCAAGATTTTGCTGAACTTGATGCACTAAAGCATAAGATATTTGATGCTTTTTGTCAGGGTATGTATCAGAATGGTATATATATATATATATATATATATATATATATATATATATATATATATATATATATATATATATATATATATATATATATATACCCGTGTGATGCAGCAATTTCCTTTTCTTGCTGCTCCTTCTATTTCTTTTGGATGTGAGATTGTGTTATTATTTTCCCTCTACTATACTATACACTACCTTATTTTCAATCTGACTTTTTCATCCTGAACCTAAATCTTTTCATATAAAATTCTTTGTTGAAATATTCTTTCTGTCCTTGATCTATTTTTAACAATTTTTAAAAACTATAAACTATGTTAAAAAATAAAATTTTCAAATCCTACATTTTAAAACAGATGAAAAATATATAATAAAAACATTACACAAAACGTTTGAGATTATTAAAATTAAGACCTCATAGAATATTTATTTTAATAATAAGAATAAAACTGACTTTAATTTATATATATATATATATATATATATATATATATATATATATATTCTTCAGAATAGTTTATATTTAACAATCAGTTGTTATGGAAACATGAGATTGTAAAGTTTACAAAATATTACTGGCAGTAATATTCTATAAGTTATCCCATCTAAACAAGAATTGCTTGATATGCAAGATAGAGCAAATAAATTAAATTGTGATTGAAATTCATTGAATCACAATTCATTAAATATATATATATATATATATATATATATATATATATATATATATATATATATATAGCGTGCGTGTGTATGTATTTACTTATATAAATAAATACAAGTTTTCATACAAATAAATAAAATATTCATATAAATAACTTTAAAAATTCAGTGAATTAACTTGGATTACTATAATGATAAATTCATCTGTTGTTAAATTAAACGACTAAACTATATGTGAATATAAATAATGCTAATTTTATGTTTTACTTTGAATAAATACCAATCAATTTTTAAGTTCATATTGACATTTAAAATTTAGTAAGTTTTTTTTTTAATTATATATTTCTGTTTCTACTTCATTATTCTGTTATTCTCTTAATCTGAACACTCTAAAAACTATTCTTTTACTGTCGTTTGAAGGGATTTCACTTTTCTAAGTGTTTGTAAGTTTTTGAGAGTCTGCGTTCTTGGTCTATTCCTTTGTCATTCTCTTTACTCAACAGTCATTCTTCAGTTTTTACTGCCTCTTTAATCTTATTTTGTCTTTACAGTTTTCTAATATTTTTTTACTTTTTCGTCTCAGATTTTAATTTTTGTTATGAAATAGTTTGTTATGATAAATGAATACCTTGTTGTATCAGTTTGTTTTAAAATCAATTTATATCAATCAGATCTTCCTTCTTTTTAATTTATTGCCAATTATTTTTCACTTTACAGTTGTTCCACTTACACGAACTCAGCCTCCAAGAACTGGTAAGATTTTGTTTCCAAACGGCTGGATAAGCAATTGGATTAAATACATCTCAGATATTGATGTATATTGAGAAATATTAGTATCTCGGCCTGAAAATTATAAGATTATACAATGTTCATATCAGTAGAATGCTCTGACAAACTTATAGTGCTTAGTTTTTTAAAATAAAGGTACGTGTTCTTATATTTATCACGGGGTCAGCTTATATGCTCACTTATTTGATCATTATAATGTTTTTATTATTTCTGACAAAAGTCGAAACTAAGAATTGATTTTTTTTACTTTCATACTTCATGTTTTTTAAGGTGATTGATATTAATTTAGGGGTGTTTATTTCGATTATACTGATATTGAATTATGATATAAAAACTAAACAAATACGCCAATTTATATGTTTAATATTATGTAATATCAGATAATTTTGATAATTATGATATTGTTTGAAATGTCACAACTTTTCTTGTCATCTTTATTTGTTGTCATTGTTATTATGTCTTGGCAAAGGTTAGAATATATTTCTGTCTATTTTCTTGAATATTTTGTGAGTTTGAATTTGTACTAATTGTTCAAATGGTTTTTATTGTTTATAAGATCTTGATGTTATTCTTAATCAATATATAAATCATTTCAGCATTAAACTACTTTCATTAAAAAGTAGTTCCATTATATATACTATCCATTGTTTTCTGGTGTGTATATAATCTAAAAAAAACACAGAAGTTTAAATATGTCAAATAATTTCCAATTTACGCATTAAAAAATTTTTTTAAATGATTTATAATATGTAAAAAGTATATTTCTCTGGGAAAACAATCTCTTACGACTATATTTTAAGCTGTCAAAAGTCGAATAAATAATTTGTTTACATGTGCATATTTTTAGTTTTACAAAAATGAAAAGGTTTTAGTTAATATTTATTGATACACAAAATACTTTCATTAATATATCAATCAATTTGAAATCTCATATAAAAGTGTAACATGGTCGTTACATGTCAAAACTTAGGACCCACACTTTGATCGCAGACAGTCGCAAAGAAACAGAGACAAGGAAAAAATTCGACTTCTCGTTTTTTCGGTGAAACAATAGACATTCATTTACAGGCACTTTCCAGAATAACACCTTGTCTCTTGTTCAAAAGTCTTCTTGTACACTAATGGACTTAACAAGACTCTTCCATGTTAAACACGTAGTAATCTGCCTTTGTCCGGCCATGTTTAGGATAGTCTTTTCCTGTCGCTCTCAGGTCATGTGTATAACATGTCTATTTTTGTTTTTCTCGGCCACGTTTTTCTTTTTTTAGTCTTTTTCTTTCCTTTTTCCTAGCTGTGACGTCACCTCGCACACAGCTCGGTCCTTTGCATACATTGCCCGTTACTGCTGCCATGTGCGGGTCCACACTCTGTTACAAAAGTTATTTATCTTGATTATTTAATTTACACACAGGAGGTGTGAGAGAATCTACTATTGTATCTTAAGTATTTTTAATGGTATTTCTTTTGAACATGTAATGAAAATAGTATTCGATTTCAAAAAAGTAAAACAATAACATGGGTAAAGATTCTTTAGATAATTTTTAACTCGTTTATATATCATGTTTATATTTTTAGGGCTTATAAAATAAACATTAAATATTCGGATTTTTCATCGATTCGTATCTTATTTATGAGAATCTAATTTTATATGTTATGGACGACTGACTCTCATCATATCATTTTTATATAATTATGAATGCAGCTTATATTTTGCGATTTTAGTGTATTTTCTTATATTTCTTATGATTTCAGTGTGATAAAAATATGTTTTGATATATCTGTTTCTTAGGAAGACCATGTTTTTTGCTAAAATAACATACTGTTTCAAATATAATTTCGAGGTTAAAATTAAATTTATACTTTTTTCTGTCCAATGTTTTACTTTTAAGGCATTTCAATTGTTATTGATGTTATTGTGCTCTGACAGGCTACCTTATTAAATGAAAAAAGAAATTGCTCTATGTAATTTTTAAAAGGATTTTGGTATAGAAATATTATGAAATTTATTTGTCTACTAAAAGTAATTTTATGGATTTTTGTTGCAGTCAATCGTTTCCTACTGATGTTTTAATTATAAATTAAAGAAAACGTTTTCTAAAAAATCAATAATTTTATTTTTAAAATGTCAAATATATAGCTCCTTATATTCTGTTATTCGGTATTATATTGATGATGTTTCTATGTTTTGTTGCTAAATCTATAACACCTTTTATACTACTGCAGTTATTACTTCTAAAAATATATAATTGACAATATTTTCATTTCACAGTGCCAGTTCGACCTCGAACAACACCAGTTGTTGGTAAGGATTTGCTTTTTCGGGAGGGTAATTTCTGGTTAAGTGAGTACAAACAAAACTTAAAAAGTGATCACGAAAAAGACTTAATATTCATAAATGTTTTGCATACAATAAATCTAAACAGTTTTATTTGGAGTTCTAAGACAAAATTCTTAAAATGGAAAACATTAAAATAGTTGAAGATATTGCTTAATAATCCAAGGAATAAATTTTCAATAAAATTGTATACGAAAAATATTTCTAAAACGTAAGATTCTATTTCAAGATCATGTGGCATCCAGATATGTATTTGGAAAAGGCCCAGTAGCACGAAATAAATTTTTAATTCAATACAAAATTTCAAAATTTTATTACAGCTTTATAAAAATAAATCGTCTACAATATAAATCTCACCCGTCTATTAGCGTGTGTGGATATATGTATGTTTGTATGCCTCACTAAAACTTTAAACACACGCAATGAACATCGACAAAATCAGTATCGTTAGAGAGATGCATCTCTCGGACGAACAATATCCAAAAATTGGCCACAAACATTAATTCTTTGACCGTCAACTGGACCGTTTTTTGCAAGGAGGGGTCAGTTTTTAGCATCCACATTTTTGTAAAGTCATTCATGCTTCGCGATCTCGACGTACGGTTAAAACAGGTATTTCGGGGCCTGTAACGTAACAAGTTGTGTGGGTAAAACAGCTGATACGTTTGCTTTTTTTTACCTCCTTTTCCACTATTGTGTTACAAGTTCGAGCCTTACTACTGTGGCTAATTTTTTTTATGCTCGCACAGGTACTCATGGGGATTTAATTATTTTCATAGGGACTTTGTTTGCTCAATACCCTTACTATACCACATATCCACACCCAGGCAACACTGGGTACTCATGCTATTTTTTTTTTTTTTTTTTTTTTTTTTTGCTTACAAAATTTTGCTTTCGGTTTCGTTTTTGGCTGATAGCACCCAAACAATGTTGTTTTTGTTTTTTTTTAATTAAAAGCGGATTTTACGATCAGGCAACATACACACCCCCTCTTCTTAATTTTTTTTACGACCGGGCAATGCTGAGCGCCCCCGCTAGTGAAAAATATATATCATTCAGTTATTTCTTTATATATGCCGATGCACAAATTATTGTTTGAATATTGTTTGACATATCCAACTGATTATCAAAATGGAAACGAAGACTAAAAACGTTTAGAGGCAAAACTTTTTTAAAATCCTTCTATTAAAACATGCCATTTTTTAATTATTAAAAAAATATAAAAACAGTATCAAAGGTTTGGGAAATATTTTCTTGAAATAAAGAACGACTATACATGAAATATAAATATAAGAGTATATTTTAATATATTATATAAAAACTGTGTACATTATAAATAACATTTTTTTTTCATTCTTTCGAATAGTTGACAATGTTTATTTAACCTTTAATAATTGTCACTCTTCTAATCTGTTCATTTTTTTCAAATAAAATCCCCGTCGTATGACCACCGACCATATTTTAAATGCTTAAACTTGTTTTATGTTATTGACTGTTAAAGATATTTGTACCATGTTTACATGTGTGTCAGTTCTGATGCCGTCCAAGGGCTATAGTAAAATATAAATATGGTGCTTCTATGTTCACTGTATAAATACTTGGTTGTGCGATTTGTTGCTGTTCATTTTTATTTCCTCCAAATTATGGAAAAAGCTTTCAAAAAGACTGTTAAATGTTTTCTCCAAACAAAATATCGTAATATATATTTGTTTTGAAATTCTTCAAGATTGTAGTAGAAAAAAATGACTACTAAAAATATAACAATAAATAAATGTATTCGTTATTGAAAAAGTAGAGATTGCAAAATAGATGATTGTTTCATTGTATATACCATGCAAAATATACTTATTCGTGTATGTAATAATAATCGACTGCTTTGTAACATATATTCTGTTAATTCTTTTACACGTGTTGTCACTCGTCATGTAATTTTATTGTAAATGATTTGGTCTGGATAATACTGTGTCATCATTTCTTTAGTGATCCGTTGTTTCTTAACCTATATTTGTGTTTTGAATCGAATCGTATTTCATCAGTTCTCTTAAATGTGTTACCGATTGTGATATAAGTCCTTAGTAAATAATTTACTCTAGATTGATTCGTGTAATCATTTATTTAATAGTCATTTGTATTGTTTTTAATCATCATTTCTTTTGTATTATACCACGTGTATATTTTGTCTCAGTTTGAATACCGTCTAAGAGTTCTAATAACATGTTGTGCATGTAAATATGGTACTTCTGTTTTGACTGTATTAATACTTGTGCGATATTCGCTTCATTGTTGTTGCCTGTTATTTCCTCCACATTATGGAAAAGGCTTTAAAATCGACCGTTAAATCTTTGCTCTAAACAAAATTTCGTAATATATGTTTTGAAATTTTTATAGAATATACTAGGAAAAATGACTATTAAAAATATAACAATAAGTAAACGTGTTCGTTATTGAAAAAGTAGAGATTTCAAAATAGATGATTGTTTCATTGTATATATCATTCAAAATATACTTATTCGTGTATGTAATAATAATCCACTGCTTTGTAACATGTCAATTCTTTTACACGTGTTGTCACTCGTCATGTAATTCTGTAGTAAATGATTTGGTCTGGATAATACAGTGTCATCGTTTCTTTAGTGATCCGTTGTTTCTTAACCTATATTTGTGTTTTTAATCGAATCTTTATCTTGAGTGAAAGATTCTGTCCGTATTCTGTAGGTGGATGTGGCCGTGCTGAGTCTGACATCGTCTTCATTTTGGATTCTTCAACTAGTGTCACTGCACCAAATTTTCAGAAAATGCTAGATTTTATTGTTCATTTTGTATCTGTTGCTGATATCAACAGTGGCAACGTGCGTATTGGTGCTGTTCTTTATAGCACAGACGTTCAAATCCAATTCCACTTGAATGAATATCACACAAAACAAGATATAATAAATGCAGTCAGGAACATTGCATATGTCTATGGCAGTACAAACACTTATGGTGGACTTCATATTACGCGCACTCAAATGTTTACACAGCAGAATGGAGATAGACCTTCAGTTCCCAACATTGCAATTCTTCTCACTGATGGTGTATCAAATGTCAACGCTTTTGAAACAATTCCGGAGGCTGAAAGGACAAGAGCTGACAACATTCATATATATGCAGTTGGTATTGGCTTGGCTGAGACCACAGAACTGAGCCAGATTGTTTCTCGACCAATCTCTGACAATATGTTTGTAGTTGATGACTTCCAGGCACTCAAAATTTTGGAAGAGAACATACTTGATCAATTTTGTCCAGGTAGCTATGCATGATTAAATCCCTTTCACAAGTTCTCTTTTCTCTTTTTTTTTTTAACTCGCATCTATATTTATCTGATAAATTTAATATCGTATTTTTCGATCATAATTGCTTCTCTTAAGCTCTATATAATAGATCTCTTTTTCCTTTTCATTTATTTTATTGATTTTATATTTTAATTTAAACGCATCCTAATAGTTATCAGTGGATTTTTCTCGATTAATTTAGCTATGAAAGTTTTAAATATTTTATCTAAATTTTTTTTTTATGTTTATTGTTCATATTATATATTTAAAAGACAACCGATGTTATTAGAATCGTATAAATTAATCCATCCTTTTCCTTTATAATTTCTTTTGTTATTTTTTTGTTTTCATTTTTCTTCCTTTGAAGATTGTAATGCTGGGTATGGGGCAGCCAAACCAACTACCAACATTGCCCCGCTTTTTATTGAAACCAACCGAGAGCTCTTTTTAGTATCCTCGCTGTTCCCTTAAAGTATGAATGCTGTTGTGTGCAAGTAACATGATTTTAAATGTGTTATAAAAGTTTGATGCAACTGAAAACTCATATATTTTGGGAATTCATAAGTTTTTTTTTTTTTAGTGAAGTAAGGAATTACACTGCAAAGTAACTTCATCTAACCCAAATATAAATATTATATAAATGTCAATGATTGTATTAGAGGTATGTTTTATTTTCCTCTTAAACAGAGAAAAAGGAGAAAGTTATAATAAATTTATATATATATATATTGATTGATGTCGTCAAATAATATTTTCTGACATTTTCCATACAATGGTATGTGACAACCTTTTTTATCTGATAACTTTAATTTCTTGCCTCTTTATTCCATTTATTTCATTTTTTTATGCTCTTTATCCTCCTAACTCTGTTCTTATTGTTTATTCATATTCATGCTTCTAGAAGTTTAACTTTAAACATATCCCATTATGCACCGGAGATTCATATACATTCTATCATAACAAACTCGCTCATAATTTATCCAAATTGAGTTGTATCAATTTATTTTCCATTCTCTATGTTAAAGATATGTGAATATATCTCGACTCAAACAAAAATTTATTGATCGAAATAAGCACCATTAGAACCAACACACTTTTACCAATGCAAAACAGCTGTATTAAAAATCTTGCATTCTGAAGGCGATGAAGTCGCTGAAGGTGTTTTTGATATCACTTAGGTTTTTGAAGCATTTCCCACGCAGAAAGTTGTCGAGAGGTTTGAAAAAGAGGTAGTCGGGTGGAGAGCGGCCTGGAGAGTATGGCAAATGAGACAGTGTTTTGTAGCCGAATTCGTTCAATTTCTGCAGGGTCGGTTTAACAACATGCGGTCGGGCATTGTCATAGAGGAGAATTTGGCTTTATCTGTTGGCTAATGCTGGGTGTTGTTGTCGAAGTTTCTGGTGCATTTCAACAATACTTCCCTGCCATAATGGTTTAGCCTGCATTCGAAAAACTGTAATGGATGGAACGGTTGCAGACCACCAAACAGTCAGCATGACCTTCTTTTGGTGCAAATCTAGTTTCGGGGAGTGTCGTGGAGCTTTGTCAGTATCTAACCACTGAACTGAGTGCTGCTGGTTGTTGTAAAGAACCAATTTTTCATCACAAGTCACAACCCAGTCAAGAAATAGGTCTTGTTGCATAAAAGAAGAGAAGATGACATTTCATAACGGCATTTCTTTAGGTTGTTATTTAATTCATCAGGCACCCATTTATCAAGCTATTTTGTCTTTCCAATCTCTCTGAAGTGGTTGGAAATCGTCGTATACATTACGTTTAAATAAGAAGTAAGTTCTCGAATAGTTGTGCGTGGATTGACTTCGATTAAGGCTCTTAATTGATCATTGTCAACATCCGATGGCTGACCACTACGCTCATCATCTTCAAGACTTGTTACCGCCACAAAATTTATTAAACCATCATTGTGCTGTGCGTTCAGTAGTAATTCCTGGGCCAAACGCTAAATTGATATCTCGAGCTATTTCAGCAGCTTTTTGGCCTAGGTTGAATTAAAATAAGAAAATTGTACGAATTTGCTTTTTTGTCCATTTTGTATTTAACGTTCTGAACAGAAGGCATAATTATTAAACGATTGTAATTTAAACGATTAGATAGTGCAAAAAACGCTCATTAAAATAATATATAAAGTAAAGGTATTATAACGAAAACGTATTTGAAAATACATCATTTGAAATCAAAATTAAGAATTCCACAAGAACTTTCTTCTCAACCTAATATATATTTATTTACCTTTCAACAAAAGAAAATAATAAATTCTATTTCATTTTAAATCTAACAATCTCATACATTTTGAAAAGTCTACTTGCACAATATTTTATGGAATCATCAGTATCATAATACATTCAATAATTCAATATCATAATTTGAATTATATGGAGACTTCAAATATTTCATAGAATATATACACATTATAAGAAACGTAGGTGAAACAAGATAACGAATATAAATTCCTATGATGTTTATTTTTTATTATTTGAAATATTTCTTTTTTAATACGACTCTTTTTCGATTAAACATAACTAATCATCAGGCTGAAAGTTAGCACTTATTTTGGCAATAAATTAAAATACACTGATGTTTAAAGGAGAACAAAGTAATACTGAATTGAAAATTGGGTGTCCAAACGTAAACAGTTTCTGAAGATCAGTCTTACATCATATATGTGTCTTGCTTTCAAGTACAGTAGAGTGAATGAAATAGGTTCTATATTATATATGCTGTCATTATATAAAGCAAGTCAAAATCTCGTTTTGGCTTTTCACGATACACACTTTCTAAAAGTCCGATCTAAATCTAAATATTACAATCAATAGCATGTAAAGTGTATCATATGTCAGTATAAAACACTCTATAAATGTAAATTAAATATATCGAAAATAGTATTATAGATCCAAGCAATATTTTATCTTTGTCATGTTCTATTTCTTCTCCAGCACCCAGAACTACTCCTGTTCCTATAACTCCTAAGGGTAAGACATTTGTTCTACGTCTACATCTTAACTACGTGTATTTTCTGTTTATTGTTCTTATGAAATAGCCATGTTCTTAGACAATTGTATTTTACACAAGTATTTGTAATAGTTGGTGTTTAGGTAATGTTTGTCCATCTATCTTACGTTTGTTTTAGTTTGACAGGTAGTAGCATCCTGTTCTGTTTCTGTAATTCATTGATTTACCTCGTTTGACTTTTGTTTATGTAGCGTTATTCTTGTTTTGTTCTGTTGTATATATTGATGATCATGTGATATTATTTTTTTAATGTCTCGTGCTCCCATAGTTCATACCTGGTTTTGTTCCGTTTCCTATATTCATGTAGTTAGCAACTGTTAACATGCCGATGCTTAATATATATGTGTGATACTAATAATGTGGAAATTATTATTTGACAATGAGAAACCGATTACTGTCTTTTCTGTACACTAATAACACTAAATATATTTGTAATAATAACCGACTTCTTTGTAACTTACGTTCTCTCAGTTTTCTTCTGTGTGTTGTAATTTATGTAATTCGTTCAAAAATAATTTGCATCAGATTAAGATAATATGAAAATTATCATTCAATGAAAGTGGATGATAAATTGATAATAAGCCAGTCTGTAATCATATTGTACTGTTGTTCTGTGCATATAAGTAAAGCGACTGCTTTGTTACGCGTGTCCTATTATGTATTGTCACTTGTAATGTAATTCCTACGTGAATAATTTCGTTCAAATTAAAATAAAACTTTTCTCATTTCTTTAGTGATTCTTTGTTTCTTCATTATTATTTGCGTTTTGAATCGAATCTTTATCTTGAGTGAAAGATTCTGTCCGTATTCTGTAGGTGGATGTGGCCGTGCTGAGTCTGACATCGTCTTCATTTTGGATTCTTCAACTAGTGTCACTGCACCAAATTTTCAGAAAATGCTAGATTTTATTGCTCATTTTGTATCTGTTGCTGATATCAACAGTGGCAACGTGCGTATTGGTGCTGTTCTTTATAGCACGGACGTTCAAATCCAATTCCACTTGAATGAATATCACACAAAACAAGATATAATAAATGCAGTCAGGAACATTCCATATGTCTATGGCAGTACAAACACTTATGGTGGACTTCATATTACGCGCACTCAAATGTTTACACAGCAGAATGGAGATAGACCTTCAGTTCCCAACATTGCAATTCTTCTCACTGATGGTGTATCAAATGTCAACGCATTTGAAACAATTCCCGAGGCTGAAAGGACAAGAGCTGACAACATTCATATATATGCAGTTGGTATTGGCTTGGCTGAGACCACAGAACTGAGCCAGATTGTTTCTCGACCCATCTCCGAAAACATGTTTGTAGTTGATGACTTCCAAGCACTCAAAACTTTGGAAGAAAACATACTTGATCAGTTTTGTCAAGGTAGCTATTCAAATCTTATGACTTTTTTTCATTTTCCATCTTGTGTCTACACCTCTGCTTATCTGTCTGTCTAGTCTATTCTTTGCTATTATTATTCTTTTAATTTTCTCTTATTCGCTTATGGATTACACCATTATCACCTGATTAATTTCCTGTTCTTTTTCTGTTTTTACTCGCAATAATTTTTGTTTCTCATTATTTTATATTATACTTTATATTTAGATTCACCTTTATAGACTGTATTCATATGGGCGTTATCCAACTATTGATCTTTGCAAAGAGATTTAATTGATTAATCTTAGCTTTTTGTTACAGTTAATTTCAAATAGACTTTAATAGACGATGAAACGTAAAATTGTGAAAGTTTAATAGTCTATAAACTGTCTCATCATTTATTTTTGTAAATTCGTACTCATGCAAGTTAGTGGTAAAAATGTGACATATGTTTTAACTTTTCCTAAGATTTTCTTATCTTAAGAATGCTTTGTTTCACAAAATAAACATCCAAACATAAGAGATATTATTCAGCAATAGTTCCCATGAATTTTATTTTTAATTTACTTGATATCTCTTTCTTGAATGTTGAATAGATTCATTGTGGAATAAGCAAATATGCTGTGGAAGAGTAACGATGTTAGTTATTAATATAACAATCTTTAAAATATACAAAACACATCCTCTGTTGTAAAAAGTTATTGGGACTAATAAACTGGTTAAAATGTAAAGGTAGACGACAAAAAATGTTTATCGTATACATCAGATTTTTAATGAATATCCAGAATTATGTAGGTTATTATATTTATGTTGCATAATCTTTAGTACGGTGGTCTATTGTTCTATTGTTAGACATACTACCTGCTTCTTTCAGATTCAAGTCGATTAAACCATTTAATATGTACTAATCATACAAAAAACAAATAACAAAAATTATATTATACGCTTTAAAAACATTTTTGTCAATATTAATTATATTTATGTTTAACAGTCTTATAGATCTAAACGATATTTTATGAATGTACTGTTTTATTTTTCTCCAGCTCCCAGAACTACTCCTGTTTCTATACCACCTAAGGGTAAGAGATCTGTTCTATGTCTGAATCAAAACTATGTGTAGATTCCTCGATTCTATATCATGAAATAAGAATGTCATTAATGCTGTCCTTAACAAGGTGTCACATTCAGAATTATTTGTAATAGTTGGTGTTCAATCGAAGTCATTTGTTATTTCTGTGTTTTCTTATACTTTGACATGTCGTAGCGTCTTTATTTTGTTGTTGTTAATTCATTTTTTATACATGATGCAATTCTTTATTTACATAATGTTATTCTTTATTTGTCCTGTCTTATTTTGTGTTCATCTAATGTTGACCTTGTGATATTCCCACTCTAAGATTAATGTTCTTACATGCCGCTTATTCACTGTTAAAATAAATGAGTGTACGAATTTATTTTAAATACACATATATGCTACTGTAAAAATAAAATTGTCATACTTTAATTAACGTAATAGTTTCCAACTTTAATTAGTGGAATAGTTTGAAACTTCATTATCCATTTTTTTTCTTATTTGCATTATGCTTCTACGTATGTAACAATAACTGACTGTTTTCTTACTTCTGTTCTGTTAGTTTTTTTCTGCGTGTTGTCATTTGTCCTGCAACTCATTAGTCAATGAATGAAGATATTTTTTCATGATTCTTTTAATGATCATTCGTTTCGTCACCATTATTTGTGTTTTATATAAAAGCTTTATCTTGAGTGAAAGATTATGTCCGTATTCTGTAGGTGGATGTGGCCATGCTGAGTCTGACATCGTCTTCATTTTGGATTCTTCAACTAGTGTCACTGCACCAAATTTTCAGAAAATGCTAGATTTTATTGCTCATTTTGTATCTGTTGCTGATATCAACAGTGGCAACGTGCGTATTGGTGCTGTTCTTTATAGCACAGACGTTCAAATCCAATTCCACTTGAATGAATATCACACAAAACAAGATATAATAAATGCAGTCAGGAACATTCCATATGTCTATGGCAGTACAAACACTTATGGTGGACTTCATATTACGCGTACTCAAATGTTTACACAACAGAATGGAGATAGACCTTCAGTTCCCAACATTGCAATTCTTCTCACTGATGGTGTATCAAATGTCAACGCATTTGAAACAATTCCCGAGGCTGAAAGGACAAGAGCTGACAACATCCATATATATGCAGTTGGTATCGGCTTGGCTGAGACCACAGAACTGAGACAGATTGTTTCTCGACCCATCTCTGACAACATGTTTGTAGTTGATGACTTCCAAGCACTCAAAACTTTGGAAGAGAACATACTTGATCAGTTTTGTTCAGGTAGCTATACAAATGTTATAACACTTTTACATATCTCCTGTTTATATTTTCCATCTTCTGCTTACACATTTTCTTATCTGGCTCTCGTCTCTATGTATTACTATTTTTTCTCTTCCTTTAAATCCTTTTTGCTTCTGGATTACATCATTCTCACCTCATTTATTTCTCTTTGTTTTCTTTTTGTATTTTAATTATTCACATGGTTTTTACCATATTAACGTTTTTACTTATCGTCTGAAATAATCACAGGAGAAATAGATAAGTAAAAAAAAAATAATTATATATTTTCAAGGAAAAACCGTTTAAAATACTTTTTAATTAATAATTAATTTTTATTTATATGCATACAGATTTAAATTATGTTGCTTTTATTTGATTTGCTAGTTTGATTTAATTCATATTAAGGAAACAAAACAACAGGACATTTATTATAAATTTATATGATATTTATTTTCATATTCAATCACTATGTGTTTTAATTATATGAAACAGGCTCATTTTTAAATAAACAAATAGTCTGTGGGAGAGTTAGGATATTATTAAGTTAGCAATCTATTTATACAAAAGACTTTCTCTGATTGCAATGAATTTAAAATAAACCGATTAAAATTTAAATGACTGCGACAGATCAGGTTTATCTTGTAGATCAGACAAGGCTTTAATGAATACAAGGAATTAAATGCACTCGTATGCTATCTTTTTTATGTTGCTTTAAAATTCTAGTTCGTGTGAATAATTTCTGAAAGTCCGATTGGACCATTTATATGCACTGAAAATATTCAAATCAATAACAAAGAAATTCTAATCTGTGTTTACAAACATTTTTGTCAGTATAGATAATATTAATTATAAACATTATTGTAGATCTAATCGATATTTTATGAATGTACTGTTCCATTTTTCTCCAGCTCCCAGAACTAGTCCTGTTCCTATACCACCTAAGGGTAAGATATATGTTCTATGTCTAAATAAAACTATGTGTAGATTCCTCGTTTCTATATCATGAAAAAATATTAATTGCATGAATCTTGTCCTTAACAAGTCGTCACGTCCAGAATTATTTGTAATAGTTGGTGTTCAATCGAAGTCATTTGTCATTTCTATCTTTTCTTATACTTTGACATGTCGTTGCGTCTTCATTTTGTTGGGGTTAATTTATTTTTTATACATGATGCAATTCTATATTTACATAATGTTATTCTTTATTTGTCCTGTCTTATTTTGTGTTCATCTAATGTTGACCTTGTGATATTCCCACTCTAAGATTAATGTTCTTACATGCCGCTTATTCACTGTTAAAATAAATGAGTGTACGAATTTATTTTAAATACACATATATGCTACTGTAAAAATAAAATTGTCATACTTTAATTAGTGGAATAGTTTGAAACTTTCATTATCCATTTTTTTATCTTATTTGAATTATGGTTCTATGTATGTAACAATAACTGACTATTTTGTTACTTTTGTTTTGTCAGTTTTCTTCTGTGTGTTGTCATTTGTCCTGAAACGCATTAGTCAATGAATGAAGATATTTTTTCATGATTCTTTTAATGATCATTCGTTTCGTCACCATTATGTGTGTTTCATATAAAATCTTTATCCTGAGTGAAAGATTATGTCCGTATTCTGTAGGTGGATGTGGCCATGCTGAGTCTGACATCGTCTTCATTTTGGATTCTTCAACTAGTGTCACTGCACCAAATTTTCAGAAAATGCTAGATTTTATTGTTCATTTTGTATCTGTTGCTGATATCAACAGTGGCAACGTGCGTATTGGTGCTGTTCTTTATAGCACGGACGTTCAAATCCAATTCCACTTGAATGAATATCACACAAAACAAGATATAATAAATGCAGTCAGGAACATTCCATATGTCTATGGCAGTACAAACACTTATGGTGGACTTCATATTACGCGCACTCAAATGTTTACACAGCAGAATGGAGATAGACCTTCAGTTCCCAACATTGCAATTCTTCTCACTGATGGTGTATCAAATGTCAACGCATTTGAAACAATTCCCGAGGCTGAAAGGACAAGAGCTGACAAAATTCATATATATGCAGTTGGTATTGGCTTGGCTGAGACAACAGAACTGAGCCAGATTGTTTCTCGACCAATCTCTGACAACATGTTTGTAGTTGATGACTTCCAAGCACTCAAAACTTTGGAAGAGAACATACTTGATCAGTTTTGTTCAGGTAGCTATACAAATGTTATAACTTTTTTAACATATCTCCTGTTTATATTTTCCATCTCCTACTTACACAGTTTCCTATCTGGCTCTCTAATCTATATTTTATATTATTTTTTCTCTTTCTTTTACTCTTATTTACTCATGGATAACACCATTCTAACAAACTTAATTTTTTTTTGTTTTTCTTATTTTAACTTTTATTATTTACATAAAGTTTATCATTTTCACCATTTTCAAACACCTGACATAATCTTAGATTACTAAGATTAGTAAAAAAAATAAATGATAGACAGTTAAAGAAAAACAGTATTAAATAGTTTTAAAATAATACATAATAAATTTGTACGTATATGTATAAAGAATTGGTACTTGTGCAGAATTTGAACAAGACGTGAATAACCGCCCACTCGGCTTTGCTCAGAACATGATGTCGTGCGCTCGGGGTTGGCTGTAATCTGATGTAAGATGCCGATCCATGTATAGCAAAGCAGCAGACGATTATTGGGGAAAGTATTGACAAAACTATCAATAGTACCAGCCGAGAGTTTCTTCTACAATTAACTTTTAGAGTTTATATTAAAACAGAAATTTGGCAATGATCCTTTTGTGTCCATCTTAAACCATATATCGGAAAGCTATCCAATTGGTTGGGCAAAGATTCTTTCACATCTGCTGTCTCTTCTCACTCCACTTTGACATCCTCTGATGCGACTGTAGAAAAGTCAACCTAATCTTAAAGGAGTATTTCGACTGGCTTAATTAAATTTAGTTTGAAAAAATCGGTTGCTCAACCCCACCAGATAGGGAAAAATATGCAGAGAAAAAATAACAAAAACAAGTTTACTTTACATACATTACAAAAATAAAGAAAAATGGAGAAAAAAAATTACATGAAAAACACATGGAAAAAAGTTCTTGTTTTTAAACCTTTGTTGAAAAATATGAAAACCACAAAATAAATTTGGTTTTCTAATTAGGTGATTCAATGTTGTTTGACAAAAAATCATTAGTCGTAAAAAAAAAAACTTGTTTATTTTTTTCATTTACAAGAATTTGTTAAGAGAATAAAACAAAAATTGTTACAGTAGGTCATTGTTTCCTTTATATTATCGTTATATATACATTTTTGGAGTGATTTTATAATATTTTTAATGTTTTCTGCGGTATTTTCCTTGAGTAGCGTGTTTACATTTTGATAATCGGTGACGCTTGGTAAATAATAGCAGTTGACGTTTGATTCCGAGCAAAGCCGAGTGGCCAGTTAGTTAAGTCTGGTTTAAATAGACTTGTTAAAATGTAAATGTCGTGTACAGATTATGTTCATATTCTACATCTGACAAGATCTTTAATGAATACAAGGAATAAAATGCATGTTATCTTATTTATGTTGCATTGTCTTAAATAAGGTTTGTAAGATTACTTTCTGAAAGTCTGATTCAATCATTTACTATGAACTAAGGATAAAAAGGAAATCGTATTATGCGCTTTAAAAACATTTCTGCCAATATAGATTATATTTATTTTTGATAGTATCATAGATCTAAACGATATTTTATGAATGTACTGTTCTATTTTTCTCCAGCTCCCAGAACTACTCCTGTTCCTATACCACCTAAGGGTAAGAGATATGTTCTATGTCTAAATAAAACTATGTGTAGATTCTTCATTTATATATCATGAAATAATAATTTCATGAATCTTGTCCTTAACAAGTCGTCACGTCCAGAATTATTTGTAATAGTTGGTGTTCAATCGAAGTCATTCGTTATTTCTGTCTTTTCTAATACTTTGACATGTCGTAGCGTCTTTATTTTGTTGTTGTTTATTCATTTTTTATACATGATGCAATTCTTTATTTACATAATGTTATTCATTATTTGTCCTGTCTTATTTTGTGTTCATCTAATGTTGATCTTGTGATATTCTCACTGTCAGATTAATGTTCTCATATGCTGTTTATTCACTGTTAAAATAAATGAGTGTACGAATTCATTTTAAATACACATTTATTCTGATATAAAAATAAAAGAATCATACTTTAATTAGTGGAATATTTTGAAACTTTCATTATCCATTTTTTTTACCTTATTTGCATTGTGGTTCTATGTATGTAACAATAACTGACTGTTTTGTTACTTTTGTTTTGTCAGTTTTCTTCTGTGTGTTGTCATTTGTCCTGAAACGCATTAGTCAATGAATGAAGATATTTTTTCATGATTCTTTTAATGATCATTCGTTTCGTCACCATTATGTGTGTTTCATATAAAATCTTTATCCTGAGTGAAAGATTATGTCCGTATTCTGTAGGTGGATGTGGCCATGCTGAGTCTGACATCGTCTTCATTTTGGATTCTTCAACTAGTGTCACTGCACCAAATTTTCAGAAAATGCTAGATTTTATTGTTCATTTTGTATCTGTTGCTGATATCAACAGTGGCAACGTGCGTATTGGTGCTGTTCTTTATAGCACGGACGTTCAAATCCAATTCCACTTGAATGAATATCACACAAAACAAGATATAATAAATGCAGTCAGGAATATTTCATATGTCTATGGCAGTACAAACACTTATGGTGGACTTCATATTACGCGCACTCAAATGTTTACACAGCAGAATGGAGATAGACCTTCAGTTCCCAACATTGCAATTCTTCTCACTGATGGTGTATCAAATGTCAACGCTTTTGAAACAATTCCCGAGGCTGACAGGACAAGAGCTGACAACATTCATATATATGCAGTTGGTATTGGCTTGGCTGAGACAACAGAACTGAGCCAGATTGTTTCTCGACCAATCTCTGACAACATGTTTGTAGTTGATGACTTCCAAGCACTCAAAACTTTGGAAGAGAACATACTTGATCAGTTTTGTTCAGGTAGCTATACAAATGTTATAACTTTTTTAACATATCTCCTGTTTATATTTTCCATCTCCTACTTACACAGTTTCCTATCTGGCTCTCTAATCTATATTTTATATTATTTTTTCTCTTTCTTTTACTCTTATTTACTCATGGATAACACCATTCTAACAAACTTAATTTTTTTTTGTTTTTCTTATTTTAACTTTTATTATTTACATAAAGTTTATCATTTTCACCATTTTCAAACACCTGACATAATCTTAGATTACTAAGATTAGTAAAAAAAATAAATGATAGACAGTTAAAGAAAAACAGTATTAAATAGTTTTAAAATAATACATAATAAATTTGTACGTATATGTATAAAGAATTGGTACTTGTGCAGAATTTGAACAAGACGTGAATAACCGCCCACTCGGCTTTGCTCAGAACATGATGTCGTGCGCTCGGGGTTGGCTGTAATCTGATGTAAGATGCCGATCCATGTATAGCAAAGCAGCAGACGATTATTGGGGAAAGTATTGACAAAACTATCAATAGTACCAGCCGAGAGTTTCTTCTACAATTAACTTTTAGAGTTTATATTAAAACAGAAATTTGGCAATGATCCTTTTGTGTCCATCTTAAACCATATATCGGAAAGCTATCCAATTGGTTGGGCAAAGATTCTTTCACATCTGCTGTCTCTTCTCACTCCACTTTGACATCCTCTGATGCGACTGTAGAAAAGTCAACCTAATCTTAAAGGAGTATTTCGACTGGCTTAATTAAATTTAGTTTGAAAAAATCGGTTGCTCAACCCCACCAGATAGGGAAAAATATGCAGAGAAAAAATAACAAAAACAAGTTTACTTTACATACATTACAAAAATAAAGAAAAATGGAGAAAAAAAATTACATGAAAAACACATGGAAAAAAGTTCTTGTTTTTAAACCTTTGTTGAAAAATATGAAAACCACAAAATAAATTTGGTTTTCTAATTAGGTGATTCAATGTTGTTTGACAAAAAATCATTAGTCGTAAAAAAAAAAACTTGTTTATTTTTTTCATTTACAAGAATTTGTTAAGAGAATAAAACAAAAATTGTTACAGTAGGTCATTGTTTCCTTTATATTATCGTTATATATACATTTTTGGAGTGATTTTATAATATTTTTAATGTTTTCTGCGGTATTTTCCTTGAGTAGCGTGTTTACATTTTGATAATCGGTGACGCTTGGTAAATAATAGCAGTTGACGTTTGATTCCGAGCAAAGCCGAGTGGCCAGTTAGTTAAGTCTGGTTTAAATAGACTTGTTAAAATGTAAATGTCGTGTACAGATTATGTTCATATTCTACATCTGACAAGATCTTTAATGAATACAAGGAATAAAATGCATGTTATCTTATTTATGTTGCATTGTCTTAAATAAGGTTTGTAAGATTACTTTCTGAAAGTCTGATTCAATCATTTACTATGAACTAAGGATAAAAAGGAAATCGTATTATGCGCTTTAAAAACATTTCTGCCAATATAGATTATATTTATTTTTGATAGTATCATAGATCTAAACGATATTTTATGAATGTACTGTTCTATTTTTCTCCAGCTCCCAGAACTACTCCTGTTCCTATACCACCTAAGGGTAAGAGATATGTTCTATGTCTAAATAAAACTATGTGTAGATTCTTCATTTATATATCATGAAATAATAATTTCATGAATCTTGTCCTTAACAAGTCGTCACGTCCAGAATTATTTGTAATAGTTGGTGTTCAATCGAAGTCATTCGTTATTTCTGTCTTTTCTAATACTTTGACATGTCGTAGCGTCTTTATTTTGTTGTTGTTTATTCATTTTTTATACATGATGCAATTCTTTATTTACATAATGTTATTCATTATTTGTCCTGTCTTATTTTGTGTTCATCTAATGTTGATCTTGTGATATTCTCACTGTCAGATTAATGTTCTCATATGCTGTTTATTCACTGTTAAAATAAATGAGTGTACGAATTCATTTTAAATACACATTTATTCTGATATAAAAATAAAAGAATCATACTTTAATTAGTGGAATATTTTGAAACTTTCATTATCCATTTTTTTTACCTTATTTGCATTGTGGTTCTATGTATGTAACAATAACTGACTGTTTTGTTACTTTTGTTTTGTCAGTTTTCTTCTGTGTGTTGTCATTTGTCCTGCAACGCATTAGTCAATGAATGAAGATATTTTTTCATGATTCTTTTAATGATCATTCGTTCGTCATCATTTTGTGTGTTTTATATAAAATCTTTATCTTGAGTGAAAGATTCTGTCCGTATTCTGTAGGTGGATGTGGCCATGCTGAGTCTGACATCGTCTTCATTTTGGATTCTTCAACTAGTGTCACTGCACCAAATTTTCAGAAAATGCTAGATTTTATTGTTCATTTTGTATCTGTTGCTGATATCAACAGTGGCAACGTGCGTATCGGTGCTGTTCTTTATAGCACAGACGTTCAAATCCAATTCCACTTGAATGAATATCACACAAAACAAGATATAATAAATGCAGTCAGGAACATTCCATATGTCTATGGCAGTACAAACACTTATGGTGGACTTCATATTACGCGCACTCAAATGTTTACACAGCAGAATGGAGATAGACCTTCAGTTCCCAACATTGCAATTCTTCTCACTGATGGTGTATCAAATGTCAACGCTTTTGAAACAATTCCCGAGGCTGAAAGGACAAGAGCTGACAAAATTCATATATATGCAGTTGGTATTGGCTTGGCTGAGACAACAGAACTGAGCCAGATTGTTTCTCGACCAATCTCTGACAACATGTTTGTAGTTGATGACTTCCAAGCACTCAAAACTTTGGAAGAGAACATACTTGATCAGTTTTGTTCAGGTAGCTATACAAATGTTATAACACTTTTACTCTTATTTGCTTCTGGATTACATCATTCTCACCTAATTTATTTCACTTTCTTTTCTGTTTTTTACTTTAATTATTCACATGGTTTTATCATATTAAATTTTTTTCTCATCTGCTGAAATAATCACAGGAGAAATAGATAAGTAATAAATAATTAAATTATATTCTGCCAAGGAAACCCCGTTAAAAATACTTTTAGTTAAGAAATAATTAATCTTTATTTATATGCCTTAAGATTTAAAATATGTTGCTTTTTATTTGATATGCTAGTTTCATGTAATTCATATTTAGAAAACAAAAAATAGGACGTTCATTATAAATTCATATGACATTTATTTTCTAATGTAATCATTATGTGTTTTGTTTAAAGGAATCTGGCTCATTTTGAAATAAACACTTAGTCTGTGGTAGAGTCACGAAATGATTAAGTTATCAGTCTATTAATACAAAACACTTTTTCTGTTCACAATAAATTAAAAATAAAATGATTAAAATTTAAATGACTTCTACAGATTATGTTTATCTTGTACACCAGACAAGACCTTAGACAAGGAATTAAATATCTCTTACGTTTTTCATGCTGCTTTAAGATTCTAGTTCGTGAGAATAATTTCTGAAAGTCTGATTGAACCATTTATTATGCGCTGACAATATTCAAATAAATAACAAAGAAATTCTAATCAGTGTTTTAAAACATTCTTGTAAGTATAGATAATATTAATTATACACATTATTATAGATCTAATCGATATTTTATGAATGTACTGTTCTATTTTTCTCCAGCTCCCAGAACTACTCCTGTTCCTATACCAACTAAGGGTAAGAGATCTGTTCTGTGTCTAAATAAAAACTTCGTGTAGATTGTCCGTTTCTATATCATGAAATAAAATTTCATGAATCTTGTCCTTAACAAGTTGTCATGTTCAGAATCATTTCTAATGGTTGGTGTTCAATCGAAGTTATTTGAATTTCCGTCTTTTCTTATATTTTGACATGTCATAGCGTCTTTATTCTGTTGTTGTTGTTGTTGTTGTTAATTCATTTTTATACATGATGCAATCCTTTGTTTTTTACATAATGTTATTCTTTATTTGTCCTGTCTTATTTTGTGTCCATCTAATGTTGACTTTGTTATATTCCCACTGTACCTTTAATATTCTCGCATCCCATTTAGTCACTGTTAAAAATAAATGAGTGTACGAATTTATTTTAAATACACATATATGCTACTGTAAAAATAAAATTGTCATACTTTAATTAGTGGAATAGTTTGAAACTTTCATTATCCATTTTTTTATCTTATTTGAATTATGGTTCTATGTATGTAACAATAACTGACTGTTTTGTTACTTTTGTTTTGTCAGTTTTCTTATGTGTGTTGTCATTTGTCCTTAAACTCATTAGTCAATGAATGAAGATATTTTTTCATGATTCTTTTAATGATCATTCGTTTCGTCACCATTATGTGTGTTTTATATAAAATCTTTATCTTGAGTGAAAGATTCTGTCCGTATTCTGTAGGTGGATGTGGCCATGCTGAGTCTGACATCGTCTTCATTTTGGATTCTTCAACTAGTGTCACTGCACCAAATTTTCAGAAAATGCTAGATTTTATTGTTCATTTTGTATCTGTTGTTGATATCAACAGTGGCAACGTGCGTATTGGTGCTGTTCTTTATAGCACAGACGTTCAAATCCAATTCCACTTGAATGAATATCACACAAAACAAGATATAATAAATGCAGTCAGGAATATTTCATATGTCTATGGCAGTACAAACACTTATGGTGGACTTCATATTACGCGCACTCAAATGTTTACACAGCAGAATGGAGATAGACCTTCAGTTCCCAACATTGCAATTCTTCTCACTGATGGTGTATCAAATGTCAACGCATTTGAAACAATTCCCGAGGCTGAAAGGACAAGAGCTGACAACATTCATATATATGCAGTTGGTATTGGCTTGGCTGAGACCACAGAACTGAGCCAGATTGTTTCTCGACCAATCTCTGACAACATGTTTGTAGTTGATGACTTCCAAGCACTCAAAACATTGGAAGAGAACATACTTGATCAATTTTGTCCAGGTAGCTATATGCATCATAGCGATTTCTCTAATTTCTTTTTTCTCTTTTAATCCACATCTTTCTTATCTGATGAATATAATTTTCTGCTAATTTTTATCGCAATCTATTCTTTCATGCTCAATATCTTTCTAACTTTGTTCTTACTTCAAAAGTCGGATTTCATCTCAGCTGTTTATCCCTAACCAAATGTGTAACGTATACCTTAAATTCTCTCTCGTTATTTCCTTTCACTTTCAAATGGATAAGCAATAAATATACACACTGCTTGTACACAATTTCAACTAATGAATTTCGTAAATATTTTTAATATTTCTACTCTCATATTAGTTATCAGTTTATTTACCTATTTCATCCTATTAAGCACATGTATGCAAATTATATGAAATTAAATGTTATATGGCGTGAAGTACTTTTATTAAACATTAATGACATATACTAACAAAAATATAATGAAAAAATATTTGCAATTAAACATTATTTTATGTGTGCTAGTTCTAAAATAATCACTGATATGCATTCATAAAACTCGGTGAAATAGGTAGTAGAAATATAAACTGAACCTTTATAATACCTTCTGGAAGTAAATATACTAACAAAAATATTATGAAAAAATATTTGGAATTAAACATTATTTTACTTCAACTGATAACATTTTCACTAATACAGTTGATAAATATTTTGCAATTACTTTTTGTCTAAAACAAATTTATTGAAATTTTCTCTTTCAACAAAGAAGCTAAGAGAGAGAGAACCATAGCTCCAAGACCAACAACTCTGGCGCTTACAACAAGAGGTGAGATAAATCGTGAATTCTGGTATAGAAGATTTAAATGAGAAATCATGTTTAATTAGGTTGTGCGTCTTGATATAACTAAAGAAGTAAAGTTTTTATATGCTAACAAGAAATTTATTTTCACGTATACATTTTTATAATTATTCAAAAGTTCCTATAATTAAAGGATTTACATCATCTTTAATAATCTATTGCACATAATGTGCATATGATGCATAACACATTAACAAAGAGATTGCAATCACAACCAGTTTTAACATTGATCACGTAAGACTATGTTTTTTTGATAGTTTTAATATGATTCTCCAAATTATTTATCTATAGTTTTACATCAAATTTATAATGTACTGAAATTAGTTCATTATAATTGGTCCTTATTTTTTAATACAAAACCGTTGCTCTATTTCTGTTAGACAAATGAAAATAAGAATATTATATATTATATATATTGTGTTGCATTGGTTCTGTTTGTAAAGGTATATAACTAAATTAAGTGAGCTAGTTTTTAAATAATCACTTATTTGCATTCATAAAACTCAGTTAAACAGTTAATAGAAATATAAATTGAACCCAATCTAACACAAATATAGATAATATATATCTATTTTACACTGACTGTATTAAAGAAAGTATATATGTCCAAGTAGAAGAAAATGTGTTTTGTTTATTCTTCATCTAAACCTATATAAATACCTCCTGGAACTAAAACAAACTGGTGCATCTTGGATGATGTAGTCTAGCAATATTTTTCTGTCATCATCAATAAAAAAAAATTAATCATATGTTGATTTAAATACTGTTAAGAAATGAGACAAATTATAAGAAAGAGGTGTAAAGTTGATTTTATTCTATTACTGGAATTTAATGTTTTATTTCTTCTCCAGCTCCCAGAACTACAACCGTTTCTTTACCACCTAAGGGTAAGACATCTGTTCTATGTCTTTGTATCAGATCTTCATGTTCCATCATTGTTTCCATTTTGTGTAATAATTATATTATGATACGAGCTCATATCAGTAATTTTTCTTGACATTTATTGTAAAATTATTGTCTCGGAAATGTTCTGTTAAATGGTGTCGTTTTTGTCTCGTGTATTTTTTTAAATTTAATTTGTTCATTCTATTTTTGAAATGAAATATCCTTATATACTTGCTTGCCAATTTGCAAAATCAGTCAAAATGGCCGAAGAAAAAATTAAAGAAGATATTTCTTCATCTGTTGTGTCCGTATTTTTCACATAGTCATTAGAATTTGAAAATAACAAAATGAATCTAAACAATGTATTACCATCTGCTTCCCTGTGTATATAACGAAAAAGGAATGCTTTGTAAATTATGTTTCGTCAGCTCTGTTTCATCTTTTGTCCTTTCTTATGTAATTCGTCAATAAATACTTTGGTCCAGTCTTGTTATAATATATTAAATGATCATTTGTTTCTTTGCCTTTATGTGTGTTTCATATAAAATCTTTATCCTGAGTGAAAGATTCTGTCCGTATTCTGTAGGTGGATGTGGCCATGCTGAGTCTGACATCGTCTTCATTTTGGATTCTTCAACTAGTGTCACTGCACCAAATTTTCAGAAAATGCTAGATTTTATTGTTCATTTTGTATCTGTTGCTGATATCAACAGTGGCAACGTGCGTATTGGTGCTGTTCTTTATAGCACGGACGTTCAAATCCAATTCCACTTGAATGAATATCACACAAAACAAGATATAATAAATGCAGTCAGGAACATTCCATATGTCTATGGCAGTACAAACACTTATGGTGGACTTCATATTACGCGCACTCAAATGTTTACACAGCAGAATGGAGATAGACCTTCAGTTCCCAACATTGCAATTCTTCTCACTGATGGTGTATCAAATGTCAACGCATTTGAAACAATTCCGGAGGCTGACAGGACAAGAGCTGACAACATTCATATATATGCAGTTGGTATTGGTTTGGCTGAGATCACAGAGCTGAGCCAGATTGTTTCTCGACCCATCTCTGACAACATGTTTGTAGTTGATGACTTCCAAGCACTCAAAACTTTGGAAGAGAACATACTTGATCAGTTTTGCTCAGGTAGCTATGCACGTGATTTTGAATCATTTTCAGTTTTCTTTCATATATTTTTTGGTTTGACCACCGTCAATGATTATTTCAAATATTTAGTCTGCTTTTTATTATTTTAATTTTTTATAATTTATCAATTTGTCATGGATTCTATCTTGTTAACTAATTTCTACCCTTTTCCCTTATGTTTTCTTTTAATATTTTTTGAAACCTTGATTTTATTTAGTAACATACTCTGCATCCTTACTGATACATTTAATGAGATTTCATTCTACTATGAAAAATAACACACACACACACACACACACACACACACACACACACACACACACACACACACATATATGTAGTTACTTAGTTCCGAATATACAAACATTATATTAGTTTTTATTTAATATTGGAATATTTTATAACGTTTTTAAGCTATTTAATATAATTAGATAAATCTAAATGCAGTTACATAACTTTTCATTCATTTTGATATTCGATTTCTAATTAAACGAATACATAATTTTTTATAATGAAATTTTAATAGTTATAAAGAATCATCTTTTCATAAGTGCAAATTCTTGGCAGGCTCAAGTAAACCAGTTATAAATAATATCAGTGATAATTTTGTCTAAATTCACTCAATAATTCTTATTTAAGGATGCCTTTTTCTGAAAGACAAACACAACAATTAATCTGCATCAGAAAAACATGAAGAGAAAAAAAAACAACAGAAATATTTTTAGCAATATATTTAATTGAAGTTTCCACTGCAGTTGGAACAATAAAATTAATATAATTTTATTATATTTTTCAAAAGCACATATTAATCAGCATGTAACGACTCCTATAGCTACCATAGAAACAAATATTAATGTAACATTTACCAATGATTAATTTCAACATTCCTCATATATATTTAAATATTACAAGTATTAAACTCTAATTTCAAACAAAATCTTCCCATTTAACTTTTTTTTATTTAATGTAACAACTTATTTCGAAAACAATAGGTCTCTTTAAATTTCTTTGAATATATCATTATACTTCTCATATAATTTGCATTATCGTTACACATATGTTATCCAACACAACTAATTACATACGCATAAGATACGCAAAGAATATTTGAATTAAATGCACTCAAAAAAATATATATGAGACAATTGATACTTTAATTATTTCAATCAAAAGATTATAAATAAGTAACCATTCCAAACTACGATATATTTTAACTGGAGTAAACGTGACATAAGATACTTTAATATATAAGTCACTGTTAAATTTATTTTTAGTTAGATATTTTCCTGTCTTTTCGAATATGACTAATCTTGACTTAAACAAATTTATCAGGAACAGTCAGGACTTTGATTGTTAGTTTAGTAATCTATTAAAATATAGCAATGTCTAAGTTGATATTGAGTTGAAAATTTGCATAATTAAAATAAAGAATTCTTTCATAGATCAGATTTATATTAAATATATTTTGTTTATAACTAACAAAACAGTAACTAATGGATATTATATATTTACATTGTCATCGAAGTGAATCAATTGTTTTCATATTTTATATTATGACGCTTTCTGAAAATCTGGTTAAACTATTTATACTGAATTGCGAATATAAAAATCAATGATATATTACATGTATCCTGTATGTATAATAAAATATTTTGTAAATATAGATTCAACTTATTAGAAATAGTATTATAGATCGCATCAATATTTTATACTTTTAATATCCCATTTCTTCTCCAGCTCCCAGAACTATTCCTGTTCCCATACCGCCTAAGGGTAAGACATCAATTCAATGTCTAAATTTAAATAATATGGGTATTCTCTGTATTTATACTATGAAATGATATCATATTTATGAAAATTTGTCACGTTCATAATTATTTGTAATAGTTGGCGTTTCATCAAATTTGTTATCCGTTTTGTTATCGCTTGATATTTTGTATTCTTTTTGTGCGTTTCTGCAATTCCTTTGTTTAAAAAGTATACTTTGTTTGTTCTATCTTATTCTGTGTTTATTTATCGTTTTTTCTTGGCATATTATATTTCTAAGGTTAATATAATTTTATAGTCCTTAATTTGTATTCTTAAGTTTGATAGATAGATTATTTTACTTACTCTTAAAAACAATGAATATACAAAATCATGATGAAAATGAATTTGTGATACTGAAAATATCAAAATTATAATTCAATAAATTATGAACATTTATAATTATAGTGAATTTTATAATCTTGTACTTTTTTCTTTTGTATGTTACAGTGACTAACTGCTTTGTTTCTTATATTTCATCAGATCTCTTTAATGTGTTATGAATTCTGATGTAAGTCCTTAGTAAATAATTTACTCCAGATTAAACTAATATTTGTGTAATCATTTATTTAATAGTCATTTGTATTGTTTTTCATCATCATGTGTTTCGTATTATATCACGTGTATATTTTGTCTCAGTTTGAATATCGTCTAAGAGTTCTAATAACATGTTGTTCATGTAACTATGGTACTTCTGTTTTCACTGTATTAATACTTGTGCGATATTCGCTTCATTGTTGTTGCCTGTTATTTCCTCCACATTATGGAAAAGGCTTTAAAATCGACCGTTAAATCTTTGCTCTAAACAAAATTTCGTAATATATGTTTTGAAATTTTTATAGAATATACTAGGAAAAATGACTATTAAAAATATAACAATAAGTAAACGTGTTCGTTATTTAAAAAGTAGAGATTACAAAATAGATGATTGTTTCATTGTATATATCATGCAAAATATACTTATTCGTGTATGTAATAATAATCGACTGCTTTGTAACATATATTCTGCCAATTCTTTTACACGTGTTGTCACTCGTCATGTAATTCTGTAGTAAATGATTTGGTCTGGATAATACAGTGTCATCGTTTCTTTAGTGATCCGTTGTTTCTTAACCTATATTTGTGTTTTGAATCGAATCTTTATCTTAAGTGAAAGATTCTGTCCGTATTCTGTAGGTGGATGTGGCCATGCTGAGTCTGACATCGTCTTCATTTTGGATTCTTCAACTAGTGTCACTGCACCAAATTTTCAGAAAATGCTAGATTTTATTGCTCATTTTGTATCTGTTGCTGATATCAACAGTGGCAACGTGCGTATTGGTGCTGTTCTTTATAGCACGGACGTTCAAATCCAATTCCACTTGAATGAATATCACACAAAACAAGATATAATAAATGCAGTCAGGAACATTCCATATGTCTATGGCAGTACAAACACTTATGGTGGACTTCATATTACGCGCACTCAAATGTTTACACAGCAGAATGGAGATAGACCTTCAGTTCCCAACATTGCAATTCTTCTCACTGATGGTGTATCAAATGTCAACGCATTTGAAACAATTCCGGAGGCTGAAAGGACAAGAGCTGACAACATTCATATATATGCAGTTGGTATTGGCTTGGCTGAGACCACAGAACTGAGCCAGATTGTTTCTCGACCCATCTCTGACAACATGTTTGTAGTTGATGACTTCCAAGCACTCAAAACTTTGGAAGAGAACATACTTGATCAGTTTTGCTCAGGTAGCTATGCACGTGATTTTGAATCATTTTCAGTTTTCTTTCATATATTTTTTTAACACCGTTCATGATTATCTGAACTATTTAGTTTGCTTTTTCAATATTTTGGATTTTCTTATATTATTAATTACTCGTGGATCATATCCCATTTAGTTAACTAATTTCTTTCTCTTTCCTTCTTATTTCTTTTAATATTTTTTGTAAAATTAATTTTGTTGAGAAATATATTTACTGGCCTCACATATACAATATAGAACCAGGTGTAATATTTATTTAAGTTTTGTAAAATAATTTATAATTATTTTGAATATACATATAATACATAAATATTTTCCAGTACTAAATATTTTAAGATTTAATCAAGTTAGCTATTTCACAGATAAATCTAATTGAAGATGTTTGATTTACAATTACAGTTGATTTCAATTATAACTGTAATAATTACTGTTAACTAATCATACAAATTCACCTTTAAATTATTACTTATGCAAACAATATGACTACATTTTTATATAATTTCACAAATTTTCTTGAATAGGTTTAGCTTAAAAGTTGTATGTTTGTAAAAAACTAAAAACACTGCAATAAATATGCATGAGAAAAATATACGCATACAAAATTACAACAAATGGAATTACATTTTCTTCTTAACAATATACCAGTATTCCTGTACATGTTGCAGGATCAATGTATTATGTTTTCTGATTGAATAAAAAAAATTAAAAAATAATTAAATATTATCATTCAGATTTTAATATACAAAAATTAAACTCTGATCACGATCAAAAACTTCCTATATGTTTCAATGTTTGATATAGTTACATAATTTAACAAGAATATAATTTCTCGGAAATACTTGAAAATATATCATTATTATTCACAGAACTTTTATATTGAGAGATGTTTTCATGCAATAATTATACATACGTAACGAGGAAAAGATAATTTAATTAAATACAGTCAAAAAGATAGTTTAGATCATTGGCATATTAATTGTTTAAACTAAGATATTAAGAATAAATACATACACGTATAAAATAAGTAAATAAGTTGCATTTGATGTGTGTAGCTTGGCAAATTTCCTACAATATTTGAGATTGACTTATGTAAGTTAAGGATGATATTAAATATAAATTTCTATAAGTTTCATTTGTTTAATATATTTCTTTAAGTTAAATTTGATCCATTTGGATTAAATAAATCTTGTCTGACAAAATTAAGACATTAGCAATTAATTTTCATGTAGCAATTTTCAATCGATAACTTATTAATAATAAATTGAAAATTACGTTATGAAAATGTTGAAATATTTTGCATATATGTTTTATAATACAAAAATGTCTTGTTTTTAACAAACAAAATAGTGAATGAAATAGATTTTATCTTATTTATCATCTAAAGCTATTCAGGTTTTGCAAAGTTCTTTATTACTGCACGTAGCTACTGAAAATCTGATCAAAGCATAGATTCAATTTATTATAAATAGTATTATAGGTCTAACCAATATTTTATATATGCACTGTTTTATTTCTTCTCCAGCACCCAGAACTATGCCTGTTCCTATACCACCTAAGGGTAAGACATCTGTTCTATGCCTAAATCCAAACAACATTGTATCATGAAATAATAATTTCATGAATCCTGTCCCTAGGAATTTGTCACGTTCATAACTATTTTTACTTATGGGCGTTTAATTAGATATAGTGTTTGTTCTTTATTTTGTTATAATTTGATATGTTGCATTCTTTTTTTGTCTGTTTTCACAATTCATTCGTTTAATAAGTATTCTTACTTTGTGTTTAGTTATTGTTTTCCCTTGTGATACACAATTTCCAAGTTCCATGTGTCTTCAGAGTTCTTATCTTGTGTTGTTATGTTTAACTCATTAATCGTTTTATGTAATATTAAAATCATGAATGCTATAAATTATAGATTAAAACATATTTGTGATATTTACAAAGTATAAAAATTACTTTAAACATACATGATAAATAGATCATTATCTGTAGACTCACTGTACCGTTTTCTTCTGTGTACGTAAGAATAATAGATTGGTTTGTTGCTCATGCTCTGTCATTTCTATTGAATGTGCGTTTGTTTTTATGTAAGTTCTTTGTAAATAATATTGTTTAGATAAAAATAAAACTTTAGTTATCATTTCTTTGTTTCGTCATCATTATGTATGTTTTGAATCGAATCTTCGTCCTAAGTGAAAGATTATGTCTGTATTCAACTCTCTAATCAGTGCCTGCTTCTATATCATCTAATAGTAAGACATTTCATCTATATTTGAATTCAAACCACACACACACACACACACACACACATTTCTCTGATTTTATATGCAGTAATAACGATTCATGAATTATGTCTATAACAATTTGTCACATCCACAATTATTTGTAATAGTTGGCGTTTGATTAGTTTTGTCCGTTTATTTTGTTATAATTTTATGTGTTTTAATGTCTTTTCTGTTTCTACAATTATTTTTTAATTAGTATTCTTACCATATGTTGTTCTGTTTCAAAGTTTAATAGTCTCACTGTTAATCATGTTTGAAACGTATTTGTTAAACAGTAAATATGAAAAATAGCATTTTATATATACTGGGCATGAGAACTTAGTAATTATCAATTCTGTAATATTATTATTCTGTGGTTCCATGTATATTAACTTCTTGTTTACTTACGTCCTATTACTACCTTTTCGTGTATTGTCTCTTGTCAAGTAATTGCTTGGTAAATAATTTAGTCCAGATTAACAAAAAAATTGTTATTAATCCTTTCATGATCTTTTGTTTCTTAACCTTTATTTGTGTTTTGAATCGAATCTTTATCTTGAGTGAAAGATTCTGTCCGTATTCTGTAGGTGGATGTGGCCGTGCTGAGTCTGACATCGTCTTCATTTTGGATTCTTCAACTAGTGTCACTGCACCAAATTTTCAGAAAATGCTAGATTTTATTGCTCATTTTGTATCTGTTGCTGATATCAACAGTGGCAACGTGCGTATTGGTGCTGTTCTTTATAGCACGGACGTTCAAATCCAATTCCACTTGAATGAATATCACACAAAACAAGATATAATAAATGCAGTCAGGAACATTCCATATGTCTATGGCAGTACAAACACTTATGGTGGACTTCATATTACGCGCACTCAAATGTTTACACAGCAGAATGGAGATAGACCTTCAGTTCCCAACATCGCAATTCTTCTCACTGATGGTGTATCAAATGTCAACGCATTTGAAACAATTCCGGAGGCTGAAAGGACAAGAGCTGACAAAATTCATATATATGCAGTTGGTATTGGCTTGGCTGAGACAACAGAACTGAGCCAGATTGTTTCTCGACCCATCTCTAACAATATGTTTGTAGTTGATGACTTCCAAGCACTCAAAACTTTGGAAGAGAACATACTTGAGCAATTTTGTCCAGGTAGATATAACCAGCAATCATTATATTTATTTACATTTTCTTTTCTTTAAATTTCATTTAAAATATATTTTATTTTCCTGCTATTTACAAATATATTTCCTCTTTCATTTTCACCTATATTACCAACTATCAGTACCCATTAACCGGCGTTGCCTGGTGGAAGCCTGATATCCCCACCTCTCGTAAAAAATTAAACTATGGTTGTTGTTGTTGTTGTTGTTGTTGTTGTTGCTAGCCACTCTGTCCTTGGACAATTGCGGACACTGGTGGCATTGGCTGAAATTTAATAATCTGTCTTCTACTGCCGATTAGTGCTGGTTTGTGATGATAACCTGCAAGTACTGTTTAAGAAGAGCAATTAAGGGAATGCGTAAATCTTTATGAATTAATAAAATTACAAAAAAATGGTCCGTTAGGATAATAATAGGAATTAAAACAGAAGTTTTCTGAAGTTAGGGATTCTCACTGCATAGTAACTGTTTCGAGTGATCGAAATCAGTGTTAGCAGTCCTTGTGGTTAAGTTTTCCTCTTCTTTTCAAATCTTCCAATAAATAGTATTAAATTACATTCCAGTTTTATATTTTCTTTTTTTTTTTTCACTTGTAAAACAAAACAATTATGACTATTTTCACTTCTTTGAGTAATGTCATGTTAAGAACAGCTTTTGGAATAAACTCCCTCAACTGACCCATGTTAAGAACAGCTTTCGAAATAGACACTCTCAACCTCCTCATGTTAAGAACAGCTTTCGGAATAGACACCCACACCCTCCCTATGTTAAGGATGACTTTTGGAGTAGACACTCCATTTGGGGGGGGGGGTGAAAAAATTTACTCCAAATTTAACCGTGATATTCATTGTCAGCATACCCACCTGCAAATGCTATTAAAAAATTGGGGTGTGGCAGTGTTGGTGGGAGAGAAGTAGAATTATTTATCATGCATGCATACAAACTTGGCAGCCAGTGAATTACAGTGCATAATACAGGTCTTTATATCTTGAAAAGTACTTGTCTCTGCAAAATTTGAATGAGATTTTCTTGATCAACGAAGTCGAAAACCTATACATGTCATCATTTAAAAAAAAAATTTTTGGAGGTAGACCTAATGTAAAAATTAACCCCATCCCAACCCAACCCCAAGCATAAGTAATCGGTGAAAAATATAAAAGTAAATCAAATCATCCACAGGAATAGTAAATGGCCAAAAAAAAAGCAAAGAAAAACAAAACAAATATAACATCCTGTAAGGGTCGATAATCGTTCCAAAATCAAAAAATAAATATTGCTATGCATAAATGGATTTTATCTTTTAGGGCTGGTGTTTGGGGGGGGATACGGCGTGTAGGTATTTTGTGCATGGTTACATTCCCAAACCATTGCTGGATGTGCAAGTAAAGATGAAAAAGACGTTATATATATATATATATATATATATATATATATATATATATATATATATATATATATATATGCTACTTTTGCACGTTTGTTCCAGTAATAAAAGTTACCAGTATTTAATTTTATGTTTGGGAGCGGTTAATATGTTTGTATTCTTTTAGCACTATTGTCTCCTGTTAAAAGCGACGCCACTTTGTAAACTTTTTGAAATGTTCGTTTATGCAGGAAATTTTTTAATTCCGGAATATGTGAATGTCAGGTCTCAGCCAATTAGAATGGGCAGACTATGCCAAGGAAGCTGTTATTATTTATGAATCGGAAATTGGAAACAATATGTTATGTCTATGTGTTTATGGGCCAGTTACGATCGGTGAAATTACAATTACTACAGAAAGGATAGATTTCCGTCCAGTGTTGACTGATGCTGGTGGGAGGACTAAATACTTACGAGGAAAATTTGGAACTCCTTCCTCTGGAGAGTTTGCGATTGTGATGGTGTTGCTCCTAGGATGCAATGTAGCATTTTATTATAACGACCTAATGTGTCTGAAATAGTGTGCAGAAGTTGCATAAGATTATGGCTAATAGTCAAGGGAATTTCTGCAGCTATTTTTCACTTCTGTTTTTGAGAAGTAATGTTAAATCTCATACATATTTTACAAGGAATTCACAATCGTTTTATTTTATTTTGTGACAATGATTTTTTTTTTTTCATTCTTATCGCTATACATGATTAATAACTGGTTTAAATAAAAAGACCTTATTAATTTATATTTATTTTTCTTGTTTTTCAGTGAACTAAAATTTAGATTGTCTTCAAATTAATATCTGACTACTAGGTATATGCTATGGAGATTGAATTTCCAATCATATATACAGTCTTGGAAGTTATTAACCTTTAAAACTATATAAAAAAATTATTTTTTATCATTCGTTAGAAAACTATTTAGTCAGTAAGTCATTTAATCACCTGCAATCACTGCATCAACTTGCTCTCTCGAATTCACTATAGTACGAATAATAATGTATTTTTTAAGGGATCATCAATTGTTTACCATGAAACACTGTTTCAGAAATTTAAAAACAAAACAGTATATTACATCATGGCTCCCTAGCAGTGTTGATTAAACGCCACCTCCCTTAATCTTAGGAAGAAGATATGTTACAAATATTAGATCTAGTTTCCTATTCTTAATTACTTTATCTAACCTATTCATGTTATAAAAATGAATTTCTTACCTGTGAGATTCATTTCTTTCCAAATTCAAAATGGATATTGTATTTATAAGATTAGGATTAATCCATTTGACTACTTATCACCCCACTATGATTATATATTTACATTCTTATTTATTGAAAATTAAATAGATATAAAGGTTCAAAATATTTATACATATATACAATTTTTTTCCTTTTTTTCCCCTCTTTTTTTAATGAGTAAATGATATTTATTAGTAAATATAAAATGAATACAGGTTTAATTTTTATTGTATTTAAAATAAAATAAAAGTAATACATATTTGGTAAATTATGCTTTTTTATTATTTATTTCCACGTTATATGTAATATCTAATTTCAGAAATATAATGTCATCACCGCATTCTATTAAGTAGCAGTTTATGGAATATAATGGTTAGATTTGTAACTTATGAATATTTGCATTACATTTTATATGTGATTCCATTTTCATTGCATTATACCTTGGAGGTGCTATCCATATGTTTCATATCTTATTTAAAATGTTTCTTTTAGTTTCTTTTATTTCTTTCCAATTTATCAAATTACTTCTGTAAACCAATTTGATGGAGTTTTTTCTTATTGTGAATAAATAAATGATAAGTATGTGTTTAGGGCCAGAAGGCGAAATGAGGATTACTCAACTGAATTCTCTTCCGGCGCAAAATTTACAGAGATGTAACTGTTGGTGTGGAAAAATGAACATTTCAAAATAAATATTTATATTATTACTACTAAACATAATAAAAATATTATTATTACTGCTACTCCTACTCCAACTTTGCTTACTGCTACTATTACAATCAATTATATCAGTAATATAATATGGAGGATTTTATTGATACATCTTACAGTATTTATTAAAATGCATATATATCCTTTGGAGTTTGTTTTTTTTCACGGTTTTATATTTTTTTAGTTTATTTCATTATTTCGAACCTCTCAAATTAATCTCATCTTTCTGTTTTACTCATGATCTCTGTTTTTTTTTGTTTTTTTGTTTTTTATATAAAGAAATTTCTCAGTTTTTATTTTGATAGTACTTTTTTTTACCAAGAACAGAACAAAAGGGGGCTATGAACTGTATTTATATATTAACTTTTTTCATGCATGTATAGACGAAATTCATATTTACAAATATGGAAATTTACTATAATTCTTTCAATTCGAAGTTAAATTATTTCATCGTTTCTGCAATTGAGTTTGTTTCAATGCATAAATGAATCAAAATTAAATTTAAAAATAAAGTTCATTATAAAGGATTACTTTTTTTACAAGGGTTTTTCACAATATCACATTGATAACTAAAGTAAATGCGTGCTTTTTGTTGTTGTTTTAAGATCAGTTTTAATGATTAATTTTAAATAGAAACATAGTTTGCAGTTACATTAGTATTTAATGCAAGTTAATATATAGTTATCCCAGTCATAAAGAAATAAACAGCTTGTCCCAAACATGGAAAATTTGAATTAATAGCTGAACCTATTATTTTCAAATATGCAGATCTAATGAATATAGAAACGTATAATTGAGTTAAACATGAAAAAGAAAATATATTGTTTGAATTTCAATGAGGCTTTTTAGTAAACACAATCAATATATACTATTTATATTTTACACTATAGAATAGAGTTCTTTATTTTTCACAAGAGTTCGGAAGATGTTATAAACAGATGTTGACGAAATTTATTAAAAAGTGATGGGCGATAATAGTAATTGATTCGATATTAGTGGCGATCAAGATGAAAATCTACATGCAAGACATTTTCAGAATTGTTTTAATCGTATTATTTTTATAAGATAGCGAAATAGAGTGATCTCCTTTACACCGTCATTATATAATCTAAAATAGTTAGCATTATTATTGCATTAAATAAAATTTTAATGCAATCCCACTTCCAACAAGAAAATTCGCAAAGGCACATTAAAAATAACCATTACATTTAAAGTTGCTCAAAAATATATTAGAAAATTAAATATTATTTTTTCAGTAGTTATGTTTTCAATGTTGTTAAGGAGAAATCAAATTTCGAGCTAGTTTGTTGAATCATATAATGTATTATTATTAATATTATTATTATAACTGGTACAAATGAAATTATTATAAGTAAATTTGTAACAATAATAAATCGTTTCTTTAAATATAAGATTATGAATAATATATTTTAAATATTGAATTGGATGTTATATGCAACACATAGTATATTTTAAGGAAGAATAAAGTATCAGCTACATTGTCGAAAAGGAGGGTTAATGAAATAAATATAGATGCGCATGATAAAATATCTGTTATTATGCCAAAGGAATTATGATCAACTTGATCCATACTATGAATAAACAAAAAACAGATATAAATTTAATGAATGAAAATTCAAAGAAAGAGTTGAATGATGGTTCTTTCAAGATAATTTGGTTAAATATTTAAATCATCTATGATAAAAACCATTAATGTGTGTGTGTGTGTGTGTGTGTGTGTGTGTGTGTGTGTGTGTGTGTGTGTGTGTGTGTGTGTGTGTGTGTGTGTGTGTGATATTGTAGAAACATTCTGTGTTGAATTTTACTTTTTTAGGGCTTTTGTAGAATGTTTGTTTGAATAGATAAAAAACAACAAAATGTTAAAAAATTGAATACATAGCGAAAAAAAATAAGGAGATAAATATTACATTTTGCATTATATGTAATTTAAAATGCATATTTTCAAGATTTAAAGAAAAGATGGAGGATTGTATTATTATAACATAAAACGTTGCTCATGTTTTGTTCATGTTTGTATGCTGTATTCGTAGCTGGATTTTATGTTGTATACGTGTAATATATATGATCCATCTTTGTTATTTCTTTATGGTGTCACATTTATTTTTTAATCAATTTTTGTCAGAAATAAAAAGATGAACGTCCTTGTACCTGTCTCATTTTGGTCAGTTGTGTTCACTGTATACAATTGTCAGTTTACTACAGAATTCCATGATGTACATCAATTACCAATGGTAAAATATAATGTTTGTCAATAAAATTTTAGATTGTATACAATATTGGTTAAATCAATCATATTAAATTCATGTTAAAAATAGACAGTGTATAATTTATTGTATATTACTGCCTTTCTAACAAGTAAATAGGTTCGAAAGAACATACTTACTTGTAATGGAAAATTTAATCTGTAGTAGCAGATCTTATGTAATCAAATCAAATTTTTGATGGTTTTCTGTTTTTTATTGCTGTCGGTGGTTATTAAGAACGTCTTATGTTTTTGTTTTGTTCTTTGCATTCCAATTGCTTTTCGAATATGTATTTTATTGTGCTTGTCATTGTTTGGAATGTACTACAATTTGCTTAGTATTAATATAAAATAATCAATGCAAAAAATTTAAAGTTTTTATTGGCTTTTCTGAATATAATAGTTAATGGTGAAAAAATATGTATTATTATAATAATGTTACCTTATCTCCTACATTAATGAATGTCCATCTCCATAGTGTTCTTAAATATGAGAACCATACACATCAATAACGAATGAGAAAGCATCATGGGTTCTTTCTTTATCTGTAATTGTTTGTTTTAATTGGTTGTATATGTAACATTGTGTTGTAAGTAGTTGTGAATTTGTTATTTTCTGTTCAAGTAGTTGTGTATGTTGTCATATTTCTCAATGTTCTCCTTGAGTGATTGGTTATATCAATATTCTTTAGGTGGATGTACCAATGCTCAGTCTGACATCGTCTTCATTTTGGACTCGTCCACTAGTGTTACTGCAGCAAACTTTGAGAAAATGTTAGATTTCATTGTTGATTTTGTATCCGTTGCTGACATAGACAGTGGCAATATGCGATTTGGTGCTGTACTATACAGCACAGATGTGGAAATTCAGTTCAACTTGAATGAGTATAACAGAAAACAAGATATCATAGATGCAGTAAAGAAGATCAAATATGTTTATGGCAGTACAAATACTTTTGGTGGACTCAACGTTATGCGCACTCAAATGTTTACACAACAGAATGGAGACAGACCTTCAGTACCAAATATTGCTATTCTTATCACGGATGGTGTATCAAATGTAAATGCGTTTGATACAATTCCTGAAGCTGAAAAGGTTAGAGCTGACAACATCCTCATCTATGGTATTGGAATTGGATTAGCTGATACTACTGAATTGGGCCAGATTGTATCAGCACCAATTTCTGAGAATATGTTTGTGATCAAGGCCTTCGATGAACTTTCTGTTTTGAAAGATAAAGTATTTGAACAGTTTTGTCCAGGTAGATATGATGCTTTTTCTTTGCTAATACAAATCGAATTATACATATATTTAATAATAACCTATATAATATATACATATACAAGAATATGCAGGTGTGCTTGTGAATATGTTTGTGTAATTTAAATGTGATTATGAAATATGATATATGAATGAAGATTTCATCAACCATTGTTAAATTTTTTTTAATTCAACTGCATGACATTCCAGAGACAATTACAAAATTCTTATACTATTTGGATCAAATGAATTATTTGTTTTCAATTGAAGTTTACATTAATTTTATTTATAATATGTGATTTACTGAAAAAAGCCATGCTGAATACAATTTAATTCATGACTCCACCGACTTTTTCGGACTATTTATATAAACAAATGTATTTCATTGAGTTGTCTGCGTTTTAATGAATCTATTCCTTCTTATTTAAATTAGTTTTTAAAATAAGATACACATCTAATGTAATTCTTTTTTCTTTCCTGATCCAAACATTTTCTCTTTGATTCTGACTTCTGTTATTTCTTGTATATGTATTTAACTTTTCCATCTATAATACTTTATTCGACAAATTTAAGTCGTTTTCAAAATGGTTTGTAAAACATTTGAATCAAAACCATATAGCCTATAAGATATACAATTTTTACAACTAATCGCATAGTAATTGCATGGACATGAAAACTCTAATAAGCAATACATGTTTCTTGATGTAAATTTGGGAAATATTTCATATCATATACAGTAATTTAATTATTTTTTATTTGTAAAAATGTGTATCAATGAGCAAAGTAAATTTTGATTTAAACCATCCTTGTAAAATATTCAATACTCATATTTCAAAAGTCTACTTTTATATGTGAGTATTTTACACAATTTTACTAGAAACTAACGCCGTTTATGCAATGAAAGTAATTTCGCTTAAAACAAACAAAGGTGATGTTGGATATTTAAAAATGTGTCAACTCTAACTCAAGAGAAGATCAATCAATAGAAATGTGGCATTTAATTTAAGGTTGAATTTCACAGAATTATTATGCACTTCGAGATTGAATAAAAAATGGTAAATGCTTTTCCTTTAAAATAGTATATGTGCAACATATAATAGTAAGAATAGCAAAGATACTAATAAATATGGAAGAGTATTTATATTTCTCTAATATGTCTTTTTTTCAAGTGAGTGTATTAACATATGCTTGTATGAATACATTTAACTTTTATAATTTTATAATTGTGCCTATAAACACACACATGTTTCATTGTTCTATTTTCTATAAAGGAGGTGCCATACAACCATCTCGGACACCAGTGATTCGATTTCCGATCACTGCGGTGCCTCCCAGAAGAGGTGAGGTCATTGCATATATTTTATTTACATTTATATGAGTGAAAATAGAGACACTATTATCGATTATTATAATAATTACACTTTAAAAAAAAAGTATTTATCTAATAAAGATTGTTATATAAATGTATGAAACATTATACATAATCAAATACATTTTGAACTAACATTTTATTTTATGATGATAAGCAATAACTATAATTAATATGTGAAGGATTGTTTTTAGTATTTCATTAAAGTTAGTTATAAACAATACCATAATTCAAGACTCTATCTTTTATTGAAAATTAATACATTACTATCTGGTCATCTGTTAAATGTACATATTTGTTCCGTTCAATTTGTTGCTGTCTAGTCATTGAGAGTGTCTCATGTCTTTGTTGCATGTTTTTTTAATTACTCTATAAGTAATTACTAGCAATGATATGTTTACTATTGTTTCTTTAGAATTGATTCGAAGTTGCCTATAAACGATATCATAAGTAAAGATTGTGCTTATATTATAAAATTAATGCTTAATTTCAGCTAATCAATTAAATGTACGGATCTGTTATTTATAATTTGTTGTCATGCAAATGTTATTTTCAACTCATCTAATTATGAGTACGAATGCCTATTTGTAATAGTGTTCTGTTTATATTTGTTGTCGTCTGCTTATTAAGGAAGTCGTGTGTCTTCGCTGTGACTGTATTCTTTTGTGCTAATCGCCTTCAGATATTATTTTCTGTTTGTGTTGTCATGGTTCTAAGTGGTAGCGCCGTCCATTAATTAAAATATTGAAAAATATCAAGGTATTAAAGACTTAAATCCGGTAAAAAAAATTTTTTTACTGAAAACAGTTTCAAATAGTGTTAAAATGTTTGTAATTTATATTGCAATATTTTATCTTCCAATAATTATAGAATCATTGCTTTTCAATGTTTGTTCGCGTGTAAAATGTTTTAAAATTTTACGCATTCATAAGAATTGCAGCACGGTGAAATTAGAACAGTGAATTTATATGTTATCTCCTGTGTTAAGTAGTTTGATATGTTGTGTTGTGTTTTAAGTGGTTGTAAATGTATTTTTTGTGTTCGAATTGGTTTTGTAAGTTGTTATATTTCTCAATGTTCTTTTTGAGTGATTGGTTATGTCAATATTCTTTAGGTGGATGTACCAATGCTCAGTCTGACATCGTCTTCATTTTGGACTCGTCCACTAGTGTTACTGCAGCAAACTTTGAGAAAATGTTAGATTTCATTGTTGATTTTGTATCCGTTGCTGACATAGACAGTGGCAATATGCGATTTGGTGCTGTACTATACAGCACAGATGTGGAAATTCAGTTCAACTTGAATGAGTATAACAGAAAACAAGATATCATAGATGCAGTAAAGAAGATCCAATATGTTTATGGCAGTACAAATACTTTTGGTGGACTCAATGTTATGCGCACTCAAATGTTTACACAACAGAATGGAGACAGACCTTCAGTACCAAATATTGCTATTCTTATCACGGATGGTGTATCAAATGTAAATGCGTTTGATACAATTCCTGAAGCTGAAAAGGTTAGAGCTGACAACATCCTCATCTATGGTATTGGAATTGGATTAGCTGATACTACTGAATTGGGCCAGATTGTATCAGCACCAATTTCTGAGAATATGTTTGTGATCAAGGCCTTCGATGAACTTTCTGTTTTGAAAGATAAAGTATTTGAGCAGTTTTGTCCAGGTAGATATGAGCATGAATAATATTTCTTTATGATGCGTTTTCTTTGCTAATACAAATTGAATTATATATACATTGCCTAATAACTTATATAATATATACATATACAAGAATATGCAGGTGTGCTTGTGAATATGTTTGTGTAATTTAAATGTGATTATGAAACATGATATATGAATGAAGATTTCATCAAACAATGTTAATGAATTTGTTGATTTAAACTGCATGAGATTCCAGAGACAATTACAAAATTCTAATTCTAATTCGATCAAATGAATTATTAGTTTCCAATGAAAGTTTACATTAATTTTATTTATAATATCGGATTTACTGAAAAAGTCTTGCTGAATACAACAATCTAATTAATGACTTCTATGACATTTTCGGCCTATTTATATGAACAATTGTATTTCACTTCATTGCATGGATTTTAATTAATCTATTTTTTCCCCTATTTCCATCAGTTCTTAATATGAGATACATGTCTAATATTTTTTTTTTATGTCCTGATACAAACATTTCCTCTTTGATTCTGTCTTCTTTTATATATATATGATCTTATCTATATATAATATTTATTCGAAAAATTTTACTTGGTTCTGAATTGGTTTCCAAAACATTTGATATTAAACAGTATTACTAATAAGATATAAAATCATTACGACTAATTGTATAGATGTTTCAAATAATTTAAATGAAAAGTGTAATAAGCAATACATGACTCTTGGTGAAAATTTGGATAATATTTCCTATCATATATAATAATAAAATCAATTTTTATTGGTAAAAATGTGTATCAACGAGCAAACTGAATGTTGATTTAAACAATCCTTGCTAGCTATTTACTAATAATGTTTAAGAAGGAGTCTACATTTACATGTGAGCGTTTACTGATTTCTTTTAATATTACTGAAATACCCTATGAGCACTGAGATTATTTTATACACAATTTGGACGCCCATGAATCATGGTCATAAACAAAAACGTGTTATTATAATAACGTAAAATGCATAAAGTATTTTCAGAAAATAAACATATGTATTCAAAAATAGCATAGACATTTTACAAGTACGTAAAACATGCGACTAATTTCCCACTACCAACATTTTAAAGACTGCATTCAACGTGTATAAAATCTGTATAGAAAGAAAGATCAATTCAAAGAGAATTTTATAAAAAAATAACAAGTAAAGTATTTAGCACATGTTATGAATATTCATTAGTGTCTTTTAGACAATTTATTTATGCCCCTCCACCCGAAAGGTAATATTAAGGAGTTTGATCTTAAGAATTAACATTTTTAAAATAGTTGGAGCCATGGTAGACTGATCTAAAAAATGCTTAGACGTTTAAACTAAAAGTTTGAACATTGAATGAAAAGTGATTATCAAGTTTTATACTGTTTGTATAACTACACATACTATATATTTTTGGGATAGACATTCAAAAAATATTATGTCTTAGAAATACATACAGATTTAAACTTCATCAGCCGAAAATTTCATAGATGTTAGTAAAGTAATTTTACATAATTTAACTAGAAACTAACGCTGTTTGATGCAATCGCAGTAATCTCCCATTAAAGAAACTAAGATGATGTTAGATTTAAAAATATGTCAATTCTAAACTTTGAAAATATTAATCAATGGGCATTTCTATTGAGTAGTTTTTATGTTATGTGACCTTTAACCGATGGTTGAATTTCACCAGATTATTATGCACTTTGAGATTGAATAAAAAATTGTAAATATTTTTCCTTCAAAATACTTTATATACAACATATAATAATTATGATAAGAAAGACACTAATGAATGTAGAGAAGTATTTATATTTTTCTAATATATCTTTTTTCAAGTGAGTGTATGAACATGTGCTTGCATGAATACATTTAACTTTTATAATTGTGCCTATAAACACACATATGTTTCATTATTTTATTTTCTATAAAGGAGGTGCCATACAACCATCTCGGACACCAGTGATTCGATTTCCAATCACTGCGGTCCCTCCCAGAAGAGGTGAGGTCATTGTATATATTTTATTTACATTTATATGAATGAAAATGTAGACACTATTATCTATCATTATTATAATAATCACACTTCAACAAAAAAGCATTTATATAATAAAGATTGTCATACAAATGTATGAAACATATTATATATAATCAAATGCATTTTGAACCAACTTTTTGATTATATTATGATAAGCAATAACTATAATTAATATGTGAAGGATTGTTTTTTTGTATTTCTTTAAAGTTAGTTATAAACAATACCATAATTCAAGATTCTATCTTTTATTAAAAATTAATAAGTTACTATCTGTTCGTCTCTTGAATGTACATATTTGTTCTGTTCAATTTGTTGCCATCTGGTCATTGAGAATGTCTTGCGTCTTTGTTGTGCGTGTTTTTTTTAATTACGCTATAATAAGTAAACATCATCAGTAATATGTTAACGATTGTTTCTTTAGGATGGATTCGATGTTGCCTACAAACGATATCACATATAAATATTATATCTTATATTATAAAATTAATGTGTTAATTTCTGCTCATCAATTAAATGTACAGATCTGTTATCCATAATATTTTGTAATGCAAATGTATTTTCAACTTATCTGATTATAAGTAAGAAATCCTATTTGTAATAGTGTTCTGTTCATATTTGTTGTCGTCTGCTTATTAAGGAAGTCTTGTGCCTTTTCTGTTGCTGTGGTCTTATCGTCCTAATCACTTTATTTTTTGTTTGTGTTGTCATGGTTATAAGATGTACTACCGTCCATTTATTAAAAATATTGAAAAATATCATTACATTAAAAACATACATACGGCAGTGCTTTTTTGCTGAAAACATATTAATATAGTGTTAAAATGTTTGTAATTAATATTGCAATATCTTATCTTCCAATATTAATAGAATCATTGTTTTATCAATGTTTGTTCACGAGTAAAATATTCTAAAATTTTGCGGATTAATCAAAAATGCAGCAAGATGAAATTAAAACTATGGTTTAATATAATATCTTGTTTGAAAAGAAGTTTTATACTGTGTGTTGTATTTTAAGTGGTTTTAAATGTGTTTTTTGTTCCAAATAGTTTTGTAAGTTGTTATATTTCTCAATGTTCTTCTTGGTTGATTGCTTATATCGATGTTCTTTAGGTGGATGTACCAATGCTCAGTCTGACATCGTCTTCATTTTGGACTCGTCCACTAGTGTTACTGCAGCAAACTTTGAGAAAATGTTAGATTTCATTGTTGATTTTGTATCCGTTGCTGACATAGACAGTGGCAATATGCGATTTGGTGCTGTACTATACAGCACAGATGTGGAAATTCAGTTCAACTTGAATGAGTATAACACAAAACAAGCTATCATAGATGCAGTAAAGAAGATCAAATATGTTTATGGCAGTACAAATACTTTTGGTGGACTCAACGTTATGCGCACTCAAATGTTTACACAGCAGAATGGAGACAGACCTTCAGTACCAAATATTGCTATTCTTATCACGGATGGTGTATCAAATGTAAATGCGTTTGATACAATTCCTGAAGCTGAAAAGGTTAGAGCTGACAACATCCTCATCTATGGTATTGGAATTGGATTAGCTGATACTACTGAATTGGGCCAGATTGTATCAGCACCAATTTCTGAGAATATGTTTGTGATCAAGGCCTTCGATGAACTTTCTGTTTTGAAAGATAAAGTATTTGAGCAGTTTTGTCCAGGTAGATATGAGCATGAATAATATTTCTTTATGATGCGTTTTCTTTGCTAATACAAATTGAATTATATTTACATTGCATAATAACTTATATAATATATACATATACAAGAATATGCAGGTGGGCTTGTGAATATGTTTGTGTAATTTAAATGTGATTATGAAACATGATATATGAATGAAGATTTCATCAAACAATGTTAATACATTTGATTAATTCAACTGCATGACATTCCAGAGACAATTACAAAATTACTTATACTATTTGGATCAAATGAATTATTAGTTTCCAATGAAAGTTTACATTAATTTTATTTGTAAAATAGGATTTACTGAAAAAGTCTTGATGAATACAATTTAATTAATGACTTCTCTGACTTTTGCAGCCTATTTATGTAAACAATTGTATTTCATTGAGTTGCATGCATTTTAATTAATCTATTCTTTCTTGTTTCAATCTGTTCCTATAAATGAGATACGTCTAATGTTAATCTTGTTCTTTCCTGATGCAAACATTTTCCAGTTGATTCTGTCTTCTTTTCTTTCTTTTATATGTATATAATCTTATCTATCTATAATACTTGAATCGGAAACTTTAGTTGTTTTCAAAATGCTTTGTAAAAAATTAGATATAAAGCAATACTACTAATAAGATATACAATTATTACGATTAATTGCATATCCGTTTCAAATGATTGAAAAAGTGGCAAGCAATAGATGATTCTTGATGGTAATTTGGGAAATATTTCATATTATATACAGTAATTAAATTATTTTTTATTTGTAAAAATATGTATCAATGAGCAAAGTAAATTTTGATTTAAACCATCCTTGTCAGATATTCACTAATCATATTTCAAAAGTCTACTTTTATATGTGAGTATTTTACACAATTTTACTAGAAACTAACGCCGTTTATGCAATGACAGTAATTTCCATTTAAACAAACAAAGGTGATGTTGGATATTTAAAAATGTGTCAACTCTAACTCAAGAGAAGATTAATCAATAGAAATGTGGCATTTAATTTAAGGTTGAATTTCACAGAATTATTATGCACTTCGAGATTGAATAAAAAAATGGTAAATGCTTTTCCTTTAAAATAGTATATGTGCAACATATAATAGTTAGAATAGCAAAGATACTAATAAATATGGAAGAGTATTTATATTTTTCTAATATGTCTTTTTATCAAGTGAGTGTATTAACATATGCTTGTATGAATACATTTAACTTTTATAATTTTATAATTGCGCCTATAAACACACATATGTTTCATTGTTCTATTTTCTATAAAGGAGGTGCCATACAACCATCTCGGACACCAGTGATTCGATTTCCGATCACTGCGGTGCCTCCCAGAAGAGGTGAGGTCATTGAATATATTTTATTTACATTTATACGAGTGAAAATAGAGACACTATTATCTATTATTCTAATAATTACACTTCAACAAAAAACATTCGTATAATAAAGATTGTTATACAAATGTATGAAACATATTATACATAATCAAATACATTTTGATCCAACTTTTTGATTATATTATGATAAGCAATAACTATAATTAATATGTGAAGGATTGTTTTTAGTGTTTATTTAAAGTTAGTTATAAACAATACCATAATTCAAGATTCTATTTTTTATTGAAAATTAATACGTTACTATCTGTTCATCTGTTAAATGTACATATTTGTTCCGTTCAATTTGTTGCCGTCTAGTCATTGAGAGTGTCTTATGTCTTTGTTGCATGTTTTTTAATTACTCTATAAGCAATTACTGGCAATGATATGTTTACTATTGTTTCTTTAGAATTGATTCGAAGTTGCCTATAAACGATACCATAAGTAAAGATTGTAGCTTATATTATAAAATTAATGTGTTAATTTCTGCTAATCAATTAAATGTACGGATCTGTTATTCATAATTTGTTGTCATGCAAATGTTATTTTCAACTCATCTAATTATAAGTACGAATGCCTATTTGTAATAGTGTTCTCTTCATATTTGTTGTCGTCTACTTATAAAGGAAGTCTTGTGTCTTTGCTGTGATTGTGTTCTTATTATGCTAATCGCCTTCAGATATTATTTTCTGTTTGTGTTGTCATCTTACTAAAATGTAGTACCGTCCATTAATTAAAAATATTGAAAAATATCAATGTATTTAAGACTTACATCCGGCAGTTTTTTTTTTACTGAAAACAGTTTCAAATAGTGTTAAAATGTTTGTAATTAATATTACAATATTTTATCTTCCAATAATTATAGAATCATTGTTTTTCAATGTTTGTTCACGTGTAAAATGTTCTAAAGTTTTGCGCATTCATAAGAATTGCAGCAGGATGAAATTAGAAATGTGATTTTATATGTTATCTTCTGTGTTAAGTAGTTTGATATGTTGTATTGTGTTTTAAGTGGTTGTAAATGTATTTTTTGTGTTCGAAGTGGTTTTGTAAGTTGTTATATTTCTCAATGTTCTTTTTGAGTGATTGGTTATGTCAATATTCTTTAGGTGGATGTACCAATGCTCAGTCTGACATCGTCTTCATTTTGGACTCGTCCACTAGTGTTACTGCAGCAAACTTTGAGAAAATGTTAGATTTCATTGTTGATTTTGTATCCGTTGCTGACATAGACAGTGGCAATATGCGATTTGGTGCTGTACTATACAGCACAGATGTGGAAATTCAGTTCAACTTGAATGAGTATAACACAAAACAAGATATCATAGATGCAGTAAAGAAGATCCAATATGTTTATGGCAGTACAAATACTTTTGGTGGACTCAACGTTATGCGCACTCAAATGTTTACACAACAGAATGGAGACAGACCTTCAGTACCAAATATTGCTATTCTTATCACGGATGGTGTATCAAATGTAAATGCGTTTGATACAATTCCTGAAGCTGAAAAGGTTAGAGCTGACAACATCCTCATCTATGGTATTGGAATTGGATTAGCTGATACTACTGAATTGGGCCAGATTGTATCAGCACCAATTTCTGAGAATATGTTTGTGATCAAGGCCTTCGATGAACTTTCTGTTTTGAAAGAGAAAGTATTTGAGCAGTTTTGTCCAGGTAGATATGAGCATGAATAATATTTCTTTATGATTCGTTTTCTTTGCTAATAAAAATTGAATTATATTTACATTGCATAATAACTTATATAATATATACATATACAAGAATATGCAGGTGTGCTTGTGAATATGTTTGTGTAATTTAAATGTGATGATAAAATATGAAATATGAATGAAGATTTCATCAAACAATGTTAATACATTTGATTAATTCAACTTCATGACATTCCAGAGACAATTACAAAATTACTTATACTATTTGGATCAAATGAATTATTAGTTTCCAATGAAAGTTTACATTAATTTTATTTGTAAAATAGGATTTACTGAAAAAGTCTTGATGAATACAATTTAATTAATGACTTCTCTGACTTTTGCGGCCTATTTATGTAAACAATTGTATTTCATTGAGTTGCATGCATTTTAATTAATCTATTCTTTCTTGTTTCAATCTGTTCCTATAAATGAGATACGTCTACTGTAAATCTTTTTCTTTCCTGATGCAAACATTTTCCGGTTGATTCTGTCTTCTTCTCTTTCTTTTATATGTATATAATCTTATCTATCTATAATACTTGAATCGGAAACTTTAGTTGTTTTCAAAATGCTTTGTAAAAAATTAGATACAAAGCAATACTACTAATAAGATATACAATTATTACGATTAATTGCATATCCGTTTCAAATGATTGAAAAAGTGGTAAGCAATAGATGATTCTTGATGGTAATTTGGGAAATATTTCATATCATATACAGTAATTAAATTAATTTTTAATTTACAAAGATGTGTATCAATGAGCAAAGTAAATTTTGATTTAAACAATCCTTGTAAAATATTCACTAATCATATTTCAAAAGTCTACTTTTATATGTGAGTATTTTACACAATTTTACTAGAAACTAACGCCGTTTATACAATGACAGTAATTTCCCTTTAAACAAACAAAGGTGATATTTGATATTTAAAAATGTGTCAACTCTAACTCAAGAGAAGATTAATCAATAGAAATGTGGCATTTAATTTAAGGTTGAATTTCACAGAATTATTATGCACTTCGAGATTGAATTAAAAAAATGGTAAATGCTTTTCCTTTAAAATAGTATATGTGCAACATATAATAGTTAGAATAGCAAAGATACTAATAAATATGGAAGAGTATTTATATTTTTCTAATATGTCTTTTTATCAAGTGAGTGTATTAACATATGCTTGTATGAATACATTTAACTTTTATAATTTTATAATTGCGCCTATAAACACACATATGTTTCATTGTTCTATTTTCTATAAAGGAGGTGCCATACAACCATCTCGGACACCAGTGATTCGATTTCCGATCACTGTGGTGCCTCCCAGAAGAGGTGAGGTCATTGCATATATTTTATTTACATTTATATGAGTGAAAATAGAGACAGTATTATCTATTATTATAATAATTACACTGTAACAAAAAAACATTTATATAATAAATATTGCTATACAAATGTATGAAACATTATATATAATCAAATATATTTTGGACCGATTTTTTGATGCTATGATGATAAGCAATAACTATAATTAATATGTGAAGGATTGTTTTTAGTATTTATTTAAAGTTAGTTATAAACAATACCATAATTCAAGATTCTATTTTTTATTGAAAATTAATACGTTGCTATCTGTTCATCTTTTAAATGCACATATTTGTTCCGTTCAGTTTGTTGCCGTCTGGTCATTGAGAGTGTCTCATGTCTTTGTTGCATGTTTTTTAATTACTCTATAAGTAATTACTAGCAATGATATGTTTACTATTGTTTCTTTAGGATTGATTCGAAGTTGCCTATAAACGATATCATAAGTAAAGATTGTGCTTATATTATAAAATTAATGCTTAATTTCAGCTAATCAATTAAATGTACGGATCTGTTATTCATAATTTGTTGTCATGAAAATGTTATTTTCAACTCATCTAATTATGAGTACGAATGCCTATTTGTAATAGTATTCTGTTTATATTTGTTGTCGTCTGCTTATTAAGGAAGTCGTGTGTCTTCGCTGTGACTGTGTTCTTTTGTGCTAATCGCCTTCAGATATTATCTTCTGTTTGTGTTGTCATGGTTCTAAGTGGTAGTGCCGTCTATTAATTAAAAATATTGAAAAATATCAATGTATTTAAGACTTACATCCGGCAGTTTTTTTTTTTACTGAAAACAGTTTCAAATAGTGTTAAAATGTTTGTAATTAATATTACAATATTTTATCTTCCAATAATTATAGAATCATTGTTTTTCAATGTTTGTTCACGTGTAAAATGTTCTAAAGTTTTGCGCATTCATAAGAATTGCAGTAAGATGAAATTAGAACTGTGGTTTATTATGTTATCTTCTGTGTTAAGTAGTTTGATATGTTGTATTGTGTTTTAAGTGGTTGTAAATGTATTTTTTGTGTTCGAATTGGTTTTGTAAGTTGTTATATTTCTCAATGTTCTTTTTGAGTGATTGGTTATGTCAATATTCTTTAGGTGGATGTACCAATGCTCAGTCTGACATCGTCTTCATTTTGGACTCGTCCACTAGTGTTACTGCAGCAAACTTTGAGAAAATGTTAGATTTCATTGTTGATTTTGTATCCGTTGCTGACATAGACAGTGGCAATATGCGATTTGGTGCTGTACTATACAGCACAGATGTGGAAATTCAGTTCAACTTGAATGAGTATAACAGAAAACAAGATATCATAGATGCAGTAAAGAAGATCCAATATGTTTATGGCAGTACAAATACTTTTGGTGGACTCAACGTTATGCGCACTCAAATGTTTACACAACAGAATGGAGACAGACCTTCAGTACCAAATATTGCTATTCTTATCACGGATGGTGTATCAAATGTAAATGCGTTTGATACAATTCCTGAAGCTGAAAAGGTTAGAGCTGACAACATCCTCATCTATGGTATTGGAATTGGATTAGCTGATACTACTGAATTGGGCCAGATTGTATCAGCACCAATTTCTGAGAATATGTTTGTGATCAAGGCCTTCGATGAACTTTCTGTTTTGAAAGAGAAAGTATTTGAGCAGTTTTGTCCAGGTAGATATGAGCATGAATAATATTTCTTTATGATGCTTTTTTTTGCTAATACTGATTTCTTTTAATATTACTGAAATACCCTATGAGCACTGAGATTATTTTATACACAATTTGGACGCCCATGAATCATGGTCATAAACAAAAACGTGTTATTATAATAACGTAAAATGCATAAAGTATTTTCAGAAAATAAACATATGTATTCAAAAATAGCATAGACATTTTACAAGTACGTAAAACATGCGACTAATTTCCCACTACCAACATTTTAAAGACTGCATTCAACGTGTATAAAATCTGTATAAAAAGAAAGATCAATTCAAAGAGAATTTTATAAAAAAATAACAAGTAAAGTATTTAGCACATGTTATGAATATTCATTAGTGTCTTTTAGACAATTTATTTATGCCCCTCCACCCGAAAGGTAATATTAAGGAGTTTGATCTTAAGAATTAACATTTCTAAAATAGTTGGAGCCATGGTAGACTGATCTAAAAAAATGCTTAGACGTTTAAACTAAAAGTTTGAACATTGAATGAAAAGTGATTATCAAGTTTTATACTGTTTGTATAACTACACATACTATATATTTTTGGGATAGACATTCAAAAAATATTATGTCTTAGAAATACATACAGATTTAAACTTCATCAGCCGAAAATTTCATAGATGTTAGTAAAGTAATTTTACATAATTTAACTAGAAACTAACGCTGTTTGATGCAATCGCAGTAATCTCCCATTAAAGAAACTAAGATGATGTTTGATTTAAAAATGTGTCAATTCTAAACTTTGAAAATATTAATCAATGGGCATTTCTATTGAGTAGTTTTTATGTTATGTGACCTTTAACCGATGGTTGAATTTCACCAGATTATTATGCACTTTGAGATTGAATAAAAAATTGTAAATATTTTTCCTTCAAAATACTTTATATACAACATATAATAATTATGATAAGAAAGACACTAATGAATGTAGAGAAGTATTTATATTTTTCTAATATATCTTTTTTCAAGTGAGTGTATGAACATGTGCTTGTATGAATACATTTAACTTTTATAATTTTATAATTGTGCCTATAAACACACATATGTTTCATTGTTCTATTTTCTATAAAGGAGGTGCCATACAACCATCTCGGACACCAGTGATTCGATTTCCGATCACTGCGGTCCCTCCCAGAAGAGGTGAGGTCATTGTATATATTTTATTTACATTTATATGAATGAAAATGTAGACACTATTATCTATCATTATTATAATAATCACACTTCAACAAAAAAGCATTTATATAATAAAGATTGTCATACAAATGTATGAAACATATTATATATAATCAAATGCATTTTGAACCAACTTTTTGATTATATTATGATAAGCAATAACTATAATTAATATGTGAAGGATTGTTTTTTTGTATTTCTTTAAAGTTAGTTATAAACAATACCATAATTCAAGATTCTATCTTTTATTAAAAATTAATAAGTTACTATCTGTTCGTCTCTTGAATGTGCATATTTGTTCTGTTCAATTTGTTGCCATCTGGTCATTGAGAATGTCTTGCGTCTTTGTAGTGCGTGTTTTTTTTTAATTACGCTATAATAAGTAAACATCATCAGTAATATGTTAACGATTGTTTCTTTAGGATGGATTCGACGTTGCCTACAAACGATATCACATATAAATATTATATCTTATATTATAAAATTAATGTGTTAATTTCTGCTCATCAATTAAATGTACAGATCTGTTATCCATAATATTTTGTAATGCAAATGTATTTTCAACTTATCTGATTATAAGTAAGAATGCCTATTTGTAATAGTGTTCTGTTCATATTTGTTGTCGTCTGCTTATTAAGGAAGTCTTGTGCCTTTTCTGTTGCTGTGGTCTTATCGTCCTAATCACTTTATTTTTTGTTTGTGTTGTCATGGTTATAAGATGTACTACCGTCCATTTATTAAAAATATTGAAAAATATCATTACATTAAAAACATACATACGGCAGTGCTTTTTTGCTGAAAACATATTAATATAGTGTTAAAATGTTTGTAATTAATATTGCAATATCTTATCTTCCAATATTAATAGAATCATTGTTTTATCAATGTTTGTTCACGAGTAAAATATTCTAAAATTTTGCGGATTAATCAAAAATGCAGCAAGATGAAATTAAAACTATGGTTTAATATAATATCTTGTTTGAAAAGAAGTTTTATACTGTGTGTTGTATTTTAAGTGGTTTTAAATGTGTTTTTTGTTCCAAATTATTACGATTAATTGCATATCCGTTTCAAATGATTGAAAAAGTGGCAAGCAATAGATGATTCTTGATGGTAATTTGGGAAATATTTCATATTATATACAGTAATTAAATTATTTTTTATTTGTAAAAATATGTATCAATGAGCAAAGTAAATTTTGATTTAAACCATCCTTGTCAGATATTCACTAATCATATTTCAAAAGTTTACTTTTATATGTGAGTATTTTACACAATTTTACTAGAAACTAACGCCGTTTATGCAATGAAAGTAATTTCCCTTTAAACAAACAAAGGTGATATTTGATATATAATCTAATACATTTTGACCAAACATTTTATTATATTATGATAAGCAATAACTATAATTAATATGTGAAGGATTGTTTTTAGTATTTATTTAAAGTTAGTTATAAACAATACCATAATTCAAGATTCTATTTTTTATTGAAAATTAATAAGTTACTATCTGTTCATCTGTTTAATGTACATATTTGTTCCGTTCAATTTGTTGCCGTCTAGTCATTGAGAACGTCTTATGTCTTTGTTGCATGTTTTTTAATTACTCTATAAGTAATTACTAGCAATGATATGTTTACTATTGTTTCTTTAGGATTGATTCGAAGTTGCCTATAAACGATATCATAAGTAAAGATTGTAGCTTATATTATAAAAGTAATGTTTAATTTCTGCTAATCAATTTAATGTACAGATCTGTTATTCATAATTTGCTGTCATGCAAATGTTATTTTCAACCCATCGGATTATAAGTAAGAATGTCTCTTTGTAATAGTGTTCTGTTCATATTTGTTGTCGTTTGCTTATTAAGGAAGTCTTGTGTCTTTGCTGTGATTGTGTTCGTATTGTCTTAATCGCCTTCAGATAATAATTTTCTGTTTGTGTTGTCATGGTACTAAGTTGTAGTACCGTACATTAATTAACAATATTGAAAAATATGAATTGAAGACTTGCATTCAACGTTTTTTTTGCTGAAAACAGTTTCAAATAATGTAAAAATGTTTGTAATCCATAGTAAAATACTTATCTTCCAATAATTATAGAACCATTGTTTTATCAATGTTTGTACCCGTGTAAAATGTTCTAAAAATTTTCGCATTCATAAGAATGGCTGTAAGATGAAATTAGAACTCTGGTTTATTATGTTATCTTCTGTGTTAAGTAGTTTTATATGTTGTGTTGTGTTTTAAGTAATTTTAAATGTGTTTTTTGTGTTCTAAAAGGTTTTGTAAGTTGTTATATTTCTCAATGTTCTCCTTGAGTGATTGGTTATGTCAATATTCTTTAGGTGGATGTACCAATGCTCAGTCTGACATCGTCTTCATTTTGGACTCGTCCACTAGTGTTACTGCTGCAAACTTTGAGAAAATGTTAGATTTCATTGTTGATTTTGTATCCGTTGCTGACATAGACAGTGGCAATATGCGATTTGGTGCTGTACTATACAGCACAGATGTGGAAATTCAGTTCAACTTGAATGAGTATAACAGAAAACAAGATATCATAGATGCAGTAAAGAAGATCCAATATGTTTATGGCAGTACCAATACTTTTGGTGGACTCAATGTTATGCGCACTCAAATGTTTACACAACAGAATGGAGACAGACCTTCAGTACCAAATATTGCTATTCTTATCACGGATGGTGTATCAAATGTAAATGCGTTTGATACAATTCCTGAAGCTGAAAAAGTTAGAGCTGACAACATCCTCATCTATGGTATTGGAATTGGATTAGCTGATACTACTGAATTGGGCCAGATTGTATCAGCACCAATTTCTGAGAATATGTTTGTGATCAAGGCCTTCGATGAACTTTCTGTTTTGAAAGATAAAGTATTTGAGCAGTTTTGTCCAGGTAGATATGAGCATGAATAATATTTCTTTATGATGCGTTTTCTTTGCTAAAAACAAATTGAATTATATTTACATTTCATAATAACTCATATATAATATGCATTGAAAATATACAGGTGTGCTTGTGAATATGTTTGTGTGATTTAAATGTGATTATGAAATATGATACATGAATTAAGATTTCATCAAACAATGTTTATAAATTTTATTGATTCAAACTGCATGTCATAATACTTGGGTGAAACACATTATTCATATTCAACTGTAGTCAACTTTGTCTTTATTCATAATATTAATGTTGCTGAAAAGGCATTTAAAATGGTTTCTCACATTTTTCAGCATATTTATGTGCACAATTATATGTTCTTGAACATTATACATTTTGATATTGTTTACTTGTTTTTATTCTTTTTTATTCTCATGTGATAAATGTATGTTTTCTTTTCTTTAAAAATAATTCACCCTTTAATTCTATGTTTATCTATTTCTCTTATCTATAAACACTCTCTTATTGATAATACACCATTTTCAAATATGGTTTGCAAAGCATTTAATTAAAAATCATGTTATTAATAAGAAATACTATTATTTATAATGATGAAATCACTGGTCAAGTTGATTGAAATGAAAATTATGATAAGTAATTTAAACTCATGGTGAGAATTTCGAAAACATTTTATTATGTAATTATGTAATGATTATTTCTAAACCCGTAAAAATATCTGAAAGAACGAGAATACTGAATTTTAATTCAAATGACCCTTTTAACTTACTCACTAATAATACGTAAATTATGGTTTGATTTAAAATATATGATTATTTAGGAAGCGGTGTCCAAAACTTAATCCCCCTCAAAGACTTCTTGGACATTGAAGATGATTTCATACACAAATTAGACCCATCATAATCGTCACGGTCCCTACACCTTATGATAGGGTAAAGTTTAAAAAACAAACTAATATGTATAAAATATTATAAGATAGATAAATTTCATAGACTTTTTTTGTTGGTAAATTTTAGTTGATATAGACACTTAAGAATCACTGATTTTAACCACAATCCCACAATGATATTCTGGACATACAGCTTTGAAAAAATGCATATGCGTAAATATCTTTAGGGAATTAAAAATACGTTTCAGCATTTTGCTAGTATGTATCACACGTTGTGCACAATGAATAACTATCTTTGGCCATTTAATATACACCTCAATCCAACCATCGAAAAAGCCATATTCAAAGAGTTTGATTCTAAAAAATAATGTTTAAAACAGTTAAAGGTATTGAAAATATATCTACAGAAAACATTATTGATATTTTTATAAGTATTTGCGGATTAAATAGAAACTTTTCTACCATTATGTGTGCGCGCGCGTGCGTGTGTGTGTGTGTGTGTGTGTGTGTGTGTGTGTGTGTGTGTGTGTGTGTGTGTGTGTGCGTGTGTGTGTGTGTGTGTGTGTGTGTGTTGAATAGCTTTTACATGTTTTAAAGACAAGCAATTTCGGTGTTAACCAGCAATCTTCTTTAAAATATGACTATTGGATTTAGTTGACAAAAGATGTTTACAATAAACTCAGGGATAGAATATAAATCAGTGGAAATTTTTAATACTCTTTGTTGAGCAAACTATATGCTGTTAGCATTTAATATAATAGATAATTTGCTAAATTATTACATGTTTTAAAGTTGTAAATAAAATGTTAAGTAGTTTTCAATTTGAAAAGTTTATATACAGGAGCTAATACCTATCATAGTAATGACACTTGAACATATATATGTATATTCGTCTTTTATATTATTCTCTACTACAAGCGAGTAGATGTGCATGTGTTTATGCGCAGACATTTCACTTTTATATACTTGTACATATAAACAGACATAAAGGTGTTTACTTGTTTTTTTCTATAAAGGAGGTGCCATACAACCATCTCGGACACCAGTGATTCGATTTCCAATCACTGCAGTCCCTCCCAGAAGAGGTGAGATCATTGCATATATCTTCTTTACATATCTACAAATGAATATATAAGCAGATACGTCAATAATTATATAAGAATATATAAGCAGATACGTCAATAATTATATGTCACCAAAAAAAAGTACATGATTATAATTATCATAATTGGTTATTTAGAACACTACGTTTGATATCTTGAATAATGATTAATATTAAAATTAAATAACTTCCATTAATATATGCATAATTGGTAACTCTGCAAAACGTGTAATTATAAAAATAAAAAAAGATTCTATAATTCATTGTAGTAAATGAATATTTTGTCCTCTGTTCATCTCTTAAATGCAACAATCTCTTTTTCATGCCAATGCTATTTACACTTTTTATATGTATCAATGCCAATTTTTTATGGTTTTCTGTTCAATTTTGTTGCTGTATCGTAATTAAGAATGTTTTGTGTCTTTGTTATGTCCCTTTTTGTCTTAATTGCATTCAGGTAATATCTTTTCGTTTGTGTTGTCATAGTTTTAAGATGTTCTACCATCTATTTTATTTTACAATAATATGAATAAATATCTCAACATATTTACATTCAGTTTTTTAGCTGAAAATAGTTTAAAATAGTGTGTATTATTTTCACACTGACTTATATTCTGAAATTAATATGATCATTGATTTGTCAATATCTGTTCTTTTATAGATAGGTGTGACATATCACAAATAAGACGAATTAAGGTCAGATATGCTCAAATGAATTTTCAGATACAAATAGAAATAATTAAACAATGTTGTTAAAAAACTGTTTTTTTCCCTTCATGAACTCTTTTTTGAGTCACAAAAATGGTATCGATAAACATTTGTTGAAAAAATAAAAATAACACAAAACTTATGTAAAAAATGTAATTTATCTTCTCTGTTTTATATAGTATATATATATATATATATATATATATATATATATATATATATATATATACTAGCAAAAGTACCCGTCGTTGACTGGGTTCAAAAACAGCCTACAGAAAATGGACTCTGATTTATGAAAGTATGATAGGTTATGAAAAGAAAGGGTTGTAAAGAGATAGCTTTGAATTTGGGGGTATCAAAACCAATGCAAAATATGATGAAAGTAAAAATAAAATAGATAAACCTCATAATTTATTATACCATACCTGTTCACACCGAAACACTTATCACAATATTCTGTGGATCTATATTAAAAAAACCTTGTTAAACTTTGTGACATATTTCCATTCTATGGAGGTCATGCGCGAACGAACACCCCATAATTTTATTATGCTATATTTCTTCAAACTGAAACATTATTATCAAAACTTACGCAGATAGATATGAAAAGTCTTTATTAAAATTTGTGTATATTTCCATTCTATGGAGGCCAAGCGTGAACGCACACCCCACAATTTTATTATATCATCCCTATTTAAGTTAAAACATACTTATCAAAGTATTATTGTGTATATCTATATCAAAAACACTTGTAAACGTTTTTTTTTATTTTTTTTATTTTTTATTTCCATACTTTGTGGACCAAGCGCGTACGCAGCCCCCACAATTTTAATGAATCATCATTATACCAGATCAAACATACCCATTCCTGTGTCTCGATACATCTTCTATCATTATATGTGATCAGCTTTCTATAATAGTCAACCATATAAGAGCCTATTCATGACCAGACACACACACAGACGTTCAACTTTACATATATATATATATATATATATATATATATATATATATATATATATATATGCATATATTCAGTTACATAATACATATATACACATACTTACGAAAATGTAATCAATCATAAATTATTAAATTATTTTTAGCTCAAGCAAAATATAATCACTGAAACACAATTGCAATTGTATAAAAAATGGAATATCTATACAAAAATATTCATAAAGCTCTAATTACTACTAGTATCGGGCACTTTTAAAGAAATATTGGTTTTAAGTTTATTTTATAAGTACATTTAAACTTGTTTATATATATATATATATATATATATATATATATATATATATATATATATATATATATATATATATACTAGCTTTACATACTCGGCATTACAGGTGAAAAACATATTTCCAGGCGGAGGGTTTAGTCAATACTATTTAAGATACACCAAATATCCTAAGTTGTTACGATTTTTCTAAAATGTGATTATAGTTTGGATTTTTGGAAGCATTAAACAAAGTCATCTTCATCTATGAAATTCAAACAGGGAAATAAAATCTCACTGGTTAAAGGGAAATAACTTATCGGTCAAATGAAAACTTACTTCCCTTTTTAAATGCAGCTGATTTGAGTTATATACTAATAATTAAAATAACTTAAATGTAAACTAAATAAAAAAATAAATTAAATAACTTTATATAATATTTCTAAATAGAATATTTAAAACAATTCTATTACTATTTTTTATGAGAAATTTAGAGCCACTTGTTAAAACAGATTTTCTTTAATTTAATATGCAAATTAGATAACGTTTTGAATTATGATTACTTTTGAATAAATTGTATACAGGGTGACCAAAAAAAACGGCCCCAACTCTAATTAGGGCCCGTTTCTTAGTGTTTTGTCCGAATGAAATTAAACTTTGGTCATAACTAGTTTATTATATTCAAAACATCACATCACATCAAAACACCAGGGTCTTTGGCCTTTTTTTCTCCGTTCTACGGCATATGTTCTAGATGGCCTCCATTTAGCTTTTGTTTTTTGGGGGGTCACCCTGTATATCGAAATTATGCAAGAATAAAAGTATAGAAGAATTGGTTTTCAGTATTAAAATCTATTCGTGAATCATCGTATTTTCAGTACATATTAACCAAATTGTGAACAAAAAAGCAACAGGTATACGACTATCTATCTCTTTCTCTCTCTCTCTCTCTCTCTCTCTATATATATATATATATATATATATATATATATATATATATAGAGAGAGAGAGAGAGAGAGAGAGAGAGAGAGAGAAAGAGAGAGAGATGGCGTCAGCATGTCAGATTTTTACTCTTGGCACAGAGATGTGAATAAATGGTCTCGCCTGATGAGGTCAACTTTCGGTATAAGAAAAAATTTATAATTTTACATTCTATGCTGAAACAATTTAATTACTATTTTTTTTTTAATGAGTTTCTAGTGAAAAATAGGATTTTGATATTACCATGATAAGGTTTTTAATAAAATAAAATATTTTTAAGACAACGGAGATACTTAATTTACACTAAAAATGTAAAATATACAAGAGTAGCTACATGTGACCGTTCATGTTAACTTTTGTTTTCAATGGCTGTATATGTTATGTTGCGTTCCAAGTACTTGTGAATGTGTGTTCTGCATTTCAAGTGGTATATATATGTTGCCATATTTCTCAATGTTCTTCTTGGTTGATTGATTATATCGATGTTCTTTAGGTGGATGTACCAATGCTCAGTCTGACATCGTCTTCATTTTGGACTCGTCCACTAGTGTTACTGCAGTAAACTTTGAGAAAATGTTAGATTTCATTGTTGATTTTGTATCCGTTGCTGACATAGACAGTGGCAATATGCGATTTGGTGCTGTACTATACAGCACAGATGTGGAAATTCAGTTCAACTTGAATGAGTATAACAGAAAACAAGATATCATAGATGCAGTAAAGAAGATCCAATATGTTTATGGCAGTACAAATACTTTTGGTGGACTCAATGTTATGCGCACTCAAATGTTTACACAACAGAATGGAGACAGACCTTCAGTACCAAATATTGCTATTCTTATCACGGATGGTGTATCAAATGTAAATGCGTTTGATACAATTCCTGAAGCTGAAAAGGTTAGAGCTGACAACATCTTCATCTATGGTATTGGAATTGGATTAGCTGATACTACTGAATTGGGCCAGATTGTATCAGCACCAATTTCTGAGAATATGTTTATAGTGAACGGTTTCGATGAACTTTCTGTTTTGAAAGATGAAGTATTTGAGCAGTTTTGTCCAGGTAGATATGAGCATGAATAATATCACTTGATGATGCTTTTTAACTTTGCTAAATCAAATCAAATTTCATTTACATTTTAATATTAAACAATATAATATATATAATGAAGTGCATGCATGTGTGCTTGTGAATATGTTAGTGTAATTTAAATGTGATAATGAAATGTGCTACATGAATGAAGATTTCAGCAAACAATGTTTATATATTTATTTAAACTGCATGAAATGTCAGAGATAATTACAATTTTCAATTACTGTATAGGTTTAATGAACTGTTGCTGTTTTATTACAGCTAACATTACGTCATTTTTAAGATGATATCATTGTAAAAGCATTTTAAGAATGACTTCTTTAATTCTCAATCTATTAATGCATACACATTTTTTGTATATTTTGTTTACGTTTTAATGATTCTATGCTTTCTCATTTAATTTATTCTCTCTCTTTTAATTTATTCTTTCAATATGATAAATGTTTTCTTATTATAATATTCTTTTACAATCGATTTCTGTCTCTATCCTTCTTCAACTACTTGTTTCAATTGTACATACACTATCAGGAATAATATCTGATTTTCAAAATCCTAAGCGTGTTCAAGTGTGAATTGTAATAAGCAACTCAAGAATCATGGTGGAATTTATGAGATAATTTAAAGTATTTGAGCAGTTTTGTCCACATAGATACGAGTATAACTATTATTACCGCTAAAAACAAATCGATTAATATTTACATTTTTTTATGTGTAATATATTATATTGCTATTAACACAGTATATATGTTAATAAGTGTGCAGGCCTGCTTGTGAATATGCTTGTGTAATTAAATGTGATTATGAAATATGCTACACGAATGAAGATTTCATCAATTAATTTTAATAAACATGTTTTATTTAAAATGCATGACAAGATAATTTCAATTTTCAAGTACAATTATTATTGTTACATTAAAGTTAACATTGACTTTATTTGTAATTAGATGATTTCTTATAAACATTGTAAATACATTTTTAAAATGATTTCCAAGATATTTTAAACTTGTTGATAGATAAAATTATACTTAATAATTTTCTTAGATTTTAAGGACGATTTGCATTCTTATTCTCATCTATTCTCATCACTGTGATAAATGTGTTTGCTTTGATTGTAACTGTCTTTTACAATACCTTTTTTTTCTATCATTTTTAACTACTCCTTTAAATTGTAAATACTTGATTGGGCAAATATTCCATTTGCTAAATTCTAAGCGTATTTCACATGTAAATTGAAATAAGCAATTCATAACTAATGGTTAAAATACTGAAAGTATTATATGTTATAAACACCAATTAAGTTATTTTTATTACTCGAATTAAAGAGATTGCTTCATTTTTTTAAAACGAGCTTTGCCACTTATTGACTAATTATGTGCTGATAGGGATCAATTTTCATATATGAGTATTTGGGGTCTAATTTCTAAAATTAAACATATTTAAAACACGTCTTAGGCGTTGAAGATTATTTTATACAAGATTTAGAAACATATGAATCGACAGTGGCAAGATAAAATGTGACACATTTTAAAAAAAGATACATTGTATAAAACATTTTCAGAGAATTAAAAACTTCATAGACTCTTATATGTATGTGATGTATAATATAGACACTTTATGCTCGTACATAAATAGATAATGTTTGCCGAGCAGCTTTTATATTATGTGTTTTCAATTAAAAGTGCAATTTAAGAAACTATTTCACACTTTCATATTTTGTAATAAACGATGCATAATTTTCTTTAAAATATTTTAACAGCAGAGATACTAATTATCATATCAAAGATACTAGTGAATATAGTGGCACATTTATTTTTTCCTGGTGTGTCTTGCTTCAAGTGAGTAGATGGGCATGTGGTTGTATGGATACATTTAACTTTTATATAATTGCAAATATAAACAGATATATAGATGTTGATATGTTTTATTTTCTATAAAGGAGGTGCCATACAACCATCTCTGACACCAGTGATTCGATTTCCAATCACTGCAGTTCCTCCTAAAAGAGGTGAGATCATTGCATATATATTTTCTTTACACTTATATGAATATAAAACTAACACCTAAACATTATTATTACATCATTTATACTTAAAAAATATACCTTAATATAATTAATATTGTTTTTATAACCAATAATGGTTAATATTATAATAAAATAAATTTTTGACCATATTTTTATTTATGCAAATTATTATAAGTAATAAGTTATTATGTTTAACATTGTAATTATATGATGTATTCAAATTTGCTTACAAATAATTGAATTATTAAATATTATACCATTCATCGTAATATATATATATGATATTTTCTGTTAATTTCTTAAATGTACAGATTGGTTGTCATTAGAGTTTTACATCGAAAATGTTATTTTAAACTAATCTAATTATAGATTTGGAATTAATGTTTAATAGTGTTTTTGTTTATTTTTTTTCTGTCACTGCCGTTGTGGCTTGGTCTCATTCTTTCTTTTCTTCAATACCTTTCTGTTCGTGTTATCATTGTTCTAAGATGCCCTGACGTCTATATATTTACTATAGTATGGAATAAAATGTTAATATAGTTAAATTAACATTCAATTGTTTCTATAAAAAAAAAAACGGAATAAAATAGTGTGAAATTTATATTGTTATTAAAATGATGATTAAAATTCTAATATTAATAGTACCAAAGTTTCGTAAGTTTATATTCATGTATAAAATTTTATAAAACATTTTCCACAAACAAATGAGAGAAATACAGCAAGATGAAATTTAGAACAGCAACTGTATATGTTTTGTTTTGTTTTTAAGTGGTTATATATGTCATGTTATGTCTCAAGTGGTTGTAAATGTGTGTTTGTGTTCTAAGTATATTTTTCAATGTTCTTTTTGAGTGATTGGTTATGTCAATATTATTTAGGTGGATGTACCAATGCTCAGTCTGACATCATCTTCATTTTGGACTCGTCCACTAGTGTTACTGCAACAAACTTTGAGAAAATGTTAGATTTCATTGTTGATTTTGTATCTGTTGCTGACATAGACAGTGGCAATATGCGATTTGGTGCTGTACTATACAGCACAGATGTGGAAATTCAGTTCAACTTGAATGAGTATAACAGAAAACAAGATATCATAGATGCAGTAAAGAAGATCCAATATGTTTATGGCAGTACAAATACTTTTGGTGGACTCAACGTTATGCGCACTCAAATGTTTACACAACAGAATGGAGACAGACCTTCAGTACCAAATATTGCTATTCTTATCACGGATGGTGTATCAAATGTAAATGCGTTTGATACAATTCCTGAAGCTGAAAAGGTTAGAGCTGACAACATCTTCATCTATGGTATTGGAATTGGATTAAAAGACACGACTGAATTGGGCCAGATTGTATCAGCACCAATTTCTGAGAATATGTTTGTGGTGAACGGTTTCGAAGAACTTTCTGTTTTGAAAGATGAAGTATTTGAGCAGTTTTGTCCAGGTAGATATGAGCATGAAGCTTTTTCTTTGCTAAAGCAAATTCAATTGGATTTATGTAATAACAATAATAAACAATGTAATAAATATAATGAAGTGTATGCAGGTGTGCATGTGAATATGCTTGTGTAATTTAAATGTGATAATGAAATACGCTTTCTGAATAATATCATCACACCATGTTTATAAATGATGTTTATTAAAACTGCATACAATATCAAAGATTATTACAATTTTCAATTACTGTCTTGGTTTAATGAACTGTTGCTGTTTTATTACAGCTAACATTACGTCATTTTTAAGATGATATTATTTACCAAACATTACAAAAACATTTTAACAATGACTTCTTTAATTCTTTAATCTATTTTAGTAATACATACACATTTTTTGTATATTTTTGTTTACGTTTTAATGATTCTATGCTTTCTCTTTTAATTTATTCTCTCTCTTTTAATTTATTCTTTCAATATGATAAATGTTTTCTTATTCTTATAATATTCTTTTACAATCGATTTCTGTCTCTATCCTTCTTCAACTACTTGTTTCAATTGTACATACACTATCAGGAATAATATCTGATTTTCAAAATCCTAAGCGTGTTCAAGTGTGAATTGTAATAAGCAACTCAAGAATCATGGTGGAATTTATGAGATAATTTAAAGTATTTGAGCAGTTTTGTCCACATAGATACGAGTATAACTATTATTACCGCTAAAAACAAATTGAATAATATTTACATGTTTTTATGTGTAATATATTATATTGCTATTAACACAGTATATATATTGATAAGTGTGCAGGCCTGCTTGTGAATATGCTTGTGTAATTAAATGTGATTATGAAATATGCTACACGAATGAAGATTTCATCAATTAATTTTAATAAACATGTTTTATTTAAAATGCATGACAAGATAATTTCAATTTTCAATTACAGCTATTGTTGTTACATTTAAGTTAGCATTGATTTATTTGTAATTAGATGGTTTCTTATAAGCATTGTAAATACATTTTTAAAATGATTTCCATGATATTTTTAGCAAACAATGAAAAAGAATATATTTAATAATTTTTATTTTACATTTTTATGACCAACTACTTATTCATTCTAATCTATTCTCATCGCTGTGATAAGTATGTTGGCTATGATTGTAACTGTCTTTTACAATACATTTTTTTCTATCTGTCTTTAACTATTTCATCAACTGTTAATACTTGATCAGGAATAATATTTCATTTATTAAATTCTAAGCGTTTTTAACTGGACATTTTAATAGGCCAATCCAAGGCTAATGTTTAAAATTTTGAAAGTGTTATTTATATATATATATATATATATATATATATATATATATATATATATATATATATATAAAATTTTGAAAGTGTTATTTATATATATATATAAAAGGCAAAACAGGCACGTGAGTTTTTGTATGTTCAACAAAGGCTTTTTTGCCAGGCTTCTCGGCGGAAGGGTGGGGGGTTTACTATATCTTACAACTGTTTACATACCCCATAGATCATAATATGTATGATTTGCAAACGCACGTTGCATCTAGATTTATTTACATCGACCTTTACAAAATTCTTGCTATTTCGGCCCCTCTTTTGTTCGTTTGGCTTTTTCGTATAAAAGCAAAACTAATTTGAAGCTAAGACATTGTTCCCAGCAATCACACCGGGAACGTCCAGAAAGTAATCAGCTTTTGATCAATGCGGAGGAAACTCCTTATATCAGACGATTGTTATTCAATCCTGTTTTTATGGTGAGCTGGTTTCCTCCTGCCTCAACATCTTAGGGAAACAAAACCAGCCAAAGTTGAGAAAACAAACCCCAAAAAACTGTCCCGCAGTAAAAGTTAACTGCGCTATTTTTATTTGACCTCATTAAACGCGCGCACCTGTCAATTCCGTTTTTAATACTTAAATAAATTCAAACGTGTTTCAGTTACTCTTTCTTGCTGGCTGAGCGGGTAACATGTCAGGGTTTTTTTCACACTTTATTTTCCACCTTCGCCTCAAGGCTTTGGGTTTGATCCTACCTACCTACCAAAGCTTTTTTTAACCATCCCTCTCCAATACACACATCTACAAACACCCGGGCAACGATTTTTTTAAAGAAGTTTTAACGTTTTTTTTTTAATATAATATTTAAACAGGGTTATTACTTCGCTTATTCTTTTGGTTTTATTTACCCCATAACCCCGCCCCAACACACACACACACCTCTAAACACCCGGGAAACGCCGGGATTCTCGCTAGTATGTTATAAATAACAATTAATTTTTTTTTAATTAGCAAAAATACTCGCATTAATGAGAATGCTGAAAATTTTTTAACGAACTTTGTCATTTATTGACTAATAATGTGTTAATAGAGATCGACTTTCACATATGAGTATTTGGGGCGTTATTTCCAAAATTTAACATTCCTTAAACACTACTCGGGCATTAAATATCATTTTATGACGACAAAAAATGGGTCAGAACTTTTACCTGATCTTCTTCTCTTGCCTCAACAGTCATATTCTTCTCTTCTTCACAAAAGAACAATTACATTCGTCTGTGATGGGATGCAAGCCTCTTACATGGCAGGCATCCGGTCGACAAGAACATTTTATGGACTTTTCACTCCTGTAATGCGTCTGCACATATAAGGGTCACGCAGCGTCCACTTGGAGTCTTCACCCAGACACGATTGCCCACATCTATTCTGCTGCTGTTTGGGCTTGTCTGGAGAGAGTGCATCGATCCCCTTCAGTTGAATGCAGTAGCAATGAATCAGGTTAGCTGGGGCAATCAGTGGCGACACATCATCGTTAGGGGTAACATTTTACCAACAGACTACTTCCACTATGTGTTTCTTTCCCACAATTTGCTTCACACTCCATTGCTGGAGGAGATATATGTACAATGAAAGTGCAGTCAGAGTCTTCATTTATCCAGAAAGTCCTCAAAAACCCTGCTGCAGAATACTGTATCATTGTCAAGGAGTATTTCTGCCTGCGCTCCATACTTGCAACACAAAACTTCTAGGTGGCTGATAATACTTGCCGCATCCTTTTGTCTAAAATGATGCCAAATAGAGAACCTCGTGGGCCCACAGTCAATGAGCAACAGATATTGTTTGCCTTGGTAGTAGGTTACATCCATTCCCATTCAGAACCAAGTGTCGCTAACGTCTAATTTCCCTTTTTTGCCAAAGTGTGGGTCAATCGACCGGCATTTTTCACAATATCTAAGCACAGCCCTAACCAACACTCTGAGTATCGTGGGATCCACATGTTTGACAAAGTATAACGTTCATCTTATGCCAGGGTGGCCACTTTGGCGATGGACAGATTCATCCAGTCAAAGTCATACTTACTTGGTGACACGGCTCCTGCACAGTACAAAGGTTCAACTGCTCTTTTGATGAGATCAAGCCATCGCTGTGGTATTCTCGTTAGAGCATTAGCTTGGTTATCTTCTGATCTCATTTGCATCTATGGACAGTTTATATTCCTTGACCAAACTTGTGAGCACATCAAGTTGCCGTCTACTCAGTATTTCACTCGCTGCTTTAGTGTACACCCTACCCTTCCCTGTGAGGTTGACAGTAATCAATTTGTGCACACAGGCAGAGTTGCTTCTCATATGAATGCCATGTTCATCACTTTTAGAACAGCATCGAGCTCCACCAGATTTATATGCTGCGTATCTCTTTCCTTTCGCAACCAGTTTGCGTTCTCCACAGCGGCTCCATTGTGCTCCAGCAATACTCCAGTTGTTAAGGAGCTTGCATCAACTCACTCATTAATCCACATACCACTTTCCTCATACAGAGTCTTCTTGGTGCACTCTTGCAACAATCTCTTCAATCGGTGTTAAAGGATTGTCAGTCGCCTTGTCATCTAAGCCTTTTGTCACATCCACTACTCTCCTTTTAATGAATGCTGCAGCCACCCTGAGCCACTTAACCACTGGGAAGTGCCCAACTAACTTTCCACAAAATGAGAACACACTTCATTGGGTAAGAATACGAGGTACGCTGGGGACCTCATTCTCTTGTTCCCATACCAGACTACTGGCTTTTTCCCAAACTGATAGGCCAAGCATTCCTGCACCATTCTGCTAATCCAAAATCAGCCAAATGTTGTCTCACTTTAGTTGCAGAAACCACATCCTCGTTGATAAACACATTGTCAATGTACGTTGATGCTGCCTGCCAGATATTGTTCTTCCTTGAGAGTGTAGCTTCAACAATAGGTCGCATGCCGGATGGTGCTACATTGAGCCCGAAAACCATGCGCGTTAGGCAGTACTTCTTTCCTTTGAAGATCACAGTCTGGTATGGCCACAGGGATTTATGCATACGCACTTGTAGATGTGCCCTTCAAAGGTCAAATAATGACACATTGAAACCTTTTCTCTTCCATTCTCTTAGCTTTTGTGCATAGACATTGGCATGTGCCGTGTAGGCCTCGATGTGTTCATTCAGCTCACGAAAGTCCAACACTGGGAGCACCTTGGACTTATTCCCTTGGAAAACGGCCATAAATAGAATCAGGTCTTTCAGGGGACCAAGCTCTTCCTCAGAATAGGGAAGTAGCCATCCATCACTCCACTACGTTTCCGATTCATGATGATACTCCTATCGAACTTGGTTGAACATCAAATACTCTGGTACTTTATTGGTAAGTCCATTGGGTGGCTAATTACTTGACCATTTCCATGACACTGTCCAAGCTTTGATTTGCTCACTGAACTCAGCACTGATCTGGTTTCTCTATTCTGATCGTGGCATAGGCACAAAGCTCCATTTTAGCAAAACTGAATCGGGTTATGTGAACTCCACCCAACATTTTGATTATATCTATTCTGATTAACATATCAAAGCCCAATAATGGTGTATCCATGATCAGACATCAACTTTCATAGGGCTTGCATCTTCTATTGCCAAAGTGATAGTCCTGACACCCTTGCTGTCGAGGATTTCACCATCGACTGTTAGGACCTCCGATACTGACTGACTTTAGGTGCCACACAATGATTCCATCACAAGAGATTGAGAGAATCTAGAATCTACCAGCACCATGTGCTTCTTGTCATTAACAATGATCTCCATCACAGGGAGCGCCTATTTTAATTTGACTGGGGAGAGAGTGGTGCTGACGTCTCACCCCTGTTCCCATTTCCTGGACATTCTCTTGCTAGGTGCCTTGTTTTGTTGCAAGAAAAATAGCGCATAGTTGATCTATCTCTCTGATTGCTTCCACTATTGAGCTGCATGCAGTTTCTGGCCAGATGGTTTGGGCCCCAACATCTGAAGCAGGTGTTGGCGTGTGTGTATGGGGGCTGTCTAGTTTGCACCGCAGCGGCAAGATCCTCATCCCTGTTGTCCACCAACATGGCGCATGCTCTTTCGAGCAGTTCTTTTAATGATATGGTATCCGGTCTAATTGATGACCGCAAAAGTCCCCTGGCATGGTATGGTAGCCCACTAATAAAGGCACTTTTTATCCAGCATTCTGGTGGCATTTTGCCCACTAGCCATGCTAGCTGTTGCAAGTCTATCAGAAACTTGTCTACAGTTTCTCCCGGACATAGGTGACAAGTGGTGAATTGTTTGAAGGTCGCAAATGGGTCCATTCTATAGGTTTTAAAAGGGCATGTTTAATTTCCTCAATGTTATTATGCTGTACTTTCAAGAGCTGCCGATATGTTTCAAGCTGCACCCTTCAATCTCAGTGGCAGGACTCATTCCACCTTGGTCATTTTGCATAGCTCATGACAACTCCAGGTCCTCCAACAACTCCATTATTGGAGTGTCTGTCACTGTGCCACTAAATTCGGGGATGAGCTGAATGTAAAAATGTCTTAATATCATACTGATGGTGCCGAAATAGCTTGAAGATAATAAAAAGGGTCAAAATTTTTCCTCACTCGTCTTTCATTACCCACGTAATCAACAGTCACATTCTTCTCTTCTTAACAAAATCACAATTACGTCCGATCGTGTCAACAAGATTACATTCCGTCACTCTCGTAAAAAAAAGTCGTTATATACATTTACTTTTAATCTCGGCGATATTACAATTTGTATATCTCTCTTTTCTTTATACTCGACGGATTCCAGGTTCGAATGAGAACGGTTCTTTTGTGAATCCTATTTTGTCAACTGCAGAACCAACGGATTATTGTTCAGTTCCACTAAAAAATTTAGACGCCTCTGACTCTACAGTGAAAAGATAGCATGGTGTCGGGTTTAAAAAAGATATATAAAATATTTTCCAGAGGATAAAAACTTCATAGACTTTTCATTGTAAGTGGAGTATAATATGGATGCTGTAATGCTATTGATATTCATCCCATACATAATATTTCAGGGAATCAATTGACTAACAAACATATATGCATAAAACATTTTGGAAATATATAAAAACAATGTGTAACAGCAGAGAATTTCAAAAACGTTTTATTAAGTAGTCTTACATAATTTCAATGTAGAGAACTGTAGTTTAAGCAGTTCTTATAAAAGAAAATATTGTGATGTTTGATTTTCAAATGATATAAACAATAAAAGTTAGGACTAGAGATACATCAATAGATGATCTCTACCAAGCAGATTTTATATTATGTAGCATTTCATTGGTTGTGGGATGAAGCTAATATTGCATACTTTCATATTGTGTATTAAATGATAAACAATTTTTCTTTAAAATATTTAAACAGCAGGGATACTAACAATAAATAGTGAATGTTTATTGCCATATTTATTGCTTTCTTAATGTGTTTTGCTTCGAGTGAGTAGTGTTTGTATTAATACATTTAATTTTTCTATAATTGTGCATATAAACAGATATATAGATGTTGATATGTTTTATTTTCTATAAAGGAGGTGCCATACAACCATCTCGGACACCAGTGATTCGATTTCCAATCACTGCAGTCCCTCCTAAAAGAGGTGAGATCATTGCATATATATTTTCTTTACAGTTATACGAATGAAAATATACTCACTATTCTGTATCATTACAATAATTATACTTCAATAAAAATAGTACATTAATATAATAAAAATTGTTATTATACCCGACCATGAAAGAATATTATAATTAAATATATTTTAAACCATATTATAATTTATGCTAATAATAATTATAATAAGCAATAACTGTCATTAATATGTTAAGCATTGTAATTTTAGAATCAATTCGAAAGTTGATTATAAATAATATAATAATTAAATGTTACATCATTCATTGATAATGTATTGCTATTTTCTGTTAATCTCTTAAATGTACGGATTAGTTGTTAATAATTTATTGCATTAAAAATGTTATTTTCAACTAATCTAATTATAAGTTTAATGTTAAATCGTGTTCTGTACATTTTCTTGCTGTCATTGTTGTTGAGAATGTTTTGTGTCTCTTTTTCTCGTCTTTCTTCTCGCAAATACCTTTCAGTTTGTGTTGTCATAATTCTAAGACATTCTAACGTTTATATGTTTAAAATAGTATCGAAACAAATTTACGTATATTTAAAATAAACATTCAATTTTGTTTCTGTCAATTGTGATTGACAATGTATTGTGTCTTTCTTACGTTCTTTCTATATCTAAATATCTTTCTATTCCTCTGATTATTGTTCTAAGATGTTACAACGTTTTTCTGTTTATAATAACATGAAAAACGATTTCAATGTATTTAATTTACACTTCATTTTTTTCTGATAATAAATTAAAATAGTGTTAATTCTATGTGATTATTAAAATGATGATTAAAATTCCAATATTAATAGTACCATAGTTTTCTCAATTTGTATTCGTGTATAAAATGTTCTTAAATTTTCCCCAAGGCAAAGGGAAAATACAGCAATATGAAATTTAGAACACTGATTGTATATGTTTTCTTATGTTCAGTGGTTATATATGTCATGTTATGTCTCAAGTGGTTGTAAATGTGCGTTTGTGTTCAAAGTATATTTTTCAATGTTCTTTTTGAGTGATTGGTAATGTCAATATTATTTAGGTGGATGTACCAATGCTCAGTCTGACATCATCTTCATTTTGGACTCGTCCACTAGTGTTACTGCAGTAAACTTTGAGAAAATGTTAGATTTCATTGTTGATTTTGTATCCGTTGCTGACATAGACAGTGGCAATATGCGATTTGGTGCTGTACTATACAGCACAGATGTGGAAATTCAGTTCAACTTGAATGAGTATAACACAAAACAAGATATCATAGATGCAGTAAAGAAGATCCAATATGTTTATGGCAGTACAAATACTTTTGGTGGACTCAACGTTATGCGCACTCAAATGTTTACACAACAGAATGGAGACAGACCTTCAGTACCAAATATTGCTATTCTTATCACGGATGGTGTATCAAATGTAAATGCGTTTGATACAATTCCTGAAGCTGAAAAGGTTAGAGCTGACAACATCTTCATCTATGGTATTGGAATTGGATTAAAAGACACTACTGAATTGGGCCAGATTGTATCAGCACCAATTTCTGAGAATATGTTTATAGTGAACGGCTTCGATGAACTTTCTGTTTTGAAAGATGAAGTATTTGAGCAGTTTTGTCCAGGTAGATATGAGCATGAATAATATCACTTGATTATGCTTTTTATCTTTGCTAAATCAAATCAAATTTCACTTACATTTTCATATTAAACAATATAATATAACGAAGTGTAAGCAGGTGTGCTTGTGAATATGCTTGTGTAATTTAAATGTGATAATGAAATATACTACATGAATGAACATTTCAGCAAACAATATTTATAAATAATTGTTATTGTAACTGCATGAAACGTCCGAATAATTCCAACTTTTAATTACAGTTTGTTTTTAATGAACTGTATTTTGAAACCTATTGATAGAAAAAATTACAATTAATAATGTTCTGTTTTTCAATTTTAATGATTCTATGCTTTCTTATTCTAATCTATTCTCATCAATGCGATAAATGTTTTGAAATTATTGTAACTTTCTTTTGCAATAATTTTGTCTCTTGGTCCTTCTTCAACTACTTCCTCTTACTGCATACTCGATCAGATATAATATCGACTTTGCACAATTCTAAGCGTTTTAAATGGAATTTGCAAAAGGGAGGGCTCATAGTGCAATTGATGAGACAATTTAAAGCATTTAACCAGTATTTTCCAGATAGATATGAGCATGACTAATATTACTTGATGAGGCTCTTCTCTTTCTTTGCTAAAACAAATCCAATTTCATTTATGTTTTATAATAACTAATATATAATATATATTGAAGAATATGCAGGTGTGCTTGTGAACATGCTTGTGTAATTTAAATGTGATTATGAAATTTGTTACATGAATGAAAATTACATCAAACAATTTTAATTAATATTTTTTAAACTGCATGACATTATAAAAAGAATTACAATTTTCAATTACAGTTTGTGTTAAATGAACTATTGTTTCTCAATTAAAGTAAACATTAACTTTGTTTGTAATATATATTCCTTATAAACACTGTAAATACAGTTAAGGAATGATTTCTCGTTTCTAACATTTTGATGGATACAATAATAATTAATACTTTCTTCACAACATACTGACCTTATGCCTTTTTATTCTAATCTGTTCCTATCAAATTAGAAAAAGGTTTACTATTATTGTAACTTTCTTTAAAAATACATTTTTCTCCATCATTCTTGAACTACTTTTTTCAAATGTACATATTCTATCAGAAATAATATTTCCTTTGCTAAATTCTAAGCGTTTTTAGATGGAAATTGTAATAAGCAATTCAATGGTAATCAAGCAGTTATATATATTAAAAATAACAATTAATGTTTTTTTTAATTATTAAAAATATTCGTATTATTGAGAAAGCTTAAATTTTGTTAAACAAGCTTTGTCACTTCTTCACTAATTATGTGTTTAATAGGAATCAACTTTCATTTTTTTTATAAAAAAAAATTAGACATCTCTGAATCGACAATGGAAACATTTAATGGCGTCATTTTTTTTTTAATATGGACAAATATGTTTAGAGAATAAAAAAAAATTATAGAATTTTACATGTAGATATTGTACAATATAGACATTGATATTTATCCCATCCTAAAAATTTCAGGAAATCAGTTTGTAAACAAATATGCAACAAAATCTTGTAGGCTGTATATTAAGATTAAATATATAAGAAATTCATATTCTTATATAATTTAACTAGTAAAATCATAATGAAAATATTGTGATGTTTATCTTTAAAAATCTGTCAATAAGAATTTTACAAGACGGGATATATCATAGAGATTTTTGTCAAACAAGTTTTATTTTTAATAGTATTTAATGTATTTATTCGCTTCCCCACCAAAGCAAATTAGGCACAAGGCCGTTTTTAATGTGGGGTAAAAACCAGCTCCCCTAAAAGTAGGCAAAAAGGGGGTAGTCTGGTTACCAAAAAAAATGATTGTCCCAGTATAGAGGGTTTCCCCTCCATTGACTGGCACAAATTATCTTAAGTGCAGCATCTGCAGAACAGATACTACACTTTGATCCCGGCCCGAAGTCCAAGAACACCAGGGTATTTATTTGCTCCCCCACGAAGCAAATTAGGCTCAAGGCCGATTTTTAATGTGAGGAGTGAAGGGGAAATGGGGACCAACTCCCCGGGGAGTAGGGGAGCTGGATAGTGACAATTGGTATGAAGGGTTGCTCCTACAGTGACCAAGGTCTTATATGTGGGGCTGCCCCCACATATGGTCTTTGATTGCAGTATCTGCCGGAACAGATGGTATTTATTTGCTCCCCCACCGAGCAAATTAGGCACAAGGCCGATTTTTAATGTGAGGAGTGAAGGGAGGGGGAAGGGAAAAAGGGGACCAGCTCCCAAGAGGTGGGAAATGGGAGCTGGTTAAAGGTCAGGCATGTGGGGTTGCCCCCACATATGGTCTTTGCTTGCAGTATCTGTCGGAACAGATGGTATTTATTTGCTCCCCCACCGAGCAAATTTGGCACAAGGCCGATTTTTAATGTGAGGACTGAAGGGGAAATGGGGAACAACTCCCCGGGGAGTAGGGGAGCTGGATAGTGACAATTGGTATGAAGGGTTACCCCTACATTGACCAAGGTCTTATATGTGGGGTCGCCCCCACATATGGTCTTTGCTTGCAGTATCTGCCGGAACAGATGGTATTTATTTGCTCCCCCACCGAGCAAATTTGGCACAAGGCCGATTTTTAATGTGAGGACTGAAGGAGAAATGGGGAACAACTCCCCGGGGAGTAGGGGAGCTGGATAGTGACAATTGGTATGAAGGGTTACCCCTACATTGACCAAGGTCTTATATGTGGGGTCGCCCCCACATATGGTCTTTGCTTGCAGTATCTGCCGGAACAGATGGTATTTATTTGCTCCCCCACCGAGCAAATTTGGCACAAGGCCGATTTTTAATGTGAGGACTGAAGGGGAAATGGGGAACAACTCCCCGGGGAGTAGGGGAGCTGGATAGTGACAATTGGTATGAAGGGTTACCCCTACATTGACCAAGGTCTTATATGTGGGGTCGCCCCCACATATGGTCTTTGCTTGCAGTATCTGCCGGAACAGATGGTATTTATTTGCTCCCCCACCGAGCAAATTCGGCACAAGGCCGATTTTTAATGTGAGGACTGAAGGGGAAATGGGGAACAACTCCCCAGGGAGTAGGGGAGCTTGATAGTGACAATTGGTATGAAGGGTTGCCCCTACATTGACCAAGATCTTATATGTAGAGTTGCCCCCACATATGGTCTTTGCTTGCAGTATCTGCCAAGCAAATTAGGCACAAGGCCAATTTTTAATGTGAGGAGTGAAGGGAGAGGGAAGGGAAAAGGGGACCAGCTCCTGAGAGGTGGGAAATGGGAGCTGGTTAAAGGTCAGGCATGTGGGGTTGCCCCCACATCTGGTCTTTGCTAGTCATAGCTAGTCATAGCTTGCAGCATCTGTCGGAACAGATGGTATTTATTTGCTCCCCCACCGAGCAAATTAGGCACAAGGCCGATTTTTAATGTGAGGAGTGAAGGGAGGGGGAAGGGAAAAAGGGGACCAGCTCCCGAGAGGTGGGAAATGGGAGCTGGTTAATGGTCAGGCATGTGGGGTTGCCCCCACATCCGGTCTTTGCTAGTCATAGCTAGTCATAGCCAGTCATAGCTGCAGTATCTGTCGGAACAGATGGTATTTATTTGCTCCCCCACTGAGCAAATTAGGCACAAGGCCGTTTTTAATGTGAGGTAAAAACCAGCTCCCCTAAAAGGGGTCACTCTGGTTACCAAAAATAATAATTGTCCCAGTATAGAGGGTCTCCCCTCCATTGACTGGTACAAACCATCTTAAGTGCAGTATCTGCCGGAACAGATACTACACTTTGATCCGGGCCCGAAGTCCAAGAACAACAGAAAAAAGGCAAGCCTATGTAGTATTTAATAAGAAGTGGGATGTAAGGAACTATTACATGCTTTAAAGTTGGTATTGAATAGTGAATAATAGAAGCCATTCTAATTTGCACAACAAAGACATTAAAAGAATTTTTTCCTATTTGTCTCTCTTCAAGTGAATATTATAGATATACATACGAATATATTTAATTTTTCTATAATTATGCATATAAAAATATATATGGATGTTGATATATTTTATTTTCTATAAAGGAGGTGCCATACAACCATCTCGGACACCAGTGATTCGATTTCCAATCACTGCAGTCCCTCCTAAAAGAGGTGAGATTATTGCATATCTATTTTCTTTACAGTTATACGAATGAAAATATACTCACTATTTTACATTATTACAATAATTATACTTATTGTATATCAATATTGTATAATATAGATACTTGAGTTAATAGTACATTAATATAATAAAAATTTCTATTATACCTGATCATAAAAGAGTATTATAATTAAATATATTTTGAACCATATTTTTATTTATGCTAATTATAATAAGCAATAACTGTTATAATTACATTAAGCATTGTAATTTTAGAATAAAAGGTTAGTTATAAACAATGTAATAACTAAATTTTATATCATTCATTGATAATATATATTGTTATTTTCTGTTAATGTCTTAAATGTACAGATTAGTTGTTAATAATTTGTTGCATTAAAAATGTTATTTTCAACTAATCTAATTATAAGTTTAATGTTAAATCGTGTTCTATACATTTTCTTGTTGTCATTGTTGTTGAGAATGTTTTGTGTCTCTTTTTCTCGTCTTTCTTCTCGCAAATACCTTTCAGTTTGTGTTGTCATAATTCTAAGACATTCTGACGTTTATATGTTTAAAATAGTATCGAAACAAATTTACGTATATTTAAAATAAACATTCAATTTTGTTTCTGTCAATTGTGATTGACAATGTATTGTGTCTTTGTTACGTCCTTTCTATATCTAAATATCTTTCTATTCATCTAATCATTGTTCTAAGATGTTACAACTTTTTTCTGTTTACAATAACATGAAAAACGATTTCAATGTATTTAAATTTACCCTTTATTTTTTCTGATAATAAATTAAAATAGTGTTAATTCTATGTGATTATTAAAATGATGATTAAAATTCTAATATTAATAGTACCATAGTTTTCTCAATTTGTATTCGTGTATAAAATGTTTTTAAATTTTCCCCAAGGCAAAGGGAAAATACAGCAATATGAAATTTAGAACACTGATTGTATATGTTTTGTTATGTTCAATGGTTATATATGTCATGTTATGTCTCAAGTGGTTGTAAATGTGTGTTTGTGTTCAAAGTATATTTTTCAATGTTCTTTTTGAGTGATTGGTTATGTCAATATTATTTAGGTGGATGTACCAATGCTCAGTCTGACATCGTCTTCATTTTGGACTCGTCCACTAGTGTTACTGCAGTAAACTTTGAGAAAATGTTAGATTTCATTGTTGATTTTGTATCCGTTGCTGACATAGACAGTGGCAATATGCGATTTGGTGCTGTACTATACAGCACAGATGTGGAAATTCAGTTCAACTTGAATGAGTATAACACAAAACAAGATATCATAGATGCAGTAAAGAAGATCCAATATGTTTATGGCAGTACAAATACTTTTGGTGGACTCAACGTTATGCGCACTCAAATGTTTACACAACAGAATGGAGACAGACCTTCAGTACCAAATATTGCTATTCTTATCACGGATGGTGTATCAAATGTAAATGCGTTTGATACAATTCCTGAAGCTGAAAAGGTTAGAGCTGACAACATCTTCATCTATGGTATTGGAATTGGATTAAAAGACACTACTGAATTGGGCCAGATTGTATCAGCACCAATTTCTGAGAATATGTTTATAGTGAACGGTTTCGAAGAACTTTCTGTTTTGAAAGATGAAGTATTTGAGCAGTTTTGTCCAGGTAGATATGAGCATGAATAATATCACTTGATTATGCTTTTTATCTTTGCTAAATCAAATCAAATTTCATTTACATTTTCATATTAAACAATATAATATAACGAAGTGTAAGCAGGTGTGCTTGTGAATATGCTTGTGTAATTTAACTGTGATAATGAAATATACTACATGAATGAACATTTCAGCAAACAATATTTATAAATAATTGTTATTGTAACTGCATGAAACGTCCGAATAATTCCAACTTTTAATTACAGTTTGTTTTTAATGAACTGTATTTTGAAACCTATTGATAGAAAAAATTACAATTAATAATGTTCTGTTTTTCAATTTTAATGATTCTATGCTTTCTTATTCTAATCTATTCTCATCAATGCGATAAATGTTTTGCAATTATTGTAACTTTCTTTTGCAATAATTTTGTCTCTTGGTCCTTCTTCAACTACTTCCTCTTACTGCATACTCGATCAGATATAATATCGACTTTGCACAATTCTAAGCGTTTTAAATGGAATTTGCAAAAGGGAGGGCTCATAGTGCAATTGATGAGACAATTTAAAACATTTAAGCAATATTTTCCAGATAGATATGAGCATGACTAATATTACTTGATGAGGCTCTTCTCTTTCTTTGCTAAAACAAATCCAATTTCATTTATGTTTTATAATAACTAATATATAATATATATTGAAGAATATGCAGGTGTGCTTGTGAACATGCTTGTGTAATTTAAATGTGATTATGAAATTTGTTACATGAATGAAAATTACATCAAACAATTTTAATTAATATTTTTTAAACTGCATGACATTATAAAAAGAATTACAATTTTCAATTACAGTTTGTGTTAAATGAACTATTGTTTCTCAATTAAAGTAAACATTAACTTTGTTTGTAATATATATTCCTTATAAACACTGTAAATACAGTTAAGGAATGATTTCTCGTTTCTAACATTTTGATGGATACAATAATAATTAATACTTTCTTCACAACATACTGACCTTATGCCTTTTTATTCTAATCTGTTCCTATCAAATTAGAAAAAGGTTTACTATTATTGTAACTTTCTTTAAAAATACATTTTTCTCCATCATTCTTGAACTACTTTTTTTCAAATGTACATATTCTATCAGAAATAATATTTCCTTTGCTAAATTCTAAGCGTTTTTAGATGGAAATTGTAATACGCAATTCAATGGTAATCAAGTAGTTATATATATTAAAAATAACAATTAATGTTTTTTTAATTATTAAAAATATTCGTATTATTGAGAAAGCTTAAATTTTGTTAAACAAGCTTTGTCACTTCTTCACTAATTATGTGTTTAATAGGAATCAACTTTCATTTTTTTTATAAAAAAAAATTAGACATCTCTGAATCGACAATGGAAACATTTAATGGCGTCATTTTTTTTTTAATATGGACAAATATGTTTAGAGAATAAAAAAAATTTATAGAATTTTACATGTAGATATTGTACAATATAGACATTGATATTTATCCCATCCTAAAAATTTCAGGAAATCAGTTTGTAAACAAATATGCAACAAAATCTTGTAGGCTGTATATTAAGATTAAATATATAAGAAATTCATATTCTTATATAATTTAACTAGTAAAATCATAATGAAAATATTGTGATGTTTATCTTTAAAAATCTGTCAATAAGAATTTTACAAGACGGGATATATCATAGAGATTTTTGTCAAACAAGTTTTATTTTTAATAGTATTTAATGTATTTATTCGCTTCCCCACCAAAGCAAATTAGGCACAAGGCCGTTTTTAATGTGGGGTAAAAACCAGCTCCCCTAAAAGTAGGCAAAAAGGGGGTAGTCTGGTTACCAAAAAAAATGATTGTCCCAGTATAGAGGGTTTCCCCTCCATTGACTGGCACAAATTATCTTAAGTGCAGCATCTGCAGAACAGATACTACACTTTGATCCCAGCCCTAAGTCCAAGAACACCAGGGTATTTATTTGCTCCCCCACGAAGCAAATTAGGCACAAGGCCGATTTTTAATGTGAGGAGTGAAGGGGAAATGGGGACCAACTCCCCGGGGAGTAGGGGAGCTGGATAGTGACAATTGGTATGAAGGGTTGCTCCTACAGTGACCAAGGTCTTATATGTGGGGCTGCCCCCACATATGGTCTTTGATTGCAGTATCTGCCGGAACAGATGGTATTTATTTGCTCCCCCACCGAGCAAATTAGGCACAAGGCCGATTTTTAATGTGAGGAGTGAAGGGAGGGGGAAGGGAAAAAGGGGACCAGCTCCCGAGAGGTGGGAAATGGGAGCTGGTTAAAGGTCAGGCATGTGGGGTTGCCCCCACATATGGTCTTTGCTTGCAGTATCTGCCGGAACAGATGGTATTTATTTGCTCCCCCACCGAGCAAATTAGGCACAAGGCCGATTTTTAATGTGAGGAGTGAAGAGGAAATGGGGAACAACTCCCCAGGGAGTAGGGGAGCTGGATGGTGACAATTGGTATGAAGGGTTGCCCCTACATTGACCAAGGTCTTATATGTGGGGTCGCCCCCACATATGGTCTTTGCTAGCAGTATCTGCCGGAACAGATGGTATTTATTTGCTCCCCCACTGAGCAAATTAGGCACAAGGCCGTTTTTAATGTGAGGTAAAAACCAGCTCCCCTAAAAGGGGTCACTCTGGTTACCAAAAATAATAATTGTCCCAGTATAGAGGGTTTCCCCTCCATTGACCGGTACAAATTATCTTAAGTGCAGCATCTGCCGGAACAGATGGTGTTTATTTGCTCCCCCACTGAGCAAATTAGGCACAAGGCCGTTTTTAATGTGAGGTAAAAACCAGCTCCCCTAAAAGGGGTCACTCTGGTTACCAAAAATAATAATTGTCCCAGTATAGAGGGTTTTCCCTCAATTGACTGGTACAAATTATCTTAAGTGCAGTATTTGCCGGAACAGATACTACACTTTGAGATATTAAATCTTTTATTCATGTTAAAAAAATACAGTAAAATTAACGGTGAACAAAAAACTTAGGCACATGGCCAACTCAAAAGGGGGGATTTTGGGGGTCGTTGGTCATCCTTGTCGCTCCAGAACTAAACAAAGTCAAAAGTTTCTCCCAGCTAGTATCTTCTTTCACCATAATACCGCATTCACCCTTTCATCTTGGGGGACGTCCTAGTAACTCCCAATTTTTAAAACATTTTTTATTGACGTGTAAAAACAAAAAAGATAACAATAAAATGGTAACAATAATTCATTTGTGTCGAGGGAGGGGGAAGAAAAAACAAAAGGTGATTAGTAGGACCCTCCCAACCCCGTCTAGTTGATAGACTGCCCGTTCCACTAGGTTTGTAAAAGGAACCTCGCTTCTGCGGGTCAGTCTCTAGGTGGGGATGCCCTCTAGATGGGGGTGAATGGAGAAAAGAAAATTTTGTGGGTAAGGGATGGAGGTTAGTTTGTATTTCTTTTTCTCCAAGATGGGTAAAATTTAGAGGAAGGGGTGAAAAACAAAAATTGCAGGTAAGAGGGGATGGGGATCTTGGAGGCTTCCTAATCGGGGAGGGATGGAACACACACTCAGCTAGCTGAGAGACTACTTGTTTAATTTAACTTTACAGAACTGCGCGTTCCACACCTAGGCGGGGAACACGTATTCGAATTTGGCTCCTCTTCGTACACACAGACTTGCCACATGTATCCATCTTCTGTCAAATGCCGCGCGATGCAGCCTTCTTCTATCACATCTGATCTTCACCCGTAGTTGGTGTTTAAAGAACGCGATCAGATCTTGATCAGAAAAAGACAACACCCCCCGGCAACCTTGCAGACGCGACGTCCAAATCACCATTCTCGCCACGGCCAGAATCGTAACGTAGACCATTTGTCTTTCCCGGTCCCACGGCGGCCTCACGTTGTCCACAACATTGGATACAGTAATTGGGCGAGGATGCTCAGGATCGATGCGAGCCGTCACCCCACTGACATACGACCAGTACTGGCGGAGTTCGCGGCAATCAAAGAAAGCGTGATCCGTAGTTTCCACAGCCGTTGTCCCACAACGGGGACAATCGGGCGACTCCAGAAACCCAGAACTGCATTGTATGTTGTTGAGTGGAAGTGCATTTCGGGCCAATCGCCAGGTCAGAGAGAACTCCGAATTGTTCAGATGACTCGAACCTGGCGCCCAGCTCCACGCGGAGCGGATCTCACTCTGCTGCCACCCCAAACGCGCGCATAGCGGGTCGTCAGCGGCCTCCCTCACTAGATCCCTGTGGAGTTCCCTACGGGTAGCAGTCACAAGGTCACTGGACCTTGGTAGTCGTTTTAGCGCGGCTCGGCACTCTTTCATGTAGGCAGATTCTCCCCGCGGCCTGCGACGGCTCTCGATGGAAGGGTCGAGAACGAGGTCGGGGAAGGCGGCAGTAACCACGGGGTGCCACGGTTGGTCCTCCTGCATATAGTTGCTCAGGAAGGCCAGTCTCTCAGCATCTCGATGACACTTCAAGTCCGGCATTCCCAAGCCTCCCTCACACGGACGTTGAATACAGACCTGTCTGCTCACCCAGTGTCTTCCTCTGTCCCAAAGGAGCGAGGACAAGAGTTCGACGAGAGCTTTTAGGTGTTGTGCAGGCAGGGGAAGTACGGCCAGTCGGTAAAGGATGAGAGGAAAGACGTAAGTGGCGCACGCCTCAGCTCTACCCTTTAAGGAAAGTTTCCTAGGAAGCCACGAACTGACTGCAGCCTCCACCTTTGACCGTACCTCCAACCAATTCTTGTCAAGCTGGAGACCCGGTCCGAACCACACGCCGAGGATCCGGACCGGGCCATCTGTCCAGCTGAAGGGCGCAGGGAGGTTTGCGTTGCCACTCCATGCGCCCAACCGCAGTCCTACCGACTTGTTGCGGTTTATCTTGGCCCCTGTAATTCTTTCGTACTGTGTGAGTGCCTCCGACACGACCTCAATGTCTCTGGAGCCCGACACGAAGATCGTGACATCATCGGCGAACGCGGATACCTTGGCAGCTGAGCCGCCAGGCAGAGCCATTCCGCGCAGGGCCGAATTTGCCTCCCCATGTCTCAGCTTGCGGAGAAGAGGCTCCAAAGCCAGGACATAAAGCAGGGGCGACAGCGGACAACCCTGACGAACCGACCGAGAGATAACAAAGGGTTTCGAGCGCTTTCCGTTCACTTGCACGACAGCCATGGGCTGCCGATACATTATGGAGATCCACTTGCAAAAGTCCGGTTTAAAACCGGCGGCCTCTAAGACAGATGCCAGGAAACGATGGTCGACCCTATCGAAAGCTTTGGACTGATCTAAGTTTATCAGCGCGGCTTCTGTGTCGTCATCTATTCCCCCCTCTAGGATCATGCGGATCAGGTGCAAGTTGTTCTGAATCGATCTCCCCTTCACAGCGTAGTTCTGTTCTGGTTCAACCAACTCGTCGATAACAACCTGCAGCCGATTCGACAGGACCTTGGCCAAAATCTTCAACTCTGTGTTTAGCAGAGTTATGGGCCTGTAGTCATCTAACTCTTCCCCTCCATGCCCGTCACCTTTCTTCAGCAATGTGATCACTCCCTTGGTCACCTGCCCTGGGATGGATCCCTGAGCAAACCAATGGTTGAACATATCCGTCAGAAGAGGCAGAAACATGGGCGACAGCCTCAAGTACAGTTCGTATGGCAGACCATCAAGTCCTGGCGATCTGTCACAGCTGACCTGCTTCAGCGCAGTAAAGACCTCCTGCTCCGTCACCCGGCCCTCGCAACCAGCCGCTCTAGCCGCCTCGAGGCGGGGAGAGTCGGCCAAATAGTCGCTAAACTCAAGGACCGGAAGATCGGGCTGCTGCGTAAAACGCTCCTCGAAATGTTCTCGAAACCCCTCGCAGATCTCCCGAGTCGATTCCAGGGTGCGTCCATTCGGATGTTTGATTTTTGCAATATATTTGTCCGAGCCACGCCTAGAAACCTCACGGCGCACGTCTGCATCAGAATTGACTGCTTCGTTGCCTATCTTTCTAAGCCTAGCTCTAACTACTTGGCCTTCGTAACGCTCGCTAGTCTCGCGTAGAAGGTCCTGCTTAGCTAGTTCCTGACTAACCCTATCACCCTCCCCGGTAGCCTGGGCTAGTTTCTGCTCTAGCTTCTTCTTCGTCTTGGCCTTATCTAGTGCGAGGCGCTGGGCATACTTGACGGAGAAGCTTCTGATCTTGGCTTTGAGACCTAACCACCACTTACTCCCGGTAACCGCCCCCACTAGTGCCTTTTTAATCAATTCTCTTAACTGATCTTGGAAGTCTTGTCTCTCCAGAAGGGAGGTGTTTAACTTCCAGTACCCCGCTAACTTAGGCCTATTTCCTAGCTTCAGCCGGGCCATAACTAATTTATGGTCCGTCTGGCCTAGCCAAGTGAACGTGGGACAAGATAAGAAGTCTACACTTTGATCCTGGCACGAAGGCCAAGAACAACAGAAAAAAGGCAAGCCTATGTAGTATTTAATAAGAAGTGGGATTTAAGGAACTATTACATGCTTTAAAGTTGGTATTGAATAGTGAATAATAGAAGCCATTCTAATTTGCACAACAAAAACATTAAAAGAATTTTTTCCTATTTGTCTCTCTTCAAGTGAATATTATAGATATACATACGAATATATTTAATTTTTCTATAATTATGCATATAAAAATATATATGGATGTTGATATATTTTATTTTCTATAAAGGAGGTGCCATACAACCATCTCGGACACCAGTGATTCGATTTCCAATCACTGCAGTCCCTCCTAAAAGAGGTGAGATTATTGCATATCTATTTTCTTTACAGTTATACGAATGAAAATATACTCACTATTTTATATTATTACAATAATTATACTTATTGTATATCAATATTGTATAATATAGATACTTGAGTTAATAGTACATTAATATAATAAAAATTTCTATTATACCTGATCATAAAAGAGTATTATAATTAAATATATTTTGAACCATATTTTTATTTATGCTAATTATAATAAGCAATAACTGTTATAATTACATTAAGCATTGTAATTTTAGAATTAAAGGTTAGTTATAAACAATGTAATAACTAAATTTTATATCATTCATTGATAATATATATTGTTATTTTCTGTTAATCTCTTAAATGAACAGATTAGTTGTTAATAATTTATTGCATTAAAAATGTTATTTTCAACTAATCTAATTATAAGTTTAATGTTAAATCGTGTTCTGTACATTTTCTTGTTGTCATTGTTGTTGAGAATGTTTTGTGTCTCTTTTTCTCGTCTTTCTTCTCGCAAATACCTTTCAGTTTGTGTTGTCATAATTCTAAGACATTCTGACGTTTATATGTTTAAAATAGTATCGAAACAAAATGTTCATATATTTAAAATAAACATTCAAATTTGTTTCTGTTAATTGTCATTGATAATGTATTGTGTCTTTGTTACGTCCTTTCTATATCTAAATATATTTCTATTCATCTAATCATTGTTCTAAGATGTTACAACGTTTTTCTGTTTACAATAACATGAAAAACGATTTCAATGTATTTAAATTTACCCTTTATTTTTTCTGATAATAAATTAAAATAGTGTTAATTCTATGTGATTATTAAAGTGATGATTAAAATTCTAATATTAATAGTCCCATAGTTTTCTCAATTTGTATTCGTGTATAAAATGTCCTTAAATTTTCCCCAAGGCAAAGGGAAAATACAGCAATATGAAATTTAGAACACTGATTGTATATGTTTTGTTATGTTCAGTGGTTATATATGTCATGTTATGTCTCAAGTGGTTGTAAATGTGTGTTTGTGTTCAAAGTATATTTTTCAATGTTCTTTTTGAGTGATTGGTAATGTCAATATTATTTAGGTGGATGTACCAATGCTCAGTCTGACATCATCTTCATTTTGGACTCGTCCACTAGTGTTACTGCAGTAAACTTTGAGAAAATGTTAGATTTCATTGTTGATTTTGTATCTGTTGCTGACATAGACAGTGGCAATATGCGATTTGGTGCTGTACTATACAGCACAGATGTGGAAATTCAGTTCAACTTGAATGAGTATAACAGAAAACAAGATATCATAGATGCAGTAAAGAAGATCCAATATGTTTATGGCAGTACAAATACTTTTGGTGGACTCAACGTTATGCGCACTCAAATGTTTACACAACAGAATGGAGACAGACTTTCAGTACCAAATATTGCTATTCTTATCACGGATGGTGTATCAAATGTAAATGCGTTTGATACAATTCCTGAAGCTGAAAAGGTTAGAGCTGACAACATCTTCATCTATGGTATTGGAATTGGATTAAAAGACACTACTGAATTGGGCCAGATTGTATCAGCACCAATTTCTGAGAATATGTTTATAGTGAACGGTTTCGATGAACTTTCTGTTTTGAAAGATGAAGTATTTGAGCAGTTTTGTCCAGGTAGATATGAGCATGAATAATATCACTTGATAATGCTTTTTATCTTTGCTAAAAAAATCGAATTATATTTGCATTTCACAATGACTAATATATAATATATAATGATAAGTATGCAGGTGTGCTTGTGAATATGCTTGTGTAATTTAAATGTGATTATGAAATATACTACATGAATGGACATTTTATCAATCTTTATACATTTTTGTTTAAATTACATCATATGCAATTCTAATATGATTATTCAATTAAGATTAACATTATTATCTGTGATATTATGTTTGTTAAGAAACAAGCTATGTAAAATAAATTTTAATGAATGATTTATCTAACTTTTGAACACATTTATGACAACGATTATATTTAATTTTATACAGTATTTTAACCATTCTTCTTTACTTCTCTGTTTTCATTTCTGTCTCCAAATATTTTTCCTCTTTTCTTTTTTCTTCAACTATTGCATTTATTTTTAAACGTTCCTTTAATCACAATACTTTCTTTACAATATTTTCGCTGTTTACAAAATAATTTGCGAAGTAGTTTTTATTTCAAATATTTTAGATGTTTAACTTTTAAGAATGTACATGGATACAAATTATTTGAGAATTAAAAGAGAATTTAATGAACTTTAAATGAGTATGTACCATATATTATATACATTGATAACTCATTTTGGGGCAATTGATTTACCCCCCCCCCCCCGCGCCCGAGCCAGTCTCTATAAATACGGCGTATAAAAGATAAGATTTTAAAACCTAATATTTCTAAAACAGTCAATATTATTGAAACAAAATCTAAAGAAAATACCATTGATTTTCTCACTTAATTTACACATTAAATAAAAACGTATTTTTAACGTTGATTCCATTGATATAACTTTATCATATATATATATATATATATATATATATATATATATATATATATATATATATATATATATACTCGGGTTTTTTTATATTCAAAAGTAATGGACTAATGAATTCAACGAGGTTGTTAGATAGTGCTCAATAAAAAGAGCTGATAATACTTGTTTATTGTTATATAAACATGCTCACATCCCGCTGCTACAAATAGCCACTTGTTTCAATCAAACAACAGATATCATCAGGCAGCGACTTGACTATTCAAAAGTTCTTTTGAATAGTCAAGTCGCTGCCTGATGATATCTGTTGTTTGATTGAAACAAGTGGCTATTTGTAGCAGCGGGATGTGAGCATGTTTATATAACAATAAACAAGTATTATATATATATATATATATATATATATATATATATATATATATATATATATTTATATATATATATATATTTGGTAAAACTGGTAATTATTAAAAACTTGAAGAGAGTGCTCAATACTATTGCAGAGCAAATATGTGTTTTATTTTTTTATTATTATTAGACTTCGGCGAGGCGAGGCGAGGTCTGACGAAGCTGTTGGATCGTAAACATGGTCCAACATCTGAAACATATGTAGCCAAACAGATAAAACGTATAATAATAAAACACACACACACACACATATATATATATATATATATATATATATATATATATATATATATATATATATATATATATACATATATATTGAGGATTCGCTTTCAAAATTAGTATTCCTAAGATAAACATGAAGTTAAAGATATAGTGAAAAATTCCACATGCGTTTTTGAGTCATTTTCATATGATTTGTATACAAGGAACTTCCATTTTACTCAGTGTCATTAATCTCTCCCAGATGAGCTGTTGGGTTTGATTTTCAAAATATGCCTACAATACACACAATGCTAGAAAATATATGAATATAAATTTCTTTCTGTCAAAAAGATTTCATATTATGTGTCATTTAACAAAAGATGAGACTAAACCAAAAAATCATATGCTACAAGATTCTGTCTTACCTTGTATATACTTATCCTTTTGAATACTTCATATAGAAAAGATAATACTTACGATAACAAAGACACTAGTAAATATATAAGCATGTTTATCTTTACTAATATGTCTTATTACACGTGAGTGAATTGGAATGTGTCTGTGTGCATACATTTAACTTTTTATATCCTTGTAAATATAAACAGACCTAAAGATGTTTACTTGTTTTTTCTATAAAGGAGGTGCCATAGAACCATCTCCATCACCAGTGATTCCATTTCCAATCACTACAAGAAGTAGAGGTGAGATCATTGCGTATATCTTCCTTACATACACACAAATGTAAATATAATCAATATGCTGTATTACATCAATGATTTTACATTAACCTAAAAATCCGTGGATATAATAAAACAGTGTTATCATATCTGGTCATAAGAAATCTGATAATCATATACAATTTAGACACTCCTGAATGTAATTCATCGCTCTTCCTAAAAAAATACTCTTTAGAGTCAACTTTAAAACACCTAATATGCAGAAAACACGTTTGGGTATAAAATTAATAAAATAGTGCAATTTTTTTTATAAAGTAATATGTTGCTGTTTTTATATTTTAAATGTACAGATATGTCGTTACTGATTTCATGCCTTACCATTATATTTTTCAACTTATCCTGTTCTCTGATATCCATGGGAACATTCTTTCTGTTTCGAATACCTTACATATCATACATACATGCATGTATATATATTCAAGCACGTCTGATTGAACATAACTGAGTTATTCTTTTTCTCGATTTTTCTGGATATCTTTTCCAGTTGCCAAGTGGTCTTTTTAATTTCAGCTGGCATGTTATATAGAATGGCACCCAAAAGTTGCTGTTCAGCCATATTCTTCTCAAGCACTTTCTATCGGTGCATCTGAGCGATTGTTGTTGTTAGCTTTTTTTCTTTTTCTTTTCTTTTGAGGCTTGGTGTGTATATATATATATATATATATATATATATATATATATATATATATATATATATATATATATATATATATATATATATTTAATTGGTTATGAACAACTTTTGTGCGCCATTCTATATAACATGCCTGCTGAAATTAAAAAGATCAAATGTGCTTGAATAATGACTTGCTGCCAAAATATACATATACATATATATGTGTGCAGGTGTGCTTGTGAATATACTTTTGTAATTAAAATGTGATTATGTAGTTTAACAAAATGTCAATAAAAATGTATATAACTATGTTGCATATTGCGACTAAAGACTTTAACAGATTCTTATCCTTCTTTTGTCAAATGAATCCTTTGTGAATAACATATGTAGTTGCATAACCGTATGTCCAAAAGATCATGGAACTACATTGAAAAGAAAATCTGACAAGCTATGGTTTTTAACTGTTCAAACATTTTAATGTAGTCTGTCCATTTTTTTTATATTAGAAAATAATTCTCTGTTTGAGCTGCTTTGTTTTTATATAAGTGAATATGATTAATTTGAATTAGTCATTATAATTTGGACTTTCAGATTCCATATTACTAATATTTTTACAGTGTATATATGTGTCTATGAATGGGTGTATGTGTCTATGAATGAATAATTTGTAAACTAAATCACACGTCTTAATAAAAATGAAATTCTATTAGAGTTTAATAAGTTATGAAAGCAAATTCTATCATACAATTGTAATTTGTTCCATGCTACTAATCTTCTCCACAATGTAGAGCTGCAAGTTAAACTCTTAATCTTGTTGAAAGTGACGATTTTTGTACCTATTTACTAATCTTTACATTCATCATTATAGAAAACTGATTATGACAAAAGGTTCTACGTTACCATAAATAATAAAATAACAAAAAATTAATGCATCATGCAAACTCATATGATGCAATAATATTTACAAAATGCACATGACCATATTATTGCAGGATGCTCAACGAAACTTTTGTCCACGAATTCATCTATAACTTTTTTTAAAATATAAAAAAGCAATTACAAATTTTCAAGAAATATTTCAAGAAATATTTTAGAATAATTATTGTCATCAGTAAATTAATACCACCCATTGCTTATATAATTTTAATTATTCAATTTCATCATTTGTTTTGATGGAGATGAATATCATTATGGTTTTATTTATACTTGTGAATTATATTGCTTTCATTATTGGCATCTTTGTGGTGTTCTTGATAGTTTTGTTTTTCATATCCATCATCACTATATTCCTTATAAGAAGAATTTTTAATGGTTGTTATATTCTACTAACTTAGAAATTATTTAAAATGTACAGTGTCTCAAAACAGATTTTTTTTCTGTCAAAATTCGATATCTAAAAAAATATTTAAAACTTATTCAATGATAATTATTAAAATGTTTCCTAAATATTAACAATAAAATTGACTTTTTGTAAGATTTATGATTAATAAAGATTATATATATATATATATATATGCACATACATATATATATATGCACATACATATATATGCATATACATATATGTGCATATTATGCCCATACATATATATGCATATATATGCATATATATGCACATACATATATATGCACATATATATACATATATGTGCATATATATGCATATATATATGTACATATATGTGCATATATGTGTGCATATATATGCATATATATATGTGCATATATATGCATATATATGTGCATATATATACATATATATGCATATATATATGCATATATATATATACACATATATATATATATACACATATATATATGTGTGTATAATGAACATATTAGCAAAAGTATTTTATAAAAGTAACATAACTTGCATAAACATTTTATGATTTAATTCTGCATATGTTTACTTAAAATGGTGCAGCATAGTTTTTAAAATGGTGCAGCATAGTTTTTAATGAGATTATCTATACCAATGGAGTTAAGAAAGCTTATTCATGAGTCACCATTTATCCAAACCAAAAACCAGTCGAGGATAACAGTTAATGAGATGGATGGATTATCAATTGTATGATGAATGCAAAAATTGAAGATGATGAACGGAATTGTTGGTTTAACATATTTTTTGACGATAAATTTTAGACAAAATATTATTTATATAGAATTTTTCATGCTATGTTTTTTATTTAACTCATAAAAATTCATTCTGAACTGATAAAACATGTGGATGTATGGGTTTTTTGTTTTTGCCCTGTGAAATTTTGCTTCCATTTATTATATCTAAGATATTTAAAAATGATTTTGACATCTTAATCTAAAAGAAATCAAATTAAAACAAATGATATACAAAAGTGTTATTTAAGAAAAATATAAACTCTTTATAAGAAATACAGATGGTATTCATGACTATGTTTGGCATAATTTTAATGAATAAATAACATCTTGAATAATAATATAACAGATCAATGTCGCATATGAATCCACTTTTAAGCTTATATCTTACATCAATTAAGTAGAAATATTATTATTAATCATCAAATACAGATTGAAAATGGTCTTGTTGCTATTGTATGATTTCTGAGCTTGTTTGAGATTTTATATTTTTAGCTAAGACATATATGAAAATGCATATTGTAATACAATAATAGAATATATTAAAATAATCTAGGAAGCATGTTTCAACGTTTCTTGCTTTTCAGATGAAATCAAAAGATTGTGATATTATCAGAAAAGCTGTTGTAATAAATCAAGTTTATTAAAATCTCATGAATGATATATTTTTAGCTCAATATTTTTACCTGTTTTGCAAAAATTTATATCGAAAGCTCTTTTATTTCAGCAGTCTTTGACAAGTTAAGCTTTGGTACATTTCTCCAAAGAAAAAAAAGGAAACAGTAGCAGCACAAATATTTAGTATTTGAAGTGTGCATTAGTTTAATTATTTATGTAACAATAATATGACGATTCAACAATAATAACAGTCGCAAAATGAGCAACATGTGTTTATCCAAAAAAAGAGGGATCTATCAACACATAGATATACATATGTAAGCAAACAATAGTAGATGTATATTCAGCCATAATATTTTAAGAATTGTAAAATTTGTAAAAAGTTAAAACATAAGTATATATAAGTTTACATAAAAAAAGTATATATAAATGTTTATATTCTTTTGTGATATTATCTGTATTTTCTATAGTAAGTGGGAGTGTATTTATATAATAATCTATAAAAGCGTTGTTACTTGGATTAACACATTTTTATCCTGTAAAATAAGGAGGAACAATAACAAGCACTTGCTCTAATGACGTAAAAAAAATGCAAGCCTGCAAAAATACCAAAAATTAGCCTAATTTTCGTATTTCAATAAAATTTTCATTATTGAAAGTGTGAAGAGATCATAATATAAATGAAATGTTTAATTTATTACAGATGCGATAATAAAAAAAAAGATTTAAATTTGATTTTTTATTATTATTCTAGCAAATGTTTTAAAAAGTGACAACTCAAAATGTATTATTTTCGGGAGGTGGGCTGAGCAGTGGGATTCTGTACTTAAAAATAGCTTCTTTTTTACACAGGAAAAAGAAATGGCTGTCATTCTGCTCTGCTCATGAACTGAAACCTTATGTTTTATCATTGAAATATGGTGTCTTTTGTGTACGTTTATCCAAATTTAACAATTGATTCCCATATACATAGTATAAAAAAGAGTAGATGCAAATCTCTAAATGAATAATTTTTTTTATATATTACAGAAATACTTGAGCAGCTGTGGATCTCAAACTTTATAAATACCTTTAATATTAAAAATAATTGAAATTCCGAAACAGCTTTTTAGTCTGGATTATTACACATTTGTGTTTCCATATTTTGTGAGGATAGTGGGCATGGCTTCATAGCATTCATAAAATTCAATAATTTACTGAGCAGATGAATTTTTGTCCATCCCTAAATAAAATGATAGTTTATTAACATTGTTAGAAAAAGCTAATTAATAAAAATATTATTTTTAATTATCACCCTTACAATGTAAAGACATGTTTGATAAAGTATTTTATTCATTTTTGTTTTTTGTAACAATCAGAAATATTTAGGGTTTTATATTTATTTAAATTTGATCCATTATGTCTTTACAGTTTTTATCACAGAACCTTTTTACAACAATCAAAAATATATATTTTAATGAATCAAATTCATTATAAAGATCTATCATTCATTTTAATTGATAAGTTAATCAAAAAATGATGAAACACCTTTTCTTACAGGTCCCGAAGTAAAAACTCCAGAACCAGCAACTTTGCCACGAACTGGTAAGAACTATAATATGGTACTGGGATAAAGTATGGTACCATAATAAATTGAAAACAATATCTTACAAGTTTTGTTGAAACAACGTTTGTTTTCAGAGATTAACATTACATTTGTAACACAAAGGATACAAACAATATTGAAATAAAATTGAAAAGTTACATTTTTTTTTCATCTCATGAGTGTCAAATGAAACAAATTAAAAAGCAAAAAATATGTAAATGTTGTCGCTTTTCTAAGTTATTTGAACATATTGTACCTTTGAACAATTATACAAATAATGTTGTAATCTCTAACTTAAGCCTTGGCTTGCCAACATTGTTGTTAGATATTGTTTTTTTTATGAAAGGTTCTTTCATATTTTAGAGAACTGATAATTTATATAATTTTACATGAAATGTTAAAAATATCAGTCACAGTTTATAGTTAACACAATTTGATAACTGTTTCTGACTATTTTTTTCTAAGTTTTCACTGTGAAATAACCTTTCAAAATATTTCTTCTTCTGAATACATGTAGAGTTATGTTTTGAATTAAAAGTCTAACAAATTATTTCTGAAACAATCAAGTGTTTTAGACTTTTGAATCAGCATGACTTTTTGTGTATTATTTTAATAAATGTTTCTATTTTCTTCCTGTACATACAATGAATATACAGAATTTGGATCCACTAAAATGAGATAAAGCATAATATTCAGCAAATATTTGCTTTTAGAAGATAAACCTTTCAATTTATTGACACTTCAGATTTGTTTTATCTCATTTTATAATTATCCTAATTATGTATATTCAAATTTTTCAGCTGGTAATGGAGTTCTTTTAAAGTCTTTTTTGTTATAATTGTGAATTAGATAGAAACTAGAGCATTTTAGTATTTGATAAAATAATTTAAACATTTAAGCTGTACTAACTGATTATTTAGATATTATTTTTTAAATAATTTCCTTTCTAAAGTAATCAGTATGCTCATTAATAATAAATGTTGTCAGTATTTTTAATTTGTTTTAGTTCAAAACTAAATATTTATTCCTATTTTGTAGTTATTAAATTCAAAATAGAAATATTTTTACATTGTTTTTATCTGGTTGAATTTTCTCATTTACAGTAGTTTAGTAAGTTTATTTAATGTTATCTTTTTTGTGTGTTTGCTTTTTTTTAAACAAATGGAATTTGAATATGAAAATGAAGGCTCAGATCTGAGAAAGGAAATCCTAGATATAAAAGATATAAAATAATCAAAATGATCTGGTGGAAAATAGATTCATTCAAACCTTCTGAAAAGAAAATATTAATTTCCTTAAGTTTTTAGATTAAGGTTTTTCTTATATACTGATAAAAACATTATTAATACAAGAATATATAAAATGATATTTTCAATAATTAATTTCACCAACTGGAGATATTGCTTATTAAGAGAATTATATTACATGAAATTGGGATCTGATTTAATGTGTACTTGTACTTATTGATAATGAATAGTTTCGACTTAACAAATATTAAGAAAATATTAAAGAAATGAAGTGATTATCTAAACAAGAGTAGATAATGTTGATCTTAACAGTAAAATAACTCATTATAACGTGACATATTGTCATCAGCTAGTAATGAAAGCAATCTGTATTGTTTACGTTTGACTAAAATCGAAACTATTTTGTTGATTATGATAAACACAATTATCAAATAAAAACTATGAATAGATTGCATATTTTACACAAAGTATCTTAACAATCAAGAAAATATAGATATTGTTGTGTCTGCACAAATAATAAACAAGAACACAGAACGTAAAGGTATAACAATAATATATTAGGAAGAAAAGTTATATACATATTTACATGTCTTCAGATATACTTCAGTTGGAGATATTCCGGCAGGTGGCGTGTTGCATGTCTTACTGGAGGCAACATAGGCGTCTTGCCTATTTGGCAGTCGTTGCAGACGTTGGTGACGTTTGTGATTGGTACCTTTATATATCTCACTCACCCACCTATGTTAATTAGTGGGCGTCTCCACAACAGATATCTATAAGAAAAAAATGAATCATTTCATGTTACAGCAAAACAATTATGGGTTGCATTTAGTTTTAAATGCTGATTATCAGAAATAATCTATTAAAGAAAGTATAATGTTATCTATGTAAAAAGTATTAGGAGAAAAAGTATATTGAAGTTATTCAAATATATTATAAACAAAGAATTAAAGTAATAAAAATTATTTAAAAACCTGTAGTAACTGACACTTTGGATGACGATTTAGGATTAAGAGTCATAAGTTTTGTTAGTATAATGTCTACATTAAAACATTTTTTTCCACGTAACATTTTAATAGACTTTTCCCAGAGATTTTGTTGATGTTCAACATATGCAGTTTAGATTAAAAGGAAATATCTATAAAAAAAAATAACATGATATTTTGTGTACCTTTTCTACAGCTCCCCCACCACCACCGACAACAACAACTGAGGGTAAGATTTTATACGCCCAACTCATTTAGGAAGCATGAATAAAAATAACTCTGTCATTCTCAAATGTTTGAAATAAAGACAAACACAACATTTCAGCTATAGAGGAGATATGGATTTGATAATGGAAACTCTTTTCAATCTAGAGTTGTGAGAATTTCAATCCATAAATCCTTTTCAATGCATATTATAAATTTTAAATGTGTTGAAATTATCATAGCAAGTGTATGTTTTTCTTTATTGAAGACCTCGAGGAGGGAAGAGATTAATGTGGCATGATACTTCAATAGTATTAACACCAAACAACATAAAGCTGTGGCTATATTCATAATTTCGCATTATATATTTATTTTTAAGATTGAAATATTTTTGATTACCACTTCAAATAGAATGGTATTAAATTTGTAAAGATCCTCCTGTGGAACAAACTATAATATTGTTATTTAGTCAGCTTGTCAAAAAAAAAAAAAAAAAAAAAAAAAAACACATATACACAGTTTTTATGTTTTTTCATCAGACAAGTACTGGAATAAAAGTTCTTTCTCAATTCACGTTCTTTGGTTTGAAAGGATTCTCTAGATGCAATATCAAACAGGTTAGTAGTGTTTGCTGGCGGGTAGTTTTATTGGCTTTAGTAGAGAATTATTGCTATACATCATCTCAAGACAGAAAAAGCAGTGAACACATCTTCATTCGTATTCGAAGCAACAAATCCCAGTAAAATTGCATCATCCTATATTTGCTAACTTTTCACTTTGCAGATGTATATTCTACCAATACGTCAACCTTCTATAAGCTTCAATCTCCCATGATTGTGTATTCATTAATTTGTCTTTGAATCCTGCTAAGGATATTCATCATCTTATAATATCCCTAATTTTAATAAGGTAGAACAATAAAACAAACAAAAAAAAAAGCAAGTAATTGTACACTTTAAACATAGTGGAGAACTATATTACATAATTGTATTTTATTTTCCATTTACTGTTCTTGTCTAGTAGTAAAATATCAAATAAGATAAATAGAATGGGTAATAGTAAACCTATTTTATGATTTGATAATAAAGTTAAGAATAAATCATGTGTTAAAAGAAGCATGATGTCGAATAATATCTTAGAGCTTTTATAATCTAGAACAAATATAGTCATAATACTCTTTGTGTATGCTTAACCCCTTCAGTTTCAATGCTTTTTTTTCTTTTTGGCAGGTAAAGTAAGACAACTGTTTATGATCGTGATGCTGAATAATAATAATGATGAAATCGTTGTGCTGTGCTTAGCTGCACTACAACTCATCAAAAGTGCATGTACATATATGCTGAGTATAGAGTAGAATGACATCAGATATAGTTTTGCTAAATTTTGGAAAGCATGAAAGTTTTAAAGAGTGCAATGTCTCAGTAGACAACAACTGATGCAGGTAGTTGATGCCATGCATGCTTTGATAATTCTGTGTGAAAAAATGTTTCTAAAAGCGATGGGGGTGGTTTTCTGATTTTGTAAGCATGTCCACAGTTTTATAACTTTTTTTTTCTTGTTTATAACAATATAAAACTAGTGAAGTAAGCTTACTATTTTAAAAGTCAGTTTCAATGAATGAAGATGCGTTCACATATTTGGGTTAACCAATATGGCGCCATGATGAAATAATCATCCTGGCCAACACTTATCTTTCTCACATTGAAGGCTAGGAGTTTTACATGTTATTTATTTTTTAATTTTAGATGTTATTACTTCCTTTTTATGATATGCTTTCGCATTTATGTGTATTAAAATGCAATCAAATACAATTTCTTAGTCAGATATTTATGTTTTTTGTACTTAATGATTTTAAACAAAACATAAAACTTTTATGAGATTTAAGAAATAGTATTTTATTACTCTTAATAATTACATTTATGTAATAAGGAAAATAGGATTAATATTAACTTAAGAAGAATTCCCAAAAATTACATTAAGCACTATTTCAAAACAACTTATTGCATAAAATCATTTAATTCAATAGTTTTTGACAAGAAATATGATTTAATAAATTTACCATGGCTATCTTTATATTAACTCATTTAAAAGTGGGTGCACTTGTATACAAGATGATCGCTTTACGATAGACAATTCATTCTGGAATTTTTTTTTTAAATTTATTTTTTAAGAAAATTCTTATTGCACTAAACTTGTACTTTTAACAACGATTCTGGGAATGTTAACTTCCTTGGGGTTTCATTTTTTTTTTTTTTTTCGTCACATTTATACAGAGTTTGATATTAATCATGTTCTGTACACATTTTTTCACAGCCCCACCTCCACCACGACCTACTACTATTACTACCGTTCCCCCTCCTCCACTACCAACAACAACTGGTAAGATTGTAAAAAGAATGCATATAAATCCTAGTGCATGTAATTTTTCCCATTAGGCATGATATATTACAAATGAATACACTTTTAGAATATAAACATGGAATTATATTTATTTCCTTATATTGAAATTTATATAAAATGATAAAATAATCGTTTATATTAAATGCTAATATGTTTCCGAGGAACGTATAAAACAAACAGAAAACTAAGTTGCGTTTGAACATATCTGCTATTCTTTGGATATTGAGCATATTTTTATGATTATCACATTCTATCCCCAGCAAAGTCGAGTAGATTCTCTTTTATAAAAAAGTATAAATGCCGGGCAACATTGAGCAATCTTAAATACTACATATACACCATGAGATATTCAATCATTTTTTATTACAACTTTACTTTTGACATGAATAAATATTTCTTTTAATTATAGGAAATCACAATTTGATTTTTAATCATTCCACATTTCATATTAAATCATTGCTTATTTCTACAATGTCTTACACACTTTGTTAACAACTCCTTTGTTAGAAAAAACTAATATTAAATAGTAATAATAATAATAATATTAATATTTCTAATTATTTTACTAGATTTGAATTATCTACATACGTTATATACAAGTTTTTTCTGTTTGTTCTTTTGAAGTGAAAGGATTATCTTAAAGGAAAGAAAATGGATCTTTCCTTTTAATGAAAAAAAATCTCACTTAAAATGCCATCTTCTTTTCTACAGTTTCACCTTCTCCATTTCCAACTACAACACTGCCTCATCAACCATTAATTCCTACAACAGATTCACCTCACCCACCTCTTCTTCCATCAATAAACACAGTCCCACTTCCATCACCTTACCCCACAACAATATCATCTCCCTCTTCAACTGGTAAGGTCCTCATTTGAAAAAAAAATAAGTTATGGTTTATTGCACAAAAGCATGATAACCTCTAAAAGGCATGACATTTTTGATTTAGTAAAAACAAATTATTGTTTCTTTATTATTTTAAATGATTTTTTCTGTTGACAAATCCTGAATTACATGATAATAAATGGATCTTAAAATTTTTCATTAATGCAAATATTTACATTTCTTTCATACATTCTAATATAGTGTTAACAATTTTAATAATCAAACTAAGAAATTATGTTTTTAAAGAACAAACTTCCACTAATTAAATTTACCGAATCTGATTTTTTTAATATATATTTTCATGTTTCTAATAGTATTTTAACCTTATAAAGCAAAAAATGTTATAATTATAAATAGAATTGCAGGAATAATCATAAATAAAGAAAATTGAAAAAAATTAAGATTCAGTTAAATATGTATATCACACTATTTAGAATTTACTAAAAGTAACAAATAAGTAACAACTAAGGTAAAAAGCATTAAATTATTACAAGTCAGAATGTAGAAGATTCATTTACGTAAAACATTTTTTTACAATTTTTTTTCAATTCAGCTGCAAAACTTCATTATGGCTGTTTTTCATGATAAACACTTTTTAATCCTTTATTTTTTTTTGCCAAGAAGTTTTTGATTTATAGTTCTACATTTGATTCAAATAGAAAATAACAAACTTGCAAAAATATAAATTGTGTTTTATTATACTATTCTTTTACACATATATATAACTATACAATCATTTAATTAATGAGGGAAGTTTACTAGGTAAATGCAAAAGTAAGCTTTAGTCCAACAAACATAAATGCTTATATTATCCCAACCGAGTAAGAAAGGGTCAATATGACAGTGAGAAGTAGAGCTTAACACTATGAATATAAATAAACACTGTAAATCAGCAATTTACATGTACAATCTCTGACGAGAAGAACATTACATTCTTTGAAACTCTGCGGAATAAGGATATTTCACCGCCCCTATTTTTATTGGATGTATTCTGTCGAAAAATAAATTTGTACACGTAAATTTTTGATTTCCAGTTTTTATTTATATTTATGGTATATATGAACATATATATATTTTTTTTCTTCAGTTGTAATTAAAAAATGTATTAGCGAGAATTATATATATATATATATATATATATATATATATATATATATATATATATATATATATATATAATTCTTGCTAATACATTTTTTAATTACAACTGAAGAAAAAAAATAATAAAGAAAACTTTCATAATTTATTGATTCTATTAGCAAAAAATTTCATGGGTTCGTGTTCATAGGAAATGCCTGAAAGTTTCTCTATCTTTCTCTAAAACTAATTCAACATGTTTAGTTCGATTTTGAACAACCTTGGATAATTAATCTATCTAAGCTATTATTTTTCTTTTTGTTTTTCAATGAAATTTTGTAGATCAGGGAGATTGTTGGGCATTTGTTGCCAATACAAATAAGCTTATGGGACCTTACACAATCTAGAAGACTAAGGCCAGGCAAATATGATAGTCATGACTGTCCAACTCTTCTTGCAAAAATTATCTCCTGTAAATTGACTTATGAGAGCTCTGCTAAATCAGTCTTCGAAGATTGAGAAAGTTTCAAACATGTATTATGACTTAATCATAAACTTCCATAAAAAGTTTGCTTAACTATTTTTATTTTTATATTTATTATGAAGAAATTATCTTTTGGGAGACATGACCAACCGAGTATATAAATTAAATCATTGAACTATAAACTTGCAAATATAAATACTTTAGTTAGTGCCATTGATAGGTTAATATTTTTGCTGTTTCTTTATTTCAATACCATTTTCTATTGTATCATTGCAGAAGAAAATAATTCATCAATGTTGTTTATAATTAATTGCACAGTAAACACTCTTTTGTTATATTAAATAGAAAATAATTATGAAACGAAAGAGAAATGTAAAGAAAGATTCTTTTTCTTTCAAATCCAAAACATTAACAGGCAATTAATCAGTTTGATTATATCAAAAGAACAAGAAACACAAATAAATGTTCCTTAGAAAAACAACATAATTTTTTTAAATATTTTCTTATTCGGATTTTTTTTCACAGTGCCTCCTCCCCCAACAACTACAACAGTTCCTCCTCCGCCACCTCCAACAACTACAACTGTTCCTCCTCCGCCACCTCCAACAACTACAACAGTTCCTCCTCCGCCACCTCCAACAACTACAACAGTTCCTCCTCCGCCACCTCCAACAACTACAACAGTTCCTCCTCCACCACCTCCAACAACTACAACAGTTCCTCCTCCGCCACCTCCAACAACTACAACAGTTCCTCCACCACCACCTCCAACAACTACAACTGTTCCTCCACCACCTCCCACAACTACAACTGTTCCTCCTCCACCACCTCCAACAACTAGAACCGTTCCTCCTCCGCTACCTCCAACAACTACAACAGTTCCTTCCCCACCACCTCCAACAACTACAACTGCTCCCATTCTACCATCTCAAACATCTTCATTTGGTAAGATTATGAAGTGACTAAAAGTGATACAATTTAAGCACCTAAAAGCATGCAACACCTGCATCTGCACAGGAAAAAAAAATAAACAGACACTGATTTTGGTTGAAGAAAGGCAAAGAAGGTAATAAAAATAAATACTTCTCTTTTGTGAATAGTTTATATACAATCGCACTCACAAATCAAGATATTTTGACAGATTTAAATTAAAGAATTTTCATTAGCAATATGAATAGTATACTTTGATTCAATCTTGAAAAATTGAATCTGCATATACACACATATATGCATGTTGAATGTGCATATACACACATATATGCATATTGAATGTGTATATACACAATTAATATGCATATTGAATGTGCATATACACACATATATACATATTGAATGTGTATATATACAATTAATATGCATTTATTCAATCTTAATAAATAGAATGCATATACACATATATGCATATTGAATGTGTATATACATAATCAATATGCATTGATTCAATCTTAATAAATAGAATGCATATACACACATATATTCACATTGAATGTGTAGCTTAATTGCCACAAATATATTTTTATACTATAACCACTTTTTTATTATTAAGCTCTCTAAACGTATTGAGTATTGTCAAAATAAATACTGCATATTTTTATATACATGTGACATATATTATTTTATAATATAAGTGCATATGCACCAAATAGTAATATATATATATATATATATATATATATATATATATATATATATATATATATATATAACATGCATATATATTACATAACTATATATTACATACGTTATGTATATGTATATTTGGTAATAGAGTTGTGATATGCAGTTCAATAGATCTTACTGTTTTTATACAATAGTGCCTCCTAAGATGTGTGTGTGTATGTGTGTGTGTATAAAAATACCTAAGAGGTATATTTATATTCTATATATATATGTATATCTGTATGTGTGTGTAAATTTATCTAGAGGTATATATATATATATATATATATATATATATATATATATATTATATGTGTGTGTATGCGTGTGTGTATGTATGTATGTGTGCATATATGTAAATATATATATGTGTATATATATAATGTTTATATATATGTGTGTATTTTATTAAATATATGTGTATAAATACATACAAAGATATTTATATATACATGTATGCATAAAGATATTTATATATACATTTATATTTATGAATATATACAACAAGATATATATATATAAATACAGGTGTAGTATAAAATATATAGAAAGATAGAGTGTTATTCATATACATCTATATATATATGTGTGTGTGTGTGTGTGTGTGTGTGTGTGTGTGTGTGTGTGTGTGTGTGTGTGCATACATTTATATATAAAAAGAATCATTCTTTATTTCATATAGACATTTATGAGGGTATTGAGTAAATATAGTGTGAGTTATTTTTTTCTAGATTTAATATACTAGAATTTAAGTATGCAAGCAAAGTATCTGAACTATATATATATATATATATATATATATATATATATGGTACAAAAAATATTACAAAATATATATATAGTTCAAAAAAATATTTAAAAATTATTATGGTAATATATATATATATATATATATATGCATATATATATATATATATATATATATATATATATATATATATATATATATATACGGTCATCCACACACAGTACTGTTTCGTTGTATCACAACTCATCAGTGTGGCTAGACATACACCTTTTCCCAGCCATGGATCGAACCTACAACCATCGTGTTGACAGTCAGCTGGTCTAACTACCAGACCAAGAATCAGTGCCCGTAAATATTTCTCCTCAAATGCCATTTAAATTAGCATTTGCCCGGCGCACTGGGCTCAAACTGTCAGGTTGTTTACAAACAAATAGTGGGCTTCACTTATACGCTTCAATACGCGTCGGGTGAAAATATATTTACAAAGCGCTCAATACTTTTCTAAAGGCTTAAAACAGTCTTTGTAAAATATTTTTTGCGTTTGGATGGGTAAAAAGTAACATGTTATGAAATTTAAAACATCATTAAGTCAATGCTTTTGTCTCAATGTAAATTGAACCTAATGGTTTAATTATTTATAATTTAGTCATAGTTAATCCAAACTTTACTAAATGTTGTGATACTTATATACTTCAAAAATATTACAAATATGTAATAAAAAATCAATCCAATTTATTGCTCTAGGATGTTACTCGAGTGCTGTTTATTTGTCATCCCCTCTTAAAGAACACACTTATTTCACTGCAGCTTCATTGTTTAACTCATGATTCTATAATAATAACAAAATCACACAATTCACCTTTCCAAATTATATATCTCATAATTTTCAATTAGTTTTCAAGTCATTCAACATTTTCATTCTATAATCTAACTCAAACAGTTTCTAATCCAATCAAAGATGCTTTCCTATTATATGGGTATTTTTGCACACATTATCCAAGTAATTGTACACTTTCAAACAATTTTTATTCAGACAACTTTTAAATGCTATATATGATGATATATTGAAATGATGAAGAAAAGAAAATTGAATAATTTACAAGTTCATTAAATCATATAGCCTGTGCTGAAGTCAGCATTTTTCGACAGTTTATGTTAACAGCCAGAAATAGTCACATGAAATCTTTGTAGTGTCAAGATCAAAATGAAATTACGCTAATAGACAGGGAAATTGGTTAATTTGTCATTTAGTGCCGCAAATTATTTGATAGACATAAAACCATAAAAAAAAACTATTTATTCTTATATAGAAAACATTACTACTAAATAAAACCAGAAAAAGTTTCATTTTTATTATTTTTTTTAATCATTTTTTATTGGATTAAATGTATCACATTCGATGCCACAGAGCGTAGCCGCCATATTGTATTTAAAATTTGGCTTTTGAATGGGTGACAGATTTGGCCTTTTTTGAAGCAGTTTGATCGCACCATGATTTTAGCGGTAATGTTTTTTGGTCTATTTAGTAAATGTGCATTTCAAGTGCGTAAATTATCGTTAAGATATTAGTGGCCAAAAAGCATGCTCTCATGATACTGCGTGAAAATAAATAAATAAATAATAATAATTTGGAAAAAAGAATGGCAATATGAAAAAAAAAAAGAAAAAAATGGCCATCAATGTCTTAACAATAATTTACGTATCTGATGTGCACATTTATTTTTAAAAAAAATGGCCGCCAAAATCATGATTCCAGGAAATTGCTCCACAAAAAAATATAATATATGTATTACAATAGGTACCTCCAACACAGGCCACCGTTTTAACTCCCCCCCCCTCATATATAACGCGATATAGCTGTAATTCAATTTAATATTATCGTCTTAATTTTTTTTTACCATTTAAAAGAAGAAACTTCAAATAAATTGCTAATATTTTTAAAATTTTTAACAGCATATAAAAATAATGGAAACGTGAGACTAAAATCGTGTTTACATTATTGACGCTTTAAAATAACGTTCCTATGTAGTGACGTTTTTGAAGCCGTAAACATATCCATGTTTTAATTTTTTTTAGATGTTCTATCCCCTCCATATTTCATGTTACGAAAACTAAACAAAATAAATGTCGGTCCATAAACATTTCAACATTTTTTAAAACTGAAAAGATCAAATAATTTTAACAAATTATATATATATATATATATATATATAATTCCGCTATTTATTTCACTTACCTTAAGTTGTAAAAAAAAAATTGGACATAAAACCAATATTCTTATGTTAAAAAAAAAATAAACACTTTTTCTTGATAATTTTTATATAATTATTTGAATTACAACAACAACAACAAAATAATTCTAAAAAATAATTACTTTTAGAAAGCTCCAAATGATATTAAATTCCAATATTCTGCAATATGAAGTTAAAACAAAGATGTTTTATAACAGGTTTCCAAAATTTTAAAAAATATATTCATATAATATATGACTCTTGATAAATTAAAAATTGAAAAATCGAAAATTGGCCTAAAAAAATCGTTTTGATTTGATTATTTGAATTGATAGAATGTGAATTTTATTTTTTGCGCTTTTTTTCCAAAAAAAAGTACGAAGGCCTTTAAGCAACATTATCTTTATATACATTCTTCGTTTCTTTTTCTCTCTTAGTTTCCCCTCTCTGTCCTGCTCTAAGTAAATCTGACGACCTAGTCCACAAATTCCAAAAATTCATCATGACAAGTTTCAAGAAAAAATACACGATTAAACCCGGTTCTCCAACTTCCAACGTAGACCCCTACTACCATGTCTCCTTCTCCAACATCAGGGGTCTACGTTCTAACCTTCCAGAGGTTGAAACCCAATTATAGGAGACTAAACCAGACCTTTTATTTTTAAGTGAAACTGGCATTGGACAGGCTATTTCCCTAGAAGAGTTCGCAATTAAAGGATACTCTAACTTAACTTCTAAATCTGACCCCCAAGATCGCCATGGGCATGGAATATGTGCCTATATTAGGGATAACTTTCCATGTGGTAGGGACATCTCCCGGGAAGATCCTAACTTACCCTATATGTGCTTCCGGGTTGCTTTAGCTCACACTACGGCATTTATATTTACTCTCTATCGCCCCCATAACAGCGGAGTTACTATCTTTCAAAGCATATCTAAGAAAATTGACCAAGTCTTATCTGCTTATCCTTCAGCTAACATTCACGTATGTGGTGACTTCAATGTTCACAACGTCGAATGGTTGACCCACTCTAACAAGACCGATGATGAGGGAAGGTTCTGTCATGATTTCTCCATTGCCTATGACCTCACTCAGATTGTTCAGGAACCCACCCGTGTGCCCGACAATGATGGCCAGTATGCGAGCCTACTAGACCTTTTTCTCACAACTTGCCCTGAACTATGTTCAGTTTCTGTTCTGTCGCCTCTTGGCTCTTCCGACCACTCTGTTGTATCAATTAAGATAAAAATGAAATGTAATAAGTCCCCAGACGTACCTCTCCATTGTACAGTATATCGATACACTAAGGCTGACTGGGATAGCTTCCGTACATTTATATCTGATCTACCTCTGCATTCCATGTTTAAAAAGGATGTGTCCTCTATAGTATTAGACCTGACAGAATGGTTAATTGTAGGTATTGACCGTTTCATACCCTCGAAAAAGTTTCAGCAAAAACCTAACAGCCAGCCATGGTTCTCTCCAGAATGTGCTGCTGCCATTGCGCACAGAAATCACTTTTTTCACTGTTTCCAACGTAATAGATGTATGAAAACTAAAGCCGCTTTCAGGACTGCCAGCAACCATTGTAAGAAAGTAATAAAGAATGCAAGAGAGTTGTATGCTCAATCTGTTAAGTCCAAAGTAGCTGAGCAGCGGCTTGGTTCCCACCAGTTTTGGCAAATAGCAAACAGAATCATGAACAGAAGCATGTGCTCCATCCCAACTATTATCAATGGACCTGAGGTAATCTCGTCAGCATCAGACAAAGCCAAACTCTTTGTCAAGAACTTCGCAGCTAATTCTACCCTTTGCGATCAAGGCTGCCAACCCCCAATATTTCCTCCTGTATCAGAAAACATGCTATGTGATATACGTATATCTGTACGTGATGTTGCCAAGCTAATCAAAACCTTGATTCCAGTAAAGCAACTGGCCCTGACGGTATTCCAATTATAGTTCTCAAAAAACTTCAACCTAAACTAGCGCCCATACTTACAAAACTGTTTAAACGTTGTCTTAAGGAGAATAGTTTCCCATCTCCCTGGAAAATTTCATCAGTATGCCCTGTATTTAAGAATTCAGGTGATCGCTCATCCCCCTCTCAGTACAGGCCAATAAGTCTCCTGTGCGTCATGAGTAAGTTGCTGGAATCTGTGTTAAATACAGAAGTAATCAACCATCTCAACAAAAATAACCTTCTTAGTGACACTCAATATGGTTTCCGTTCTGCTAGATCTACAGCAGATGTGCTTACAGTTATATCTCATAGGATTAGCAAATCTCTCGATGGAGGCAACTTTTCTAGGGCAATTGCTCTTGACATATCTAAGGCCTTTGATAGGGTATGGCATAAAGGTTTACTTCATAAGATCTCTAGCTATGGTATTGCTGGAAATGTCTTCTCAATTATTAAATCATTTCTTTCTGATAGGTTCATAAGAGTAGTAGTTGAGGGGGCAAAAATCAGAAGCTCACAGTATTAATGCCGGTGTCCCTCAGGGGTCCATCCTGGGCCCAACTCTTTTCCTGATCTACATTAATGATCTTCCAAATCACATCCTTACATCATTTGTAGACATCTATGCTGACGACACTACCATTTATGGTAGCACATCTAAGACAGTAAACGACCAAGTTCTCTCCAATTCTCTCTCCTCTGATCTTGAACACGTAGTACAATGGGGTAAAGAATGGCTGGTTACTTTTAATGCATCTAAAACCAAACTTCTCTCTTTACATCATCAACATTCTGATCCACATCTGACATCAATTGAAATGAATGGCTCTCGTCTTCAGGAGGCCTCAAGTTTTGACAAACTTCTTGGCTTGACCATTACTCCTGATCTTAAATGGAACACGTACATCAAATCTGTTGCCAAGGCCGCTGGAAAAATGGTGGGATCTTTCTATCGATCCGGTAGATATCTCACTGCTGATGCTATTCTCTATCTATATAAGAGCCAGGTACGTCCAAGGATGGAATACTGTTGCCACATCTGGGCAGGAGCTGCTAGAAAGGACTTGGCCTGCCTTGATAGAGTTCAAAATAGACTTCGTAGCCTCGTAGGAGATGTCCTTTTCTCTTCCTTGCAACCTTTATCTCACAGAAGAGATGTTGCGAGTTTGTCTCTGATGTATCGTTATTTTCATGGAAAGTGTTCAAATGAGCTTCAATCTATGGTCCCCCCTCGCCAAACTTTCACAAGAAATACTCGTCTAGCTGTAAACACTATCAATAATTCCCCCCACTCTTTATCTGTGCCTAAACCTAAACGTAGATTCCATGAACAAAGCTTCTTTCTTAGAACTGCACGCCTGTGGAATTGTCTTCCGTTTTCCTGCTTTCCAGCTGACTACAATATGGTTGTCTTCAAGTCTAACGTAAATAAGTTCTTGATGAGCCGTTCCATATAAGTTATCAACTTTACCAAATTTTCATTACTAATGATTACTATATTGTCCAATGTCTACTGTACACTCTTTAACCCTTATCCTTGAGTGGCCTCTTGGCCTTGATAATTTGGTGATACCTATGTGAAAAAAAAAAAAAAAAAATATGTGTCAACAGAAGACGTTAAAATTAATTTCTCGTCTGTATAGTTCGGTAAAAAAAAACTATTTGTTTTACAATGTAAATTTGAAAATCCAATAGTAAAAAAAAAGAAGTTACTTCCATTAACCATTATAGCGCCAATGCCCATCCATATAAATTGACACACACAATAGTAAACACACAAAATGATGACGTTGCTGTTATTGTGTAAAATGCTGAAGTTTTACACAAAACTGTGGAGGTGTCTATATTACAAAGTTACTTTAATCAAATTAGTTCTAGTTTTATAAAAATTGGGTTCAATTAAGAGTTTAATCAAACACAAAAAATACTGTTATAATTATTATTGCTATATAATTATATATCAAATTATTGTCACATAATATAACAAGTATTGTTCGGGTTATTATTGTTTAATTATTTGGTAAATGTTACCTTACGCTACAACAGAACACAGACTACTCTAATTTGATTTTTTAGGGGCATTCGAGGTCGCTGACAACAAATCTGATAATCAAACCCGCCGCAAATTTACCGTTTGTATGGTATGAACCCCTAGACCTTGGGACATTTTTTGTGCCATTTCACCGTCTTCGGTAGTGTTTTTCTTACATGATACGTTCGCATGCAAACGGGCGTAGTGGGGTGTCTTATCACATCGTTTAGGAATCTTTCAAATAAGCGGGTCAAGATCAAAGTGTAGTATCTGTTCCGGCAGATACTGCAAGCAAAGACCATATGTGGGGGCGACCCCACATATAAGACCTTGGTCAATGTAGGGGCAACCCTTCATACTAATTGTCACTACCCAGCTCCCCTACTCCCCGGGGAGTTGGTCCCCATTCCCCCTTCACTCCTCACATTAAAAATCAGCCTAATTTGCTCAGTGGGGGAGCAAATAAATACCATCTGTTCTTCAGATGCTGCAAGCTATGACTAGCAAAGACCATATGTGGGGGTGACCCCACATATAAGACCTTGGTAAATGTAGGGGCAACCCTTCATACCAATTGTCACTATCCAACTCCCCTACTCCCCGGGGAGTTGGTCCCCATTTCCCCTTCACTCCTCACATTAAAAATCGGCCTTGTGCCTAATTTGCTCGGTGGGGGAGCAAATAAATACCATCTGTTCTTCAGATGCTGCACTTCAATTTCTTGTTCTCTGTCAGTGGAGGAGAAATCCTTCACAACTGAGACAATTTTTATTTTTGTTCCTTTTCTGCACATTAAAAAACGACCCTGGTGTCCACCTCTGTCTCGTGGGGAGACATTGTAAATAGGAATAAGAAAGTTTTAAAAAATGTGTTTTTTTAATGCTTTTTTAATTTATCAAAAAATAAATTTTTCATGGCGGTTTGCAAAAACATAACCACCAAACACATTTTATGTCTTTCATTCTTTTTAGGGGGGGGGTATTTCATTTACAGGTACTCGCTTCAGCAGTTTAATTAACAGTGTTCTGTTGTAGCGTTACCAATTATTTGATTTGATTTGATTTGCTTATTACGATATTGTTCAGCGATTAATTTATTGAGTGAATCAAATTGTTATGAAACTTGAATTAATTTGTTTACGACGACATTGTTTCAATGGCAGCCAGTTTAAAGCTGAAAAGTTCAAGATAACAATACATTGTACATACAGTGGGCATTATTAGACAGAAACAGAACAAATTTATTGAATTTTGCGTTAAAAAATATTTCAATTAAATTATATTTTCTATCATTTATGAAATAAGGATATAAACAAAATTTTTAACAGGCAATTTCTTTTTTCCTTTGAATTAAATACAAAGCATCTATCAATAAGTTAGTTAAATCATTTTAAACTTCGTATTTCAGTAAAAATTAAATGTGTTTTTGGTACCTCGTTGAAATAATAACGTTATTATTTCGAAAGCCATTCTTAACATTGGGAGGGGTGGGTGTTTTTGTAACAAATCTATGCTTCCACCTAACAATTTCATATTGAATTTAACCTGAAAACTATTTAAAAATAATGCGGTACGAAAAATACATAAGCACAAATTACTTTTATGCCTATTTTTAAAAAAATGTTCTGGAAAAAAAAATCATATTAGCAAAAATAACTCACCAAATTTTTAGACATTTTTCTAGAAACCAAAAGCAGACGACAATGTAATAACGCCATTTACTTAAACCAATGAATCATGGGAGTCAGTTATCAGTTTTTAATTATTTTGATTTATTTTGATGTAATTTTTATACGTAGTTAATTGTAATAATATTTTTCGTTTTTGTTTTAATAATTGAACAGTTTTATTGAAATTATGATTGCTAAACAATTCCATTCATTCCGAAAAAGTACGAAACGTTATCGTTAGTTTACGATTATTTCCGTAATTTTATAATATATACCATAATTTTATAATGTATAACACTGAAAATACATTTTAGAAAACATGCAATGTTTACTTTTTTTTTCTGTGAGAAATAACTATTTTATTTATTTCGAGAATAGTTTTCGAACTGCGGTTGTTTGTCATTAGTCTTAAGGTCTGGGATAATTTGCGTTCGGAAAAAACGGAAACTACCGAAAACCAACGACGAACTTTCTTACACAACTCAGTAAACATTGTTTTTCTTCGACGACTGTCATATAACGTTGCCATTTTTCGATACTCTTGCATAATTTGACCCGAATTCTCGTGAATTCCCGCCAAACATGGATCGGGCGAGACCGGCAATTATCAGTGTCAGCCGAGCGTAACGCGACTTTTTATTTTATTTATTTAATTTTTTTTTTTCTGTTATGTTTTTAGTAATTTTTAAGATGATATTAAGGGGGCGGGGTGACTTTTTATTTTCTGATTAGTCACTTATTTATTTATTTATTTATTTATTATTATTTGTTTTTAATTGACTTTTTTGGGAGTTTGATTAGCCCAATGAAAAGGCGCTATCTAAATGGAGGCAGACGACATTAAAATTGGACGAAAGCGACTAAACCAAAAAATAAAAATAAAAAAAATAAGAAAAAAGCTGACAAACAAATATATTTTCAAACTCGCCAAACAGAAAAAAATGACAGGCAAGAAAATAAATCTATACATATTAAAAAAAGAAATGAAAACATCGATGCAGACAAGCTCATATTGTCTGGAGAAGAAATTGCTGTCCCCACAAAATGAGATGCAACATGTGTAAACACAAATGTACACAAATGTTTACTTAAAAAAAAAAGATCATGTGTAAAGGATGGTTTCTCCTGGAGATGTACAAATGGACAGTGCCACCAAAAGAACTTGACTGAACAACAAGTCTTGAAAATAAAAGTTTAAAAAAAGAAGAAAAAAATACGGTTACAAAAAAGAAAACAAAACAAAACAACAAAAAAACTTATACTTACACCTAACAATTATACGGTTTAAAAAAATCTTTTCTTGGAGGAAAAACAAACAAACAAACAAACAAACTTTCTGTTGATAAATATTTTGCACACAAAAAAAAATTAAATACTAAAATGAAACAAACATATTTTCATTTTTCAAGGTAAGTTTTTTTTTTTTTTTAATTTTTGATTATTTGCATTTTTTCCGTTTTTTTTTTTTTTTTTTTTTTTTTCATTAGTCTGCGACGCTCGCTCGGCTGATACCGATAATTGCCGGTCTCCCTCGATCCATGCTTGACGGGAATTCACGAGAATTCGGGTCAAATTATGCAAGAGTACCCATTTTTCAAATGTGCTTTTCTCAATGTTAGATGCATATTAATAACTGGATTAAATTATTCCCTATTTAGTATATAACAAAAACAGCAGCACAAAACTACTTTTAATATTTAAACAGAGTTTTTTGGGGGTTTTTTCGCGTTTATCCATGTAGACGCGAATTGCAATTGATATTAAAATTAAAATTGCTAAGATAGACTCGACAAATTGATTTTTTAGAAGTTGTTGTTTTAAACAAAAACATATAGCAGTTGTTCTACTCCATGAATTTTCGTAATTTCTGGATATATTACTATTTTCGACGTGACAATTAAATTTTATTTTTTGCTAAAAACTACATAGTTAAAAAAAAATAGATTTGTCGACTCCATCTTAACTAGCACCAACAACTCTTTTGTTTTGACGTATACAACCCAGTTTCATCCAAATAATTACTTAAACTAGCATGTGTGCAAAAATGTTCCACGAAAGAGCATTCGATTTTTTATTGTGGTAGTTTTAAAATTTAGACAACAATTCCGTTTCAGGTACTGAAAATCCAACATGGTCGTGATATAAAATTTTACGAAAAATAGAAAATATGTGAAATAATTTAATTAGAGTTCCTTTTATGTGATATAGGGTTAGAGAGAAGTTTGCCAAGCTTGCCTCGAGGAATATACCGGCGGGATTAGTAAGATTTTAAAGACAATATTCTTGAGAAATTAGTCCTAAAACCATGTCATCTCCAGTTTATGACGTATTTACAATTTTGGGTATTATTATACAAACACCGTGACAGCGTTAGGGTTAGGGTTAGGGTTTAGGGTTAGGGTTAGGGGTTAGGGTTAGGGGTAGGGTTAATTCGCTGTCACGGTGTTTGTATAGTTTTACCCAATTTTGTATAGTCAATATTGTCTTCTTATTTTTACTTCCGGTTTCTTCAGGCTTATTAAAAATTGAATTGAATTAGATTCCACTTCTTTTTATTTATTTTATTTGGAAAATATGATGCTTGTGCAATATAATTCGGTTTCAAATAAATGCATTGGTATTTTTTTTTTTTTTTACATCTCCACTAAAATGGCGACCACATAGGTTTTCGACTATGCTGAATAAGAAAATCTTATTTAAATTTTGCAGAGACAAGTAGTTTTTTAGATATAAATTCAAAGTAAAAGCTATTGTAATTCCTGACAGCAATTTTTTTTTGGGGGGGGGGTTACTGTACACATAGATTCGAAAGAGTTGTCACAAAACAAATATAGAACAAATAAATGTTATCAAAGGCAAGATAAGTTACTTTTCTACCTAACTGGATATGTTTTTAGTGTTTATATTTAATGTAACATGTTTATTCAGGTCGAAAAACATACAGTGTTTACCGATGTATTGGAAAATTTAAAATGGCGGATATATATCAACCTATGTCACGGTAACATATATTGAGCGAGTTTTTAACAGTATTTTGTCTAGTTTTTTATTTATAACCCCTTTTCTCAAACTTACCGTGTTAAAGAGAAAGTCGGGCGCCATTTTGAATTTTCCAATACATGGGTAAACATTGTATGCTTTTCGAGCTGAATAAACATGTTACATTGAATAAAAACACAAAAAATATATCCAGTTTGGTAGAAAAGTAACTTATCTTGCCTTTGATAACATTTATTTGTTATATATTTGTTTTTTTGACAACTTTTTCGAATCTATGTGTACAGTAATACAAACCCCTACTTTTTTCTTCTTCATTTATTGAACTTGTTTTGAATTACCAGAAAAGTTTGGTTAGGAAAAAAAAAAGCATTAGTTTTGTATTTTCTTACCTTTTCCCTAGAATTATTTAAAAACGAAAGAAAAAATACTTCTGATGAATTAAAGTGCACTTATGCTGAAACTCATTGGATATAAGACAACTATAAATTTACTTTAGATTTTGTCGGCCATGTTGGCATCTGGTACCAAATGTAAACTATGGTAAAATCTTGATTTCATTTTTAAAACTATTATTTAAATTAAAAATGTTTTAAAACATTTTTTTGCATGGATCTGTGTTAATGTAGTTTGGTACTTGTACAGTTTAATCAAGACATTAAAAAAAATGAAAATATCGAAAAAGGGTTATATTGTACGTATCCTTTATGGAATGAAGTTCTCCGCAAAAAAATTCACTTAATTTTATCAAGTAGTTTTTTTTTTCTTTTACAGCGAGAACACAATTTATGATACCGAGCAAAAGGTTCGATATTTTAGGAAGAAAAGCTAGTATTAAAGATGGGGAGGGAGGGTTGGCACTTTAAATTGAGTTATCTCCCCATGGCGTGTTCAAAAAATTCAAGATGTCCACCTTCAACATGCTGTCATGAAAACATGTTTTTCCGCTGTAAAAAAAAAAAAAAAAAAAGAGAACTACTCGATCAAATTAAGTGAATTTTTTTTTTTGAGATCTTCAGTCCAAAACAGATACGTACGATATAACCTTTTTTCAATAGTTTCATTTTTTTTAATGTCTTGATTAAACTGTACAAGTACCTGTAGTTTTAGTACATTATTTAAAAAAAAAAAAAAAAAGAAAAAAAGTGTTTTAATCTGGTATGCATTTTTACTTAATATTTCTGTGGGTTCTTTTCCCTGGCGAAATTGTTGCTTAATAAATAATGCTAACAATTAAATCTGGGAAATCGTCATAATTATCAACACTACAGACAATTAAAATGCGTATCAACATGGAGGTTTGAAACCTCAATGACGAATGTGCATTGTCATGCTCTAATAATTTTAATGGAGGAAATGAGGTCTTAAAGAAAGAACTTTGAAGGTTATTACGTTGGTTCAATGATATGACAGGTGTGCGGTGAACAAATATTGCTTTTATTTCGGTTGGGAGCACAAATGAGCCATAATGTCTCACTTTTGCCTTTAAACTTTAATTCTAGCCTGAATTTTTTTTTTTAGCAAGTGATGATTCAGCAAAGGATAAACAAAGAAATAATTCTTTGAAATTTAATGGAATGTTTAAGTGTAATGTAATGTAGTCTGCAATGTCTAGTATATAAAAGAAATGTATAAAATACAATAAAAAGCAGAGATGCAACAGATCGATACGAAGCAAATTAAGATGTATTACTTTGGAATACATCTTAATTTGCTTCAGTTCGTATCGATCCGTTACATATAAAAGCCAAGTACGTCCAAGGATGGAGTACTGCTGCCACATCTGGGCAGGAGCTGCTAAAAACAGCCTATCCTACCTTGACAGAATACAAAATAGACTTCGTGGTTTGGTGGAGGATGCCCTTTTCTCTTTCCTGCAACCTCTCTCCCACAGAAGAGACGTTGCGAGCTTGTCTTTGTTTTATCGTTATTTCCATGGCAAGTGCTCGTCTGAGCTCCAATCTCTCGTCCCCCCCTCGCCAATCTTTCACGAGAAACACCCGTCTGGCTGAAACTACTGTCAATAATTTTCCCCACTCTTTATCTGTGCCTAAATCCAAACGTAGATTCCATGAGCAGAGCTTCTTTCTCAGAAGTGCACGATTGTGGAACTCTTTTCTGCTCGCTTGTTTCCCACCTGACTACAACTTGGATGTCTTCAAGTCCAACATAAACAAATTCCTGACAAACCGCCCCCTTAAGTAAGACACTCTATCAAATCTCCAATACTAATGATTACTACAATACTATCTCATTGATTACTGTACACACGATAACCCTTATCCCTGAGTGGCCTCTGGGCCTTGATAAGTGGTGACCCCCATGTAAAAAAAAAAAATCACCATTAATAAATATAATTCATACAAACTTTTATTTATAGTAGAAGCCCGGGATACGGTGGCCCTAGGATATGTTTTTTTCTTCAGGTTACGATGTGGAATACGATGTTTTCCCGGTCCCTGCTTACAGTATTTGCCCCGCCTCACGGTGTTATTTATAATGTTATTTGATTATATACATGTGTATTATATACTGTACTGTATTTTGTTACTAATTTTTAATACCGAATCTCGGGGTTCTACTGTATTTATTTACATTTTATACTTACATTGTGTTCTGACGTGCATCAGTGTGAGCAGATAGAAGTTCATATTCTATGATATTTCGGAAAAAATTCCCAGCGAATTAGACACTATTCCAAATAGTACCCCCTCCCTTACATTCAAAGTAGCAATATGGCTTGCTTAGTGTGAAATTAAAACTGATAATAATTTTGGGCTAGAATTAAACTTTATAGGTATTATCATTCTTTTTTTTTTTTTTTTTTTTTTTTTGCTGCTCAACCAAAGAAAAAGTTTTTTTGTTTTTGTTTTGTTTTTTTTTCTCTACTATATTCCTGCTGTATCATTAAACCATGTTTATCTTATTAAATTAGGGAGGGGATTTTTTATTTTTTTTACTTCGGTTTGTGTTGTAAGTATAAAAATAAAGAATAAATTTTCATTTGAAATGGTTAATATTTTTAACAATGCCAAGCCGTTAAATTAAATAATCATTTTATTTAATTTAATTGTTGACGATTATGAAAATATTAGTTATTTTCTTAATGTTTCTTTACCCACAAGCCAAAGTTGTGACGCTTTTCCCCTACCAAACGATGACTGTTTTTGGCTGTTTCTTGAAATGATCGTCACCATTATGAATGTAAATAAGTGTCCGGTTTTATTTTGTGCAATCGTAAGTGTTGAGCTGATAATTATTATATTCTTCGCTTGAGTGAAAATTTTTTAACTTTTAAAAGACATTTGTAAAGCCCTCAATATATCATGGAGGAGCCATACAGACAAACCAACAGCTTTATGGTGACCTGCCAGCTGTATCACTAAAAGTACAGCAGGGAAGGATGAGAGTAGCTGGTCACTGCATGAGACACAAGCTAGTCCTCTGGATACCAACAAATGAACACCCAAACCGTATCAGAAGAAGAATGACCTACATTGACAACCTGCTACAAACTGCCATGCGAGATTGAGAGAACTGGAAAAGTTATGTAGATTCGGTGGTGAAGCGCCTGAAAGATGATGGAGATGAGAGATGAGATTGTAAGGCATATATTTTTACTGCTCTACAATCGGTAAATAGGGTTTGACTGAATTTAGGGTCTTAACTGGCCCCTCTGAATTTCAGGATTGAAATTTGAGATCTTGATCACAATCCTTGAAATATCAATTGCAAACCTGAATTTAGGGTTGATGTTGGAGTATAATCTGGCTGAGACACTGATTCTCATTAAATCACCAATTAATTAAGCAGTATTTAGTCTGATCAGCAACCATTTAGGAATATCCAGACACTATATATATATATATATATATATATATATATATATATATATATATACATATATATACACACTATATATATATATATATACATATATATACACACTATATATATATATATATATATATATATATATATAGTGGATGTATATATATATATATATATATATAGTGGATGTATATATATATATATATATATATATATAGTGGATGTATATATATATATATATATATATATAGTGTGTGCATATATATATATATATATATATATATATACACACACACTATATATATATATATATATATATATATATGAGAGAGGGAGAGGAGGGGAGAATAAGTTCAGAAGATAGAGCATAAAGTTACATATGGACTTTATTATCTTATCAAGTCAATACGAGTTACCGAAAGAGGAATAAGAGAGACCCCCCTTTAGGCCATGGTATTTCGAAGCTTAATTCTTCTCGTCAGAAGAGGAGAAAAAGTCAGCATTATACAAATGTAAAGCAAAAAAGACTACATCGACTTTGAAAATATTCAGATTAGAAATGGGGAAATTATTTTTCTGAGATAAGAAGTGGAAAAAACACTTTTTATCGGAGGACGATATGATGGGGATAAGAAGAGAGAAGGGACAGAAAAAGAAAACAATAAATGATAAAAGAACATACAAAACGATCTATGAGAAAATTAAATGCTAAGAGATTTGTTTTTGCAATTCGTGAAAATATTTAGAAACTTTTTAAAATTCTGTTAATAAAAAACACCCGTCTAGCTGAATCCACTGTCAAAAGTTTCCCCCACTCTTTATCTGTGCCTAAATCAAAACGCAGATTCCATGAACAAAGCTTCTTTCTTAGAACTGCACGCCTGTGGAACTCTGTTCCGTCTGCCTGCTTCCCACCGGACTACAACTTGGATGTGTTCAAGTCCAACGTTAACAAATTCCTAATGAACCGCCCCCTTAAGTAAACACTTCATCAAATCTCCACACTAACGTAATGTACTTGCAATAACCCTTATCCCTGAGTGGCTTCCGGGCCTTGATAAGTGGTGATCACTGTGTATCATTGTATTGCTTTCTATAACTTATCTTTATATAGTTGATTTTATTTCTTTAAACAATCTCTGAAAATCAAGCATTTTCAATCTGCCTTCAGATATGCTTCTCACCTACACCACCACCATGAAGTGATCTTTTGTATAGAACACTATGACCGTATAAGTTTGCTTGCATATAAATCAGCAAAAGTGCTACTTTACAAACTTATGTCTGAAAAATAATGATGTTTAAAAGTTTTGAATATAAAATAATTTTCAAATCAACAATAACACCAGCATATTATTTACACGTTTTAGTGGTGGATTCAAGAAACGCCAAGTTTTATTTCCTCCAACATGTTTTTTTCTGTTTTTAACAATAATCCAATCGTTGCATTTTACCTACCAATATTTCTTTTATTACATTTTTATAATTATTATCTTCATCACATCTTTATGAAGGTAAGTCAGAAGCTGAATACTGAGAATTCAAAGTATTTTATTGTTTTGATTTGAAAATATTTTATTGGTTGTTGTTTTTAATAGGAAAACAAAGAGGTTAAATTGTCGGGTTCAAATTGTAGAATAGGGGCACCATTGAAAACAAAAAATTTGCACGGATTTTGGATAACATCGTTGGTCTTACAATTCTGAATTTTTTAGATAAGGATTAGTTATTTATGTTAATTGCATTCATCAGACTACTATTCTCATCTTCAGTATTATTTTTGCAAAGTTTTGGTCGATCGTCCGGTATCCTTCAGGTGAATCTTATTGAAACTCAGGAATCTTTCTATCAAATTCGTGAATCTGCACGGGATTCAGAATCGAGCCGTTTATTTAATCCATGGAGGTAGCATGCTCTCGTTCCATCAGCTATGGCGGGGTAGAAGTCCTAAGTAATTCACAATTGTATTTTAAGTGTCACTCACACTGACGAGTGAACCTCAAAATTTCTATCGAGTCTTGGTTGACAGAACAATTAGCATGCTACCCCATGGATTAAATAAAAAGGTGCCATTTGAAATTCCTCTTTCTGTCAAACTCCGTGTTCTGAGTTCGACAGAAAGATTCCCAAGTTTGATAGAAAGATTACTGAGTTTGATATGATACATCTTAAGAAGGTTAAGAGTTACATTAACTAAAACTTTGTGAAAATAATACTCAAGATGGGAACAGTAGTCTGAAGAATTCAAATAATACAACTTGTTTATCTTAAATTGCATTTTTAGTCCTAAAATACAATTTTAATTCACTTTTCTTTTTTTTTTAATTTATGTAGAGGTTTGAATCTCGACAAGACATTTTTTAATTTATAATTGTTATTAATAAGGTATGTCGGCCAATTTATTATGTTTTTTTTAATTCAAAGAATTTAATAAATTTATAGCAATAATGGAGAAGGTTCATTTGAAGAGTAAGTGTTTGGTTATGTTTACGATTACTGTTTCCACTTTACTTCCGGTTGCTGCTTCATTTTTAATGGATTTTTTCTTGCACCTTTCGTTTAAGCCCCCTTCCACACGTTAAGAAGGCTTTTTAGAAAACCATTCTTAACATGGGGAGGGATAACTGGAAGCGAAGTGGAAACGTTAAGAAACCCCAGAAAGGTGGTTTGTTTCGCATTGGTTATTTCATGTGTGTTTTCATTATTTTCTCTGCAGAACCGATTATCGAATCAGTGATAACATCAGCTGGTAAGGGTTTATCATTCGGGAAACATGCAGTTTCCTTCTTCTGCACAGATATTGCATGAATGAATACTCTTCTAAATCGTTTGTTATTTCTGTTTTACACGCATTTACACAGATTTGTTCTTTGATACAACAGGGGCGCTATCAGAAATACATGTTTTCACTTTGATTAAGGAGCACAAATGAATGATAATACTTGACTTTTATCTTTAAACTTTTATTATTCTAGCCACGAAGTGAACAATATACAGTACAATCATGTTGACGTTCTTGTTTGATCACAAAAGGTAGGCAACATTGAGCGTGGTTAGTCCCAGGTGGGTGACCATTTGGAAATACCAGGTACTATATTTAGGAGGGCGTCAACACCTCCCTGCAAGAACTGGAGAAACTTACCAACATCATCTTCCCTGACTGGGATATACAAGTGACTGATACTATTTGTGAAATTAATACTACCTTGACACTTCCTCCTTTGAAGGAAGCCGGTTGAACCCACGTAGGTGAATGCTGCTACATGTAGACTTTTATCTCAAAACTTTTAGAAGCCAGAAATTGCTTTCTAATCAAAATTTTGGAAGCTACAAAATCACTTTCGAATTTTTCATGGGCACAAAATTAGCAGCTTTCAGGCTAAATGCAAAAATACATGCAAACAATAATAGGTTGCAAAAAATAAGATTCAAGATAGAAACCCCTGGGGGAAAAGGCCAAGAGGAAGGCTGAAACAAAAGTAGTTGGATGACTTAAACCAAGATCTCAAGAACATGTATGGTGTAGGGAGAAATATAATGTGATCCCTGTTGTCCAAGATTTATCTTTGAAAGATAAGGTAAAAAGGCAAAAGAAAGTGATTTTGATGAATTAAAATGGCTAACATAATGTTTACTTTGCAATGCGATTTTAAAGATGTTTAAGTGTCGATTAGAAAATAATTTTAGAATTAAAAAGTAGATACCAAAATCAAGTATAATGGTTCATTTGTCTTCCCAAACCAAAGGGAAATGTGAGTTTTGAAATGCGCCCTATTGTATCAAGAAACCAAACAATTGATGATATCTATTCTGCAATACCAACTGTATATTTAATTGCAGTATCTATGAGTGGATATCAACAAAGTATGCATTCTGTTGGTTGTTCAAGGCAGCATTAAAGTAACTGCTGTAATACAGAAATTACAAATGATTTAGACACAATGGAATATATGGAAATATCAGCAATTTGTTACTGTGGAGGTCATTCAATTATTTGATTTGTGTCACCCATCGAGACTCAGTTCATCATTTTGGCATCTGAGTTGTTAATGTGATGCGGAATTGCGTTTTTTTGTATCCTTCCGTCAAGTAAATGAAACTTTTCAGAAACAAATGATATATTTCCATAAATTCTATATGACTGCATTCACTCACTAGCAAAGATACCTGATGAAAACATCCTAAAAAAAGACAGTCTTAAATGATGCTTAGGAAGACAATCTTGAGGAAAAAAAAAAAGGAAAAACTATAAAACTATCCTATAAAGATATCTTGTAAATTTCAAATAAAAGAACAAAGGGGATAGCTGACTGAAAAAAAAAAAAGTTAAAAAAAAAAAAAAGGATTATACAGGGTGTTCTAAAACTCTTGGACACATTTTGCCATTAAATATCTTGAGAACTATTAAGGTTATAAAAAGCATTTGGTATATTCAAAAAAACTTGTAATCTCAAGTTTTTCATGGAATTTTCAAAGATGTTCAGTATGAACACTATTGATCATACGACACACATCCGACTGATAGTTTGATTCTTGCCGGTTGGAAGTCAGTTCGAACTTGTTCAGTCACATCTTTTGAAGTTGAAGGGACGTCCCATTCTCTTAGCTGGGCATAAACACCCATCATGCCATCTCACTATGGACTTCCTTTCTGGTTTCTGGTTTCTGAATTTTTTGCGAAATGTTCGGTGAACAAGTGTCCATGATTCAGTTTTTACAAATTCAAGCACACATAACGTCTTTTCTGGTTAAGTGAACGCCATTACTGAATCTGAAAAGAAATGAAACAAATCAATATCCTTGTAAGCTAATTAGTCAGTATGTGGCCAAATCACTTAACATATTGATATTGATTCATGAGAGAAAATAAGTCATTCTTTTATTCATGACCGCTACAGGTTTGTCCTATCTTGATAAAATTAATGTTATGAGCGTGGACTAAATATTATATCACTAGTTTCCAAAATGAAATTCTAAGAAAGACAAAAGGTTCATTTTTATTCTTTAATATTGTGAAAAATTACATCTTTATGGTTGGGTGGTTAAATGAATAAAGATTAAATTCTATTCATTTTGATATAGAGAAGGCTGCATTATACGGGTTGTAATAAATACAAGAATGTAATTTATCCTTCTGTTTTTTAGTTTCCGAAGCAGGTGAGGTTGTATTATACTAGTCTTCGTTCAAGCTCCTTGGCTTAACGTTCACAGGGAACATGAGTTGGAATAGATACATCGAGGTCATTGCCAAGGATGCTGCGAAGAAGTTGGGCTCTCTCTACCATGCTAGAAAGTTACTTACACCTGAAAGTATCCTGTACCTCTAAAAAAGCCACCATTCACCCATGTATTCTACTTGGGAGATATACAACATTGTTATAACGATACTGTAGCAAGAATGGAAACATGTATTCTACTTGGGAGTACTGCTGACATAGTTGGGCTGGTGCATCTGCTACTAGTCTCTCAGTCTTTGACAGGGTTCAAAAGAGAGTCACCAACCTGATAGGTCCTGAACTGTCATCTAAGCTTCAGCCTCTGTCCCATCGGCGAAATGTTACATCCCTCTGCCTGTTTTACAAGTATTTTTATGGTGGATGCTCTGATGAACTACAAGCCAGCCCTTGTACTCCCTTGATGAAAATATCCCCGACAAACCCGACAAGCAGCAAAGTCCCACCCCTACACAGTAGAAATCCCAAGATCTAAGAAAGCCTTCTACTCTAATAGCTTCTTCCCCCAGAACTGCTAGACTTTGGAATTCTTTTCCGGGATTCTGCTTCCCTAACTGTACTGACATGCTGAAGTTCAAGTGTAATGTGAACAGACATCTTGCTGCTAAACTCCCTACGTGATACCCCTACAACTTTGGTTCCTGATAGTAGCCCCCTACATCAAAATGGCAATGTGCCTTCTTTGAGGTGAAAATGTAATTAAAAAAAAGAGTTATATTATACAGGCAATAAAATATGGGAATGACTCAATTTTTTTATTAGATTCTTCTATATTTTTCTACGAATCAATTTAGTTATTTTATGAATGAAAGGTATTCCATCATCGAGTTGCACCTTTTTATTTATTACGCATGCGCATGACTCATATTCACAGATAAGTAAAAATCATCTCGACATAAAAAACACAAAGATATACCAAATCATATCACGGTTAGAATTCACTCATTATTACAGGAATAATAAGGATGTACAGTTTTATGAATGATTTTATTCACATGTATTTGAAATACTGAACACTTGAAGCACACTTATTTCGTACAAGCATTCATTTGTTGAACCAGATTTTAGTTATGGATGGCTTACATAACTTGAAAATTTTCTCCATCTCTCCTAAATAGTACACAGTCTAGCACTACTTCATAACCAATACTAATAAGGTTATAGACATAGAATATAAAATAGATAGATAAGTGACCTTGATGTAAATATGATTTAAAAAATATCAGGAACAAGTATTGAAGAAAAACCAATAGCAGAAGAACAAACGAGTGAAAAATCTAGGATAGGTCTATGTTATCGTTGCTGTTCGTTGAGCATCATTTATTCATTCTGAATGAATCAGATTATTTATGGTGGACTTCGTTTGTCCAACATCTAGAAAGATACTGGGTATTTATAGAAAGAACCATGTGAAAATTGCCAATTGAAAATGTTTCTGTGAAATGAAATTGATTTGAACTTGGCACAGCATGGTTGTCAGTCCAAGTAATTAACCACTAAGCCACTGTTACCTCCTGTTTAGTATTATTGGACTGAGCTAGAGTTTAGGAGAGCTGGGAAAACATACAAGATTAAAGGTTTTTAGGGCTCTGTGTAACTAAAATGACCTGGTTTTAATTAATGAATGCGTTTAGGGTTCAGTCTGTTTTCACATTGTTTTAGGCATCACAAACTGTTTCTTTCCAGTATAATATTTTCATGATTGCTTTTGGTGTTTCATTTTTGTCGTTGCTTCCAGTAAATATTGTTGCTGAAGAGGATTAATACGTTGGTGGCGACAGAGAGATGCAATGATTGTGCTCTGTGAAAAGAATGTGAAAACAGAAAACACTTTGTCCCATGTGTTCTTTTTGGATCCCTGGTAACTTTTAAATAAAAATGCACTTTCTCTTATTGCATTCTTCATTGGCAACAGAATGACACGTGACAATGTCTAAGAATTCGTCTGCACAATTTGTCGGGTTACCAAGATCCAAAGGGAAAACATAACCATTTAATTATTTTACATATCTCATATATTCTATGGTATATTTTCTTCACAGAGGCACCAGACATTGAAGAAGAACTGACGGGTAAGGCTATAAATAAATAATATTTTCATAATTTTATCATTAGTTATCAAGCATGCACATTAGTGATGGGGCGATTCCAATATATTTCCCGATTCTGATACAATTACCGATTCTGCACTAACTTCCAAATCCCAATGCAATTATCGGTTCCAAAAAAAAAGAAGAAATCCAGCATTATAGGAAAAAAAAAAAAGAAAATCAATATTACAGAAAAAAAGAAAATCTGTATTAGAGAAAAAAAAACAGTATGATAAAAAACAGTATTATAGAAAAAACAGTATTATAGAAAAAAAAGAAAATCAATATTACAGAAAAAAGAAAATCGGTATTAGAGAAAAAAAAAACAGTATTATAAAAAAAACCAGTATTATAGAAAAAACAGTATTATAGAAAAAAAAAACAGTATTATAGAAAAAAAAAAGTATTATAAAAAAAAAGAAGAAAACCGCTATTATAGAAAAAAAAACCCAGTATTATGAAAAAAGTAAAAGCGGTATTATTGAAAAAAAAAACGGTATTACAGAAAAAAAATGGTATTATAGAAAAAAAAAACGGTATTACAGAAAAAAAGGAAGGAAACCAGACAATTCCAATATTTTTACCGATTTTGATACAATTACCGATTCTGTACTAAATTCCCGATCTCAATACAATTATTGATTCCGATTCTTTATAAATCTCTAAATATTTTACTATAGAGTTGGTATTTTTCCCTGATTACCGTAAAAACACATGCAAAATATGCAAATATTTTCTTAAATGTAAAAATACACTTGCGGTGGGTGATCTTATAGATTTTAGTTTAATTGATTTTAGTTTTACGGTTTAAAATCAATAAATATTTATTATTTTATCATTATGACCAGCGGTGGAAGATTTTGTTTTAAACAAAAGCAAATAAAAAAAAAAAGATTAAAAAAAAAATCGTTTTTGGCATCAGAAAATAGCCACAATTTCTTTCTGATTCCAATACCAGTTCTGATACCCCAAAAAGTGCCGATTTTTCCAATTAACGATTCCGATTAATAGTCCCAACACTAATGCAGATGCTAGTTAAAATTATGTTCGTATTTTGTTGAAGATGATGGGTGAGGATCACTGTGAATATTGCTATATGTCCTTCACTTTTTTTTGAAGGTTTTGTAAGACTGACCGATCACTTATCTTATCACTAATCTCGTTCAGCTAACATTGTAGGCATTAGCAAGACTTCTGTATTTTTCAGCTGAAAGTGGTGGGAAAGGAAATCGTTGGCCAGTTTTTACATACTTGTTATCCAATTAAAGTTTTTCGTTAAAATATATGAAGGACACTTGCAGAGATGCATATCCATCATCATCATCAACTTAATGTGAATAAAGGCCGTGGGGTAATTTAACACAATGTTTCACTTCAATACTGAGATTTGGTTATAAACATACACACACAAACTCTCCATTGCAATGAAATTTTTTGATTAAAATCAGTTTCATAATAATTGTAATTGTTTCCTATTTATTTGTCTCCAAATGTGGGCAGAGTTAAACACAAAGTCAGTTTTAATATAGGGAAAATACAGCTCCTCAAAGAGGGGAATTCTGGATTGAGACAGAAATAGACCAGCTGATTTAAAACAAACGGACCAAAAAATTCATTAAGATTAACAAAGTAAAGAAGAAAAACCGCTTTTTTTTTTTTCAAAAGAAAAAAAAATGAAAACTAGTATTATAGAAAAAAAAGAAAACTAGTATTATAGAAAAATGAAGAAAACAGTATTATAGGAAAAAAAAGAAAACTAATATTATTGAAAAAAAAAAAGAAACCCAGTATTATAGAGAAAAAAAAAGAAAACCAGTATTATATAAAAAAGAAAATCAGTATTATAGAAAAATGAGAAAACCAGTATTATATATATATATATATATATATATATATATATATATATATATATATAAAAGAAAACCAGTATTATATATATAAAAAAAGAAAACCAATATTATTGAAAAAAAGAAAGAAAACCAGTATTATAGAGAAAAAAAAAGAAAACCAGTATTATATAAAAAAGAAAATCAGTATTATAGAAAAATGAAGAAAACCAGTAATATATATATATTTAAAAAATGAAAACCAGTATTATATATATAAAAAAGAAAACCAGTATTATAGAAAAAAAAGAAAACCAGTATTATATATATAAAAAAAGAAAACTGATATTATAGAAAAAAAAAGAAAACCAGTATTATATATATAAAAAAGAAAACTGATATTATAGAAAAAAAAAGAAAACCAGTATTATATATATAAAAAAAGAAAACTGATATTATAGAAAAAAAAAGAAAACCAGTATTATATATATAAAAAAGAAAACTGATATTATAGAAAAAAAAAGAAAACCAGTATTATATATATAAAAAAAGAAAACTGATATTATAGAAAAAAAAAGAAAACCAGTATTATATATATAAAAAAGAAAACTGATATTATAGAAAAAAAAAGAAAACCAGTATTATATATATAAAAAAAGAAAACTGATATTATAGAAAAAAAAAGAAAACCAGTATTATATAAAAAAAGAAAACCAGTATTATAGAAAAATGAAGAAAACCAGTATTATAGAAAAATGAAGAAAACCAGTATTATATATATAAAAAAAAAAAAATCAGTATTATAGAAAAAAAAGAAAACCGGTATTATATGTATAAAAAAAAGAAATATAGAGAAATTGTTGAACGTCAATCCAGAGTCATGTTTTTTTTTTTGTTTTTGTGAAAAGTAAATGCAAATTGTTTGACTTTTTTAATAGAGAAAAATGTTACACAATATTTGTCTCTTGTAAACGAGATAATTTTAATCAATTTCAAACCGAGCTGTTTCCAAAACAATGACATTTCCTCAGAAACTAATGAGTGGATCTGGCTGAAATTTTGTATAGACCTTTGTTATAAGATGCAGTGAAGTAAGTATTATGATATCACTTCAATGCACAGTTAGGGATTATTAGAGATTAATAGGGGTTAATATTTTATGCAAAAATGGACATAAATTGAATTATATTCAACTGTTAATTTAGCACAAAATACTCATTCTCAGTCAGGTTTTTTTCTGTTTTTAATGGCCTAAAAAGTTTACCTTATATAAATTATAATACGGAATATTTTAATGGCCTAAAATATGTATATTTATATGAATTTTAAAAAAAAAGTAATATTTATAAAAGATATCCTAAATGTAGGTTTATTTAGTGTACAATAGGTAGAGACAATATGAGTCAGTTGAAGAGTTCTGAATGAACTGGCAAAATAGGAATGTCATACAAGGATTCAACATTTTAAGTTTTACCAATAATCAAATCGTTTCCACATAATAATGCCTACTGCAATCGTTTTATCCAAGTTTTAATTAAAAATTTTATTGTAGGGACACTGTCTAAGAGTTGATTAAATAGTTCTGCCTCCATGGCAGGTGAGGAATATGATACAAGAACTCAACACATATTCCCATCAATTCCTCTCACCAGTATCCCTACAAAATATTCGAAGAAGAAAGTCTCAAAACTGATTATAGGAAAGCCATATTAAAAGTTGTGATAATAATATTAAGATAAATCATCAGATTCTTTGAAATAATTTTAATTGATTTTTATTGATAATATTTGATGATTCACAACTTTTCGGCTTTAAATGATCAGCAGGGCTTAATTCTTACAAATTGTGCTTCTCAAACTATTTAAACCTTCTTTTTGACAATTCTATTTTAACAGAAGTTTTAACCACAAAAGTTCCATTAGGTAAGAATATTATTTACAATATTTTTGTTTACTGAAATCTTCTTCATACTTACCTATAAAATATAAAATTTAATTGCTTATTTTTTTTAATATAACATCTTTGAATTCTATATTCACGAGTTATAAAATTATTTAGACTTATCAAGTTGAGGATAATATTTTTAATAATTCAATTAAAAACAAATAATTTTTAATCCATGGGCAATATTTTTCAGTTTTATTAGCGTCTGTCAAAAATATCTTTTCACAGTTTCAGGTAGAAAATAATCACTATTAGATCTTTTTTTCTCATATCTATCTTATACAACCGACATCAGAAGCATAATTATTTTGTCAAGATTTCCCTAGATGAGTTCATAATTAATGGATACTCTAACTTAACATCTAAATCTGACTCCCAAGATCGCCATGGGCATGGAATATGTGCCTACATTAAAGATGGCTTTCTGTGTGGTTGGGATATCTCCAGAGAAGACCCTAATTTACCTTATATGTGCTTCTGGGTTGCACTTGCTTACACCACTGCATTTATATTTGCCCTCTATCGCCCCCACAACAGCAGAGTTACTATCTTTAAGAGCATATCTGAGAAAATTGATCACATCCTGTCTGCTCATCCTTTGACTAACATTCGCATCTGTGGTGGCTTCAATGTCCACAATGTGGAATGGCTGACCCATTCAAGCAAGACAGATGATGAGGGGGAGGTTCTATGACTTCTTCATTGCCTCTGACCTCACTCAGATTATTCACAAACACACCCATGTGCCCAATACTACCAGTCAGTATACAAGCCTTCTAGACCTTTTTCTCACAATTTCTCCTGAGCTATGTTCATGTTCCGTTCTATCTCCTCTGGGATCTTCCGACGACTTGGTTGTATCAGTTAAGATAAAAATGAAATGCAACAAGTCTTCAGACGTACATCTCCACCGTACAATATATCGATACTCTATTTAAAAATATTTCCGCTCAGTAATATTTGTTGTTTTGTCAGTTGGTCAACTTTTATGATTACCTAAAAAGACACTTTTAATGATGATTATATTTCTGTTTTCATTCAGATTCTAAGAAATATTTAAACCATTGTGTCTTTAACCTGTTGCCTTCATTTTTAATAGATTTTATATTGAAATGCACATTATGTTTGTATTTTGTGGTCTTTATTTTTGGAAAGTAGTAAGATGTGGTCTAGTAATTAAGTATAGGTAGCTTGTTTTCTTCTATTCCCAAGATTGAACACATAAAGGGGATCTTATTTGGGGCAAGAATACTATGTGATTTCAAATATTCAGTCATGAGGGACTTGTAGGGAAAAGTATCGTCATACCAGACTCTCCTGATAAATCCTTGTACAGACAGACCTTACACACACGAAAATAGTGTCTAGTAGGTATTCAAGTTCTCTCCAGTAAGCATTCAAGTTTACGTAGTTTGCTTAAGGGATCTATTGCCAGGCAGAAGAGTAAAGAAGTTAGAGGGATCTCCTTGGAAGGTTTCTCTTCTAATCCTAACATTAGTGAGTTTTACAGTTCCATTAGTGTGGCTTAATGTCATGGTTGGTTGCCACGTTTTTAGATGTATAGCCATGATCTCTTTGATTTTTAGATACCTTTTATATAAATCAAGGTACTGCAGTAACCATGTGTGGGACGCACTATCATATGCCTTTTTGGTAATCAATCTACGCCGTACTTAGGTTGTCTCTTCTTACAGCCTTCAAATATGGTCTTATTGATTAACAACTGATTTTTGGTGCCTAAGCACTTCCTCCCGCACCTTGCTTGTTCTTTTTCCAAGTATGCTCCAAAGGAGAATTGTTGATAGATGCTGTTTTCAACCAAGCTAGTGATTGTAGCTGGTAGTTAGGCAGCAGATGGGTCTCTACTTACACTCGTTTTCGCTTGTATAACCTTTTAATAGCTATGCTGTTAAAATACCCCTCAATAGTCTGTTGAAGCAACTGCTATAATGACTGTCATGAATCAACTCATAAATATCTTCACAAATTATCAAACCTCAAACCATGTTTACTGATCATTGCATTGGGTTGAGCACTTTATGTATCAATCGTTAGATTCTAATAAAGTTTTCATATGTTTCATACGATTCTCAGTGATGATTCAAAACTTTAATTATTTAAGTTTACAATGAACAAAATGGCTGATTTTCTAATTTCTGTTTTCATTTTCTTTATATAACGTTTGCTGTTCTTTATCATTTAGACAGAAAGTTCAGTTGTGGCTAAGAAGATATTTGTAAATAATTTGGATCATTTAAATATAGTTTGGATTTTTATAATCCAATCTTTTATGAGATTTATTTTCTTGATATTCTTCTGATGTGGCAGCATGTATTATTTGGACTTTAAATTTTATACTTAATTATTGTGTAAAAAATAATTATTATTCATATTTAATTATTGTGTAAAAAATATAAATTATTCATACTTAATTATTGTGTAAAAAATATAAATTATTCATACTTAATTATTGTGTAAAAAAATAACAATTATTCATACTTAATTATTGTGTAAAAAATAATAATTATTCATACTTAATTACTGTTTAAAAAATAATAATTATTCATACTTAATTATTGTGTAAAAAATATAAATTATCCATACTTAATTATTGTGTAAAAAATATAAATTATTCATACTTAATTATTGTGTAAAAAATAATAATTATTCATACTTATTATTAATTATTGTGTAAAACATAATTATTATTCATACTTAATTATTGTTTAAAAAATAATTATTATTCATACTTAATTATTGTGTAAAAAATAATAATTATTCATACTTAATTATTGTTTATACAATAATAATTATTTATACTTAATTATTGTATAAAAATTAATTATTATTCATTCTTAATTATTGTGTAAAAAATAATAATTATTAATACTTAATTATTGTGTAAAAAATAATTATTATTTATACTTAATTATTGTGTGAAAAATAATAATTATTCATTCTTAATTATTGTGTAAAAATAATAATTATTCATACTTAATTATTGTTTAAACCATTATAATTAATTATACTTAATTATTGTGTAAAAAATAATAGTTTTTCATGCTTAATTATTGTGTAAAAAATAATAATTATTCATACTTAATTATTGTTTAAACAATAATAATTATTTATACTTAATTATTGTGTAAAAAATAATAATTATTCATACTTAATTATTTTTTAAACAATAATAATTATTTATACTTAATTATTGTTTTAAAAATAATAATTATTCATTCTTAATTATTGTGTAAAATATAATTATTATTCATACTTAATTATTGTATAAAAAATAATTATTATTCATACTTAATTATTGTGTAAAAAATATAAATTATTCATACCAAATTATTGGATAAAAAATAAATATTATTCATACTTTATTATTGTGTAAAAAAATTATTATTTATACTTAATTATTGTGTAAAAAATAATAATTATTCATTCTTAATTATTGTGTAAAAAATAATAGTTATTCATTCTTAATTATTGTGTAAAATATAATTATTATTCATACTTAATTATTGTATAAAAAACATAATTATTCATACTTAATTATTGTGTAAAAAATAATTATTATTCATACTTAATTATTGTGTAAAAAATAATAATTATTCATACTAAATTATTGTATAAAAAATATACATTATTCATACTTAATTATTGTGTAACAAAAATATAAATTATTCATTCTAAATTATTGGATAGAAAATAAACATTATTCATACTTTATTATTGTGTAAAAAAATAATTATTCATACTTAATTATTGTGTAAAAAATAATAATTATTCATACTTTATTATTGTGAGAAAAATAATTCTTATTTATAATGTTTAATATTCATTAGTTTTTTTTTCTTAAATAGCAGTTTATATTTCCTTATATCAATTTAGCAGAATAACTAGTTGTAGGAAGAGTCTTAGCTAAGAATATATTTGTGTCTACGTCCATAATATTTTGATTCGTAAGGGAAACACAAAATAAGATCATTGTTTTAAGAGATAAATGTTGACAAAATAATTTTACTTCAACTTTTTGTATATAATTATCATCTCTTTATAATATGTTTTAATCATTTTATTTAGATTGTAAATGAATATTATATTGTTTTATATGTAACTTATATTGTAGAGACACTGTCTGAGTTGATTAAATAGTTTTGTATATAATTTATATAATTAAACCATCTCTTTACAATATGTTGTAATCATTTTATTTAAATTATAAATGAATATTATATTGTTTTATATGCGAATTATATTGTAGGGGTACTGTCAGAATTGATTAAATAGTTTTGCCTGCATGGTAGGTGAGGAATATGATACAAGTATTTTTCTTATATTCCCATCAATTCCTTTCACTAGTATCCCTACAAAATAACCCAAGAAAAAGCCTTAATGCTGAATATAGAGAAGCCTTATGAAAAGTTGTGCTAATATGAAATAAATCATCAAACCACTGTCAAATATTAAACCGAATTCTTCAAATAAAAGTTGATGATTGACAACTTTGTCCTTTGTTGGCTTTAAATATTCAGCAAGGCAAAATTCTTACACGTTTTTCTTCTCCAATAAAGCCATTTATTTCTATTCGACGATTTTGTTTTAGCAGAAGTTGTAACTAAAATGGCTCCTATAGGTAAGATTATTATTTACACTCGATTTTTTTCATTAAAATGTTCTTAATACTCATTTAATAACCGTATTTTGATCGCTAATTTATTTTAATAAAGCGTTTATATTAAATGGAATATCATTTTACTCATTACAATTACAATTCGTTATTGCTTGAAGCATCATGTCATATGATTCCTTTATCCAACATGTTAATATGATTAAATAATGATTAATGCAGGTTTAAAATAGGCAATATGCTGGAACCTGATTAAACATTTAATAATTCATAAACTTTTTACATTTTATACATGCTATCATATGGCAACGATAACATATTATTTTCAAAAATTGATTTATAAAAAATAATTTGCAAACATTGATTCATAAAACATAAGTTTCAAAAATTGATCGATAAAACATAATTTTCAAACATTCATTCATAAAACATAATTTTCAAAAATTAATTGCTAAAACATAATTTTCAAACATTCATTCATAAAACATAATTTTCAAAAGTTGATTGATAAAACATAATTTTCAAACATTGATTCATAAAACATAATTTTCAAACATTCATTCATAAAACATAATTTTCAAAAGTTGATTGATAAAACATAATTTTCAAAAATTGATTCATAAAACATCATTTTCAAACATTGATTGATAACACAATTTTCAAACATTGATAACACATAATTTTCAAACATTGATTGATAACACATAATTTTCAAAAATTGATTGATAAAAAATAATTTTCAAAAATTGATTGGTAAAACATAATTTACAAACATTGATCCATAAAATCAAAAATTGATTCATAAAACAAAACATAAAACAAAACATAATTTACAAACATTGATTCATAAAATCAAAAATTGATTCATAAAACATAATTTTCAAAAATTGATTGATAAAACATAATTTTCAAAAATTGATTGATAAAACATAATTTTCAAACATTGATTGATAAAACATAATTTTCAAACATTGATTCATCAAACATAATTTTCAAACATTCATTCATTAAACATAATTTTCAAAAATTGATCGATAAAACATAATTTTCAAATATTGATCGATAAAACATAATTTTCAAATATTGATCGATAAAACATAATTTTCAAATATTGATTCATAAAACATAATTTTCAAAAATTGATTGATAAAACATAATTTTCAAACATTCATTCAGTAAACATAATTTTCAAACATTCATTCATAAAACATAATTTTCCAAAATTGATTGATAAAACATAATTTTCAAACATTCATTCATAAAACATAATTTTCAAACATTCATTCATAAAACATAATTTTCAAACATTCATTCATAAAACATAATTTTCAAACTTTGACTCATAAAACATAAGTTTCAAAAATTGATTGATAAAACATAATTTTCAAAAATTGATTGATAAAACATTTTGTTTAAATTTTTATGAATATAATTTCTACATGATAATTGACGTTATAATTTTGTTTTTGTTTTACATGAAAATTTTATTGTAGGGACATTGTCTAAGAGTTGATCAAATAGTTCTGCCGCAATGGCAGGTGAGGAATATAATACGAAAATGTTTCTTATATTCCCATCAATTCCTCTCATCAGTATCCCTATAAGATATCTCAAGAAGAAAGCCTCAAAACTGATCATAGAAAATCTTCATAAAAAGTTGTGTTAACAATCTGAAATAAATCATCAAATATTCAATTGATGTTTTTATAATATTTGATGATTGACAACTTTAACCATCGCAGGCTTTAAATAATCAGCAAGGCTTAATTCTTACAAGTTTTGTTTTTAAAACTATTTAACCCTCTAATTCTTACAATTCTGTTTTAGAAAAAATTGTAACTAAAAAGCCTCCATTAGGTAAGAACGTTATTTATCATCCTTCTTTATTTAAATGTTGTAATATTTCTTGAAAACTAACATTTTTTATCAGTTTCTATCAAGAAATTGAACATAACACATTTTCTTTTCAATTACTCCTATTTTATTCATTCTTTTGAGAAAACATTCTCTTCATAGTAAAGAAGTACATTAAAAACATGGCTCTTTAGTTAAACATGTGTTTTCAACTGCAGCTACATTGCAAGGAATTTTCTTTTATAATTACCGAGATGGAATAAAATGAGAATATTTCCTCATATCACAATAAATTTTACTGATCAATGTCTCTACAAAATATTCAACTGTAAACTATTTAAACAGATAATATTACATATTACATTTTACATATTATGTATTACATCTTACATATTACATATTATGTATTACATATTATGTATTACATATTATGTATTACATATTACATTTTACATATTATGTATTACATATTACGTATTACATATTATGTATTACATATTACGTATTACATATTACATCTTACATTTTACATATTACGTATTATTACGTATTACATATTATGTATTACATATCACATATTACATCTTACATATTACATATTACGTATTATTACGTATTACATATTACATATTATGTATTACATATTATGTATTACATATTGCATATTACGTATTACATATTACATCTTACATATTACATATTGCATATTACGTATTACATATTACGTATTACATATTCCATCTTACATATTACATATTACGTATTACATATTACATATCACATTACATATTACATATCACATATTACATATCACATTACATATTATGTATTACATATTACATATTATGTATTATATATTACACATCACATATTACATATTACATATCACATATCACATATTACATTTTACATATTACATATATGAAATCAAGAACATCATAACAAATCATCAAATGCCTTTCAATATTTAATATTTATTTTTATTGATAAGATTTGATGATATATAATTTCTCAATTATAAACTCTTATGATCAGGGAGATTTTGTATGATTTTTAATTATCTTTGCTATGAATTATTTATATCAAGTGAGTAAAAAGTATATAGAATATATTATTGTGAATATATACGATGTGATATTGTGAATATAGAATACATGTCATTCTGAATATAGAATATATGCTATTGTGAATATAGATTATATGTTATTGTGAATATACAATATATGATATTGTGAATATAAAATATATTATGATTATAGAATATATGTGCTTGTGAAATAGAATATATGATATTGTGAATGTAGAATATATGCTATTGTAAATGTAGAATATAGGTTATCATGAATATAGAATGTATGATATGGATATAAAATACATGTTATTGTGAATATAGAATTTATGATATTGTGAATATAGAATATATGTTATTGTGAATATAAAATATATGCTATTGTGAATATGGAATATATGTTATTGTGGATATAAAATATAATATTGTGAATATAGAATATATGTTATTGTGAATATAAAATATATGATTATTGTGAATATAGAATATATGATATTGTGGATATAGAATATATGATATTGTGAATATAGAATATATGTTATTGTGGATATAAAATATGATATTGTGAATATAGAATGTATGATATTGTGGATACAAAATATATGCTATTGTGAATATAAAATATATGCTATTGTGAATATAAAATATATGTTATTGTGAATATAAAATATATGTTATTGTGAATATAAAATATATGCTATTGTGAATATAGAATATATGCTATTGTGAATATAGAATATATGCTATTGTGATAATAGAATATATGCTATTGTGAATATAGAATATATACTATATTGAATATAGTATATTTGATATTGGGAATGTAGAATATAGGATATTGTTAATATAGATTAATTGTTATTATGAATATATATTAATTGTTAATGTGAATTATATTTTTAATGGTTTTTGTACATAGTTTCGTATGGGTTACGAATCATTGCTTATCAACTTCAGTGAATCATTGCTATACATTAACTTACGATTTTAAATTAATTATTATTAATTATAGATAACTAAACTAATTTATTTCTCTCATCAAAAATATTAATTTTACTTTAGTGATTTATGTTTTTCATAGATTTATGAGCAAGAATAAATAGAAAATTGAAACCGTATTATAATGTATTGAAATATATTTAGGAATAAAAAAAAAATATGGATTTTAATTTAAAGTAATCAATATCGCTATCATAAACCCACGGTAAAATAAAGATGATGATGATGATGATGATGATGGTTTACTTTATTTTATAATTCTCAGAAGATTATGACACTGTTTGGATATACAATCCTTCCATATTGTTTAGTGAATTGCTAATCTTTTCACTATTATCAAAGAAAGCTCTACATTGCTGTAGATCTAATCAGTCCTGCACTTTGGAGGCTTACGTTATGTTAGTATATGCAACATAAGAAACGAGATATTCAAGTGTCAGCAGTAACTGTGTGCAGAATTCTTTATTTATATCAGAAGATTTTTGCACAATTTCTGCATACACACTCCTTCGACATTGTTTGATACTTTCCTAATCTTTCCACAGTTAATAAAGGAAGATCTTCATCATTGCAGATATGGTCAGTCTAACAATCAGAACGTCTACCACCAGATTTGTTTTTTAATCAGAAAATTCTTGCTTGTATGTTTCGTATACATTGCTATTCAAGGCTTCTTCTGATGTTGTGACCAAACCAGCTCATTATTCTGGTCTTAATAACCTTGATGATATCATTTTGAAACTGAAGAGTTTCTTTAATTCAGGGTATCTTAAAGCGATCCATGTGGGTTTTGTCAACCATAGTTCTCAGGCAGTCATTTTCAAATGCCTGTGTTTTTCCTCTGCCTTTAATCCCAGGTATTTGAAAATTACTTTTGCCAACTCTCATAAGAATATGCAACTATTGAAACGACAAAATCATGTGTCAGTAATACTTAATGACTCGCTAAACCATATCTACACTTAACTCTAAAAGTATATAACCCCTAAATAAAATGTAAGTGATAAAGCTGAAAAAAACACAATTTTATGATCAAATGGATACATGTAAACCAGAAAAAGAGCAACAAAATAATTTTTTTATATACAAGGGAGTCACCATTTATCAAGGCCCAAAGGTAACCCGAGGATAAAGATTAATCAGTGTACAGTGGTCACCAGGATACAAGCAAAGTAATCGTTAGTGGTGGAAATCGGATATAATTTGATTATTTAAGAAGGCGACTCACAAAAGACCTGTTTACATTGGACTTGAAGATAACCATATTGTAGTCAACTAGAAAGCAGGCTAGTGGAACAGAGTTCTAGGAAATAAGCTGTGTTCATGGAATCTGCATTTAAACTTAGGCACAGATAAAGAGTGAAGGGAATTATTGATAATGGGTGTAGCTAGATGAGTGCGGGGTTTTTTTTGTGAAAATTTGGCAGGAGGTCCATAAATGAAGCTTAGACGAGCATTTACCATTAAAATAACATTAGAGCAGAGGCAGACTCACAACATCTCTTCTTGATGGAAGTTGAAAGGCACTTGTGTCAAAAAGCTTGATAATGAAGGAAAGACAACTCGGTTTTCCTAAGACAATAAGCATAAAATGAAACCAGAATTTAGGACGCTTATTACATGGGATGTGTCGAGTCTGTTGAGTTTGTTTTAATAGTAATAAGAAAATAATAAATACCAATTAACTAAAGATATTTTAATGCGATTAAAATGCATTTAACTTGCTCCGAGTCTATTATTATTTAATATAAATTATAATTGGTGCAATTGTTTCAAAGCATAAGAAAATCCTTTTCTGCTCCAGATGGGATTTTTTTTTAATCTGACAAAAAAAAAAAAAAAAGAAAAAAAAAACAGTGGCATTCCTTCTATTTTCACTTTGTTTGATATATTCAGAAATGAAGAAAAACGAAATTATCAATATTTTCAGCATTGTTTACATTATTTTTAATTATTAAGTTTAAAAGTCATTATTTTGTGTTTTGATGATTTTTGTCCTCATTTGGAGAATTCATTTTCCAGACTAAAGAACTGGAAAATATGCGATGAAAACTGATTTAAATTATAATCCAATTTTTTTTATTAATGAATATTTTTCAATGAATTTATTTACCTTTAATTTTGTATTTATTCTTACTCATCAGTAAAAAGTAAATTTCTACAAGAAAATTTATATTTGTAACTCGAGATAATTTATTCGTCTTGATTTCTAAAATTAATGTTTTTCATGAAGACAAATTAAAAGAAAAAAATATATTCAGATTATTTGGACGCTAAATAATACAAATTTTTAACTCTAATCTAAAAAACTTTAAAGCAATTTAAAAATGTGTGTTAAATTAGTCATAAGATTAAGCGGTAATGTTGAACGAGATGTTACCCGACTCCGAGATGTAAAATAGTTCGTCTGAGAAGTTGATTTATGAACAAAAACGTGGAATCCTTTTCCAAGGAAATGAAACGAAACTTCATTTTTTTTTTTTAATCACCTCTTTTTTGGATAATAATTGCTGTTAAATATTTGAATGTTTGTTCTGTCGGATTCGCATTTTTGTTTTCGTTTTTTTAATTATTTCATTCTATGTATTTCTGTCAGCATCTTCATTTTTCACTGTTTTTTTTTTTTCCTTCAAGAAAATAACTTTTTTGGATAATAATTGCATTGCAATATGTAAATTTCATACCTCACTCGTCCTAGAATTAAATATTTGAAAACAACAACAAAAAAAGTAAATAAAGTTGAAAAGTTGACAATAGGTGGATGCTATGGGGCATCGCATCTCGCCAAATTTATTTGGTCCTTCTCTCTCTCCACATGAATTCTGCCAGCTATGATGTGAACAAAGTCTGTGATGTTCCATATAGTCTTTGTCTTAGTTTTTTCTGTTTCGTTTCATTTCGACAATAATTAACTGAGAAAAATGAAAAAAATATATATGAAACGTTTAATTTCGTTTCATATTTTCATTTCCGGTTTCATGCCTTGCTGTCTTAATTAAAATTCGAGACGAACTATTTTGTTGGGCTGAATCACACCCTGAGTAACATCTCGGTCAACATTGCCGATTAAGCTTATCACAAGTCACAGCTGATGTTTTTCTTTCATTTAGATTGTATTTCTATTAATAGTTCAAATATTTATCTGAAAAATTGTCGACATAAGCTTTTCAATGTAAAAGTTTGTTTTCAATGATTTAAAAGTTTTTACACAATTTTGTATATTTAACATGCAAATCAGATTTGTGCTAACTCTGTTATTTTAAGGTTCGACTTTCGTTAAGTCGCATTTGTTTTTTTACATTCGGCGGAAGTGACGTCAGACAAATTTTAAAGTGCGGATGACCAACTCTGTATATATTGTAGCTTTTATTTTTTTAGTTTTTATTTGAACTTTTATACAAAATGATTACCTTTATAAATAATATGAGTACAAACTGTTTCTTTAATCAAATATGAGAGGTGTTGGTAATTTTATTTCACATTAAACATAAGAATAGAAAATTTGTCTCTCACTCCTGGACGGGGTTCGGGAGAGAGTCGCCAACCTGATAAGTCCTGAACTGTCATCTAGGCTTCAGCCTCTATCCCATCGACGGAATGTTGCATCCCTCTGCCTGTTCTACAGGTGCTTTAGTGGTGAATGCTCTGACGAACTGCAAGCACTTGTACCTTCTCGACGTGACTGCCCCTAACAAACCCAATGAGCAACTGAGTCCCACCCCTTTAAAGTAGAGATCCCTAGGTGTAAGAAAGCCTTTTACTCCAAAAGTTTCTTCCCCAGAACTGCAGATCTTTGGAACTCCCTTCCGTGATACTGCTTTCCCAACTGTACTGATATGCAGAGGTTCAGGTGTGATGTGAACAGGCATCTTTCTGCTCATCTCCTTTCATAATGCCCTTGCAAATTATGTCCCCGATAGTAGCCCCCTACTTCAAAGTGGCACTTGCCTTGTTTGGGGTGAAAATTGAATTAAATATATATATATATATGTATATATATATATATATATATATATTTATATATATATATATATATATATAAACTGTTTTTGTTTGTTTGATTAAAAAAGACAGTTCATAAATATCTTATTATAATAAAAACAGTTCATAAATATCTTATTATAATAAAAGCAGTTCATAAATATCTTATTATAATAAAAACAGTTCATAAATATATTTAAAGAAAAAACAGTTCATAAATATATTTATAACAGTTCTATTTTTATGTTTGATGTGAAAAAAATACCAACACCTGATGTTTGATTGAAAAATAAAAACAGTTCATAAACATATTTTAATTATAAAGGTTATCATTTTTTTTCTTAAAAGTTCAAATAAAGACTGTTTGAATAAAACTTCTATTTTTATATTTGCTTTAAAACAAAATTACATTATATAAAGTCTTGGTCATTTGTACTTTAAAATTTGTCTGTCACTTCCGCCGGATGGCTTTGTAAACAAAGAAGTGCGGCTCTTAAAGAAAACCAAAGATTCTTATTCGTAATATTTAATGATTTTCATTTTAAGTTTTGACATTAGTGTCCTTTAACTAACCGGAACTATGTTTTTTGTTTTCAGTTTCGGAAGAGTTAAAGTATGAAATAAGTTTCCTTTTTAATTTTGGAATAATTTTTTCTTTGATCAAAAAGCAAAAAAAAAAAAAAAAAAAATTTGGATTGTCTCCTTTTCCTACTAGAACTCTTCCAAAAATGAAAACAAAAAAGTACTTCCAGTTAGTTAAAGCGCACTAATGTCAAAGTTTAAAGTGATCAGAAAAGCCATTTACTTTCAAGAGTATATTTAAAAATTTTAATTTTTAATTGACTATTTTTAACAGAAGTTGGTGAATTTGAAAAGAAAGGTAGGCAACAGCGTTAATCTCACTTTTATTTAATATTTCCAAATTTTACATGTCATATATTTTCAAACAAGATGTTTCAGAATTAAAGCTTTTATGCCTTCAGAGAATTTTGTAGCATTTTAAAATCTTTGCTAACAAATGAAAATCAATATTCCTTCAAAACAATAATATTCTTTTTTAGATATGAATGAAATAAATATATTTTTCTCAGCTGAAACTTAAATTATGAACCACGTTAGCAAATAAATCATAATTGAGTCAATTAATAGTATATATATATTTTTTTGTGAATGTAACTGTCTGTGAAATCTTTGAGGAATGGATATCACGTTATCATTAATTATTACAAGTTGTTTTAAGTAGTCTAATACAGGGTTTCCCAGAGTGGGCGCCACGGAGCCATGGGGCTTCGTGAGTGAGGCTGAAGGGCTCTGGAAGCCCTTTCTTAAAGAGGACCAAATACTTTACATGGAAAAATTAAATGGCTGCAGACATTTAATTGTTTTTTTTTGTTGTTGTTTTTTTTATAATTAGAAAGAGATATGATACATAACTACATGTGTAAAGAGTTTCAGGATGGTTCATGAAAAACAAAAAAAATAAATTAACAAAAAATGCAACAATCTTTTGATTAAACAAAAAATGGTTGTAAACATTATCATTAGTTAGTGTTAAAATTTGAAATGAATGTTCTTCATATTTATATTAGAAATTATTTTGCTAGTACTCCATCAAAAACCTTTGCCCTGCTCAGAGGCTCCATGGTGTCCTGAGGTTAGGGAAACCCTGGTCTAATACACGTTTGAATATTAAAAATGTGACATCCTTTCTTCAGACTACTATCATTTTCACAATATTTTGGTTAATGTAACCTCTGACCTTCTTAGGTGTATCTTGTTGAACTCAGGAACGTTTCTGTCGAATTCAGCAATTTGTGCATAATTTCAAATGGAATGTAATCTACAGTGGTAGCAAACTCTTGTTCCGTCAGCCAAGATGAAGTAGAAATCCTAAGTAATTCGAAATTTCAAAGATTCCCAAGTTCGACAAGATACACTTGAAGAAGAGCGAGGGTTACATCGACTGAAACATTATTAAAATACCAGTCAAAATGAGAACAGTAGTCCGGACAATCCAAATAATATGAATAACCAATCCTTATCTCCAAAGTTCAGAAACATCTTTTCAACATGTTTATTAACTAATAAATGAGCTTCTTAATTAATACTTTAATTATTAAATCTAAATTTCTTTAATTTTTCAATAAAATCCTTAAGCCATTTGTTTCCTGTTTTTTGTAAACACATTGTGAAGGTAACGCATTATTATACAATTACTGCTTATATTTTGAGCAGGTGTGGAATATAATGCTAGACTTTTTTCTTATATTCCCATGATTTACCTGAACAGTGTTTCTACAAAATACTCAATTTTGAAGCCTATATTCTGATCATTTCAGCGTTTTTTTTACAAAGTTGTGCACTTATTGCAAAAAAAAAAAAAAAATCATCAATTTTCCACATCAAAGATTGACCACATTTGATGATTCACAATTTTGTCCATTGTAAACTGCAATAATCAGGAAGGCTAGTTTATAATTACGGTTATCTCCCTTCTTTCATTCCGTTATTATTTTTAACAGGACGTAAGGTTGAAGAAGAAATCATTGGTAAGGTTCTTTTTAAATGTTTCCTTTTATCATTAGTTATCATTTTCATCTTTATACTGACCTGAACTAATATACCTGGTGAACCAAGTGCTAGAGAGATCCAGACAATTGCACTTAAGGGAACAGTGAGGATACTAAAAAGAGCTCTCGGTTGGCTTCAATAAAAAGCAGGGCAATGTTGGTAGCTGGTTTGGCTGCCCCATACCCAGCATTACCATCTTCAAAGAAAGAAAATGAAAAAAAAAAATTCTTGTGTTTTAATGTAGATTATTTATTCTTCTAATCTATTTTGTTAGTACTGATAATGAGCAGCATAATCTCGTTGACATATCTGTTCCCATCATATTATGGAAGTTAAGCAACATTAAGCCTGGTCAGCATAAGATGAGGGAACATGTGGAAATAGTAACTGGGATATGCATACTGAATGGCAATGTATATGTGAATTTGCATTCCTTATAGATTTCCACTTTCAGTTGAAGACAGAATGTCTGATGATGGACGAGTATCACACAAAAAACTTTTTATTGGTTGATAATGAGCGTGCTGGAAATTATTCGCTACTTATGCACTTTTGTTACCGTGCTGAAATAATAACGTTATTATTTTGAAAGCCATTCTTAACATGGGGAGGGAAGGGTGTTTTGTAACTATTCTGTGCTTCCATCTAACAATTTAACAAACAAAAAAAAAGATATCATGAAACTTGAATTTAACCTGAAAAAAAACTATTTAAAAATAGCGCGGTAACAAAAGTGCATAAGCACCAAATATTCTGCAGTCTCCCAACAATTTATGTTAGCTATTCTTCTCCTTCTCATAATTCTCGGTCTCAAAATTCAGTACACATCTGACAAAACTCACTTCTGCCAAAAAAAAAAAAATAAAAATAATGCCCATTTTCTGATCAACAGGCTTTTGTTTTTTATTGAAACCGTCTGCCTTTCATATGCATATTAGATGCCTTGAAGTATCCTTACCTCATGAAATCGCCAGCCTATAAGTAAACACAGCGGCCATTTTTTTCTTTCTTTATTCTTGCCTGACATGAACATTGCATGCTGTACAAAATCAGGTTTGTACTAATTTATAATCACAGAGCGTCATTGTGCATTCATCAAAATACTTGGGAATTAAAAGTGTCAAGCATATATTGTTATTGAAGAATATTAGAAGACAATTTCTTTTGGGACATTTTTTCAATATTTTTTCACTGAGAAAATATAGTGAAGTATTTATCAAGCAATTTTTTATTGTTTTATTTTAAGCAGATGACATTCAGTTAGTTTGTTGATTTTTATCTCAATCGGTTCACTCTTAGACTTCTTGTGTTTCATTAAGGAGCAAAGCTTTAGAATTGGTTAAAAAAGCAATTATTATTTTATTTGGATTGGCTCGTCTGACCTGTATATGCAGATGTTATAATAAACCATTGTTCTTTGTGGGTATTGCTATTAGGGAGATGGATGAAAATAAAATAAAAATTTTGGTGCTTGTTGAGAGAGAGAGGCTACGGATCGATTTTTTTTAACTACGTCATTTTAAGCAAAAACAATATTACTTACTTAATTGTCATGTCGAAAAGAGTAATATACTAAAAAATTACGAAAACTCCCTGAGTAGAACAACTGCTACCGTATTTTAAGTAAAAACAATGTCTATCACTATATGGTACACAACTTGAACGCCATAACGATGTAATGTAAAATTTGCGTTCTGAGTTATGTCGCCTGCGTGTGAATACTTCACTCTCTACTTTAAAACATCTACAAAAAAATGCAATTTTCCCCAATTTTCTGTAAAAATTTTAACTATAAATAACTTTCTACTCGGTGAAGTTTTGTAATTTTTGGATAGACTACTATTTTCGACATAGCAATAAATATGTCATATTGTTTTGCTTAAAATGACATTTAAAAACTCGATCTGTCGCCCCTCCCTCAACGAGTACGAAAATTAAAAAAAACAAAACAAAGAAAACATTAAAATTAAAGGCAGTGGGCTAATAGGTCATTTCACTTACTCAAACTAGCCACAGGCATAAAAGTGCAAAAGGGGTAATTTTTAAGTAAAATATTTCAAGAATCTATATTATATTTCGCTTTGTCTGTCTGTCCATTCTACTTTTTCTCGGAAATTACTGGGCTGATCTGGATGATATTTTGTATGGATCATTTTTTATGATTGGGCAGCAAACTAAGTATAATAGTGTCTGTTCGATGTACAGTTAGGGGTTAATTGGGATTAGTTACGACAATACAATATTTACTCAGAAACTACTAGGCCGATCTGGCTGAAATTTTGTATCTACCCTTGTTATAGGAAGGTGCAGCGAACTAAGTGTATACTATCCGTTCGATACACAGTTAGGGATTTATAGAGATTAGTATTCAATGCAAAGATGAGCATATATTTAACCATATTCAACCATCCATTTGGCATAAAGCACTAAACCAACAGATAATCATTTTGCACGTTTCTAACAGATTAAAGTCTAGTCATTTATTTATTGCGGACTATTATCCTCACCTTTTAGTTGTTTCATGACGTTTCAGTCAACTATTCCTCTGGCCTTCATCAGGTGGTTACCGCGACAGAATAGGAACTCTGAATCTCCTAACTACATCTTCAGCAGTTACTGCCTTCCATAGTTGTTGTCATCTCACCACTGTTCTTATCCCGTCACAGTAACTAGTTGATGAAGGCCAGACGAATAGTAGACCAAAACGTCATGAAACACCAGATGAAAAGATGAGTATAATAGTCCACAATAAACAAAAGAATAAATAAAACTCATCTCAATAAACATTCTAATTAATTAAATAACATAAAGATTAAATCGTTTATTCAATATGGATGTTACATCAATTAGGGCTGTATGATCGGTAAAATCTTCATACCTAAGCATTTAGAAATCTATATGAGCTCCAAATCAATTTGTTGAGCTTTGCATTATTCCGATGGGTCTCAGCTTAAAAAATCTATCTAATTCTTTCAACTTTCCCAATATATGTATATATATACATATATATATATATATATATGTGTGTGTATTAGGTTGGTGCAAAAATAATGTCGCTTTTTGACGTTCAACTTCAAAAGATCATAACTCCTTTCATAATAAACGTTATTCATCGAAATAAGAACAATTAGAATCGATAGAATTTTTGCCAACGATAAACAAGTATATTCATCCCATAAACATAGAAATCCGGAGTTCTGGAAGTGATGAATTGATAGAAGGCCGATTCGGCATCATCTCGGCTTTTGAAGCATTTTTCGAGCAGGAAGTTGTTGAGATGCTTGAAAAAGTGATAATTGGTGGGCTAACCAAGAAAGATTTGGATAATAGTCCGCAATAAATAAATGAATAAACAATACTCATCTCAATAATGAATTCCAATTAAATAAATGATATAAAAGTTTAGTGTTTTATATTAGTAGAGGGCACATGTTCAATGATTTCCACTGTTGATAGCATGATAATATGATGATGTCATAGTTAAAGACTTGCCCAGTAAGTGTTGAAATTATAATGTGGATGATAAGGATGCGGAGAGAATTTTATTGGAAGTTATAACAAAAAAAGTATAACAACAAAAAAGATGATAACAAAAAAAAAAGCGTTGAACCCTCCGGATTTGCAGTTTGAGGGTGCTGGCAATGGTTTTGTTGTCGTAACTTTGATCGATAGAGAGAATGAGTTGTACAGTAGTGCATCTCCGATCTCGCTCGTTGAACATCGTGTCACTTTCAGACATGATAGAAGGCTCCTATAACTCTTGGGATTTGTACACAACTGGCCAAATAGTAGATGGTCTGCAACAAAAAAAAGAAAACTGGTTTTCATCAAATGGAAATGGAATCACGTCGTCTTTTCTAGGATGACAATTTTATCGTTCCGCCTTGTATTATTATGCTTTAATAGCAACACTTTAAATCAAATTATAACACTCTTGTTTTTTTTTTTTTAAACTTAGTTTGATCATGAGCTATACTGACTTTTTGATATGTTTTACAAAATCATAATATTTCTATCTTTTCACTTTTTCTTTGTTTTTAAATTTTTATTTAAAAATTATATCAAAACATATTTAATTTTACATATTTATTATTTTCATCATATTTTCCTAATATAATTTTGATATAACAGAGGCGCACTCTAAAATTCATGTTTTTCTTCATTTTACGGGAATAAATGAATGAAAATAGTTTTGCTTTTCAACTTTAATTCGTCTTAAAAATTACGGTTCTTGTGTAGAATTCCTTCTGTATTAAAATCAAATATAAAGAAGCACCTGTATTATGTACGAATCCCTGACAAAAACATAATTTTCGTATTCTAAAAATCACATAAATTAATCAAGTAGTTTTACTTTTATAAAGAAAATCATTTTAAGCAAGTAATGGAAATTCGTACACATTACACATAAACTTAGTAAGTATAAATTATTGTTGAATAACTTCTTTGTTTTTTTGTTTTTTTTTCAAAATTACGAAATTACATTCAAATTTTGAAGGTCACAGGTTATCAGACGCCAGACATTTTACTGCATAAAATAAGCATCAATGTTGTATGAATTAAATTCTGTGTTCATTTTCAAATATTTTTATTTTCAGTATAATTGATTACATTTCTAATTTAATCTTAAAATGTTTTCCATCACTTTTTTATTGTTTGTACTTGCTCAACAAGAAATCCATGTGTTTTATTTTTCATATTGCATGTATTATTATTATGCATATAAATATGCATTCAGTGTAATTATGGTTAACATTCTGTGAAAAAAAATAATACATATAAAAGACTAAATAAAAGGTATACCATTTTAGAATCTCGCATTAAACGTTTACAATGTTAATGAAAATATTATAAAGAAATGAAATATTAAATCGTAAACATAAAATTATATAATCAAAAGTTAACTATAATCGTTACAAAATAAAATGAAATTTAAAAAAGAATTTTAATAAAAAGTAATAAATATTTCTTTTTTAATTGATTTTAAAACAAATAAATATTATAAACGAATAAATAAATACTAACTGATTAACAAAAAATTAACTTAATTTATAATAACGTTAAATGATAAAAAAAATATCACATCAACATTAAATAAATTATAAGAAATTTAGAATAGAGTTTGATATGTTTTTTCCTAAAACTAATTGATTTATGATTATTGTTTAGGAAAATGCGCCGCTGCTTCAAGTGACATTGTATTTATTTTGGATTCATCAACCAGCGTGGGCAAAGAGAACTTCAAGAAAGTCCTCACGTTTGTTCAGGACTTTCTATCTGATGCTGATATTGATTCAGGCAATGTGCGTGTGGCTGTGGTGATCTATAGCACTAATGTACACATCAAGTTTCATCTGAATAGATATCACCGGAAACAGGAAGTGCTAGATGCAATTGGTCAAATAGCTTACATTACAGGCAATACCAACACATATGGTGGCTTAAACACAATGAAGGAAATTATGTTCTCTGCTATTAATGGTGACAGAGCAAATGTACCCAACTTGGCCATGCTCATCACTGATGGAGTATCAAATATTAATGCTTTTCAAACCATTCCGGAAGCAGAATCCGCGCGCGATCACGGAATCCATATCTATACCATTGGTATTGGACTGGCCGATACGAGTGAGTTGCACAAGATTGCATCTTCACCGGCTTCTGAAAATAGTTTTACTGTCCAAGAGTTTGATGAGCTGGAAGCACTGAAGCACAAAGTATTTGAGCAATTTTGCCAAGGTAATAACAGACTTGCTTCTTCTATTTGTCCAATCTTCTTGGTGAGATGTCAATGTCTGTTGTTCCTGCTCATGTGATCACTGCTGCTCATGCAGCATCTATACGCGCACACACACGTCTCTCTATATATGTATGTATATATAGATATCTTTTATCTGTTGGTAAATGTCTCTCCTGTTGTACTTGTTCAACTGTGAAGTCAGCACATTTCCAATGCACTCATTTCACACGCATTCTACAGTTCTCTTGTATTTTGTATTCTTCAAATAATGTGATTCTCATTATCTGGATTTTTCGGACTACTGTTTTCATGTTGAATGTTATTTGTGCAACGTTCCTGTCGATGTAACTTTTGACCTTTTTTTTACATGGGGTTCACTCAGGGATAATAAGGGTTATTGCGTGTACAGTAATCAATGAGATAGTATTGTAGTAATCATTAGTATTGGGTGGTTAGATAGAGTGTCTTACTTAAGGGGGCGGTTTGTTAGGAGTTTGTTTATGTTGGACTTGAAGACGTCTAAGTTGTAGTCAGGTGGGAAACAGGCAAGCGGCAGAGAGTTCCACTGGCGTACAGTTCTAAGAAAGAAGCTTTGCTCATGGAATCTACGTTTGGATTTAGGCGCAGATAAAGAGTGGGGAAAATTATTGACAGTAGTTTCAGCCAGACGGGTGTTTCTCATGAAAGATTGGCGAGGGGTGGGGACGAGGGATTGAAGATCAGACAAGCACATGCCATGGAAATAACGATAATGATGCTCGCAACGTCTCTTCTGTGGGAGAGAGGTTGCAGGGAAGAGAAAAGGGCATCCCTCACTAAACCACGAGGTCTATTTTGTACTTTGTCAAGGCAGGATAGGGTGTTTTTAGCAGCTCCTGGCCAGATGTGGAAGCAATACTCCATCCTTGAACGTACTTGGCTTTTATACAGATAGAGAATTGCATCAGTAGTGATTAGGTATCTCTTAATAATATCATGGGTTCCATTCAAAATTCTCTGCAGATTCACAATTTTGACAAAAAGACGCCTGAGTTTGACAGAAAGAATTCCCAAGTTTGATAAAGTACACGTGAAGAAGATCGAAGGTTATATCGACTGAAACGTTGTGCAATTAACACTCAAGATGAGAACAATAGTCTGAAGAATCGAAATATTGTGATTCTCTCTGCTCTGACTGCGAATTTCCTTTATTTTTCAAATCATAATCTTGTTATTTGTCCAGTTTTCTATCAATAATTTAAGACTATATGTTTTATTTGATGCATGTTTAACATTATATGATTTCAAATCTTTTTTAGTTTTAATATTTATTTCTTTTTTAGTTAACAGTTATAAATTTATGTTAAATAGACCAATAAAAATAAATTTAAGTTAAATAGAGCAAGAAAAAAATTTATGTTAAATAGACCGATAAAAATAAATTTATGTTAAATAGACCAATAAAAATAAATCCATGTTAAATAGACCAATAAAAATAAATTTATGTTAAATAGACCAATTAAAATAAATTTATGTTAAATAGACCAATTAAAAATAAATTTATGTTAAATAGACCAATAAAAATAAATTTATGTTAAATAGACCAATAAAAATAAATTTATGTTTAATAGACCAATAAAAATAAATTTATGTTTAATAGACCAATAAAAATAAATTTATGTTTAATAGACCAATTAAAATAAATTTATGTTTAATAGACCAATTAAAATAAATTTATGTTTAATAGACCAATTAAAATAAATTTATGTTTAATAGACCAATAAAAATAAATTTATGTTTAATAGACCACTAAAAATAAATTTATGTTTAATAGACCACTAAAAATAAATTTATGTTAAATAGACCAATAAAAATAAATTTATGTTAAATAGACCAATAAAAATAAATTTATGTTAAATAGACCAATAAAAATAAATTTATGTTAAATAGACCAATAAAAATAAATTTATGTTAAATAGACCAATAAAAATAAATTTATGTTTAATAGACCAATTAAAATAAATTTATGTTTAATAGACCACTAAAAATAAATTTATGTTAAATAGACCACTAAAAATAAATTTATGTTAAATAGACCACTAAAAATAAATTTATGTTTAATAGACCAATAAAAATAAATTTATGTTAAATAGACCAATAAAAATAAATGTGTTTAATAGACCAATAAAAATAAATTTATGTTAAATAGACCACTAAAAATAAATTTATGTTTAATAGACCACTAAAAATAAATTTATGTTTAATAGACCACTAAAAATAAATTTATGTTTAATAGACCACTAAAAATAAATTTATGTTAAATAGACCAATAAAAATAAATTTATGTTAAAAGACCAATTAAAATAAATTTATGTTTAATAGACCAATTAAAATAAATTTATGTTAAATAGACCAATTAAAATAAATTTATGTTAAATAGACCAATCAAAATAAATTTATGTTAAAAGACCAATAAAAATAAATTTATGTTAAAAGACCAATTAAAATAAATTTATGTTTAATAGACCACTAAAAATAAATTTATGTTTAATAGACCAATTAAAATAAATTTATGTTTAATAGACCACTAAAAATAAATTTATGTTTAATAGACCAATTAAAATAAATTTATGTTTAATAGACCAATAAAAATAAATTTATGTTTAATAGACCACTAAAAATAAATTTATGTTAAATAGACCACTAAAAATAAATTTATGTTTAATAGACCAATAAAAATAAATTTATGTTAAAAGACCAATTAAAATAAATTTATGTTTAATTGACCAATTAAAATAAATTTATGTTTAATAGACCAATCAAACCATTGTTATAGGAAATCATTGTTCAGTAAATGGTAAAATTCTATAGAGATTAAAACATTTACTTTGTTTCTGCCTTATTCTAAATAATACTTTTGCACCGCTAAGTTTAAAAAGGCCGAAACATCAGAAAGTTTGTGATAAATTAGAAATTAATGTGCGAGATGAACAATCATAATAAGCTACCCCTTTTCTTTCTTTGTTCGTTTGGATTACTCTTTTCTTTCTTTTTCATTTGAACTTCTTTATGGTGGTCTGCTGTTGGATTTTTACATGAAGATGTGATTCAGACGACTGAAGTCTTATAAACATCTTTGGATTTTGGAACTTGATTAATTTCACACAGAATTGTTACCTTTTGGGTTTGAAACATTTATATTGGTTGGAAAATATTTTTATCTCACCTTTTTCTATGAAAACCGGCTTGCTTTTGAAGTTATAAGGAGAGCAGACCTTAACAGACTGACGAAAGAAAAAAGGTTGCAATTAAAACCATTTGCTTTTTAGTGTTCATCTGAATCACATCTAGACTCAAAAAAAAAGAAAACGACGCCAGAGTACCATAGAAAACGTGAAAAAAGGGAAAGAAAAGAGAAAGAGTAAGTCAAGCAAACAAAGGCAGAAAAGGAATAGCATATTATCCTCGTTCGTCTCGTTTAGAAAATCGATCTTTAATCTACTAGATCCGATCATATGTACTAGTGCGTTATGAGACGGATTCTGATGCAATCAGTATCATTTTGTAGCTTGATATCTCGGACGACAAATATAAAAAAATAGCCAAAAAAAAACATTAATTCTTTCACCCTCAACTCGGCCGTTCTCTACGAGGAGAGGTCGTTTTTTTTGTTGACATTTTCTCAAGTCATCATCCCCTTTCAATTGACTACCCGTAATTTCAACACTTGCGACTTCTGGTTTCGCCATGGACGCATCAGCTAAGACATTTTTTTTTTACCTTCTTTTCCTCTTTTGTGTTACGGGTTCGAACCTGCGTGCCTACTACCACTTTTTTTTTTTTTTTTTTACACTTCTCTCCACCCGGGCTGCCTACTGTTGTTCACTACTACCACTTTTTTTTAAAACTCTTCTTTCCACCTGGGGGTTCCTTACCACATCACCTTAACACACCCGTGCAACGCCGGGTACCCCCGCTAGTTATTATATAAATCCTAATTATCTTCGATTTAAATAAAGTTATAATTTCTTCTTCCCTATTTTATACACATTAAGTAATGTACATGTTTATGTTTTTGTTATTTCTGTATAATATTGCCACTATTGTATATTATTAATCTTTTCTCAACATTGTTCTTTATATATATATATATATATATATATATATATATATATATATAATGTTCATTATCCGTATTTCTCATTGTTGCTTATGTACATTATTTCTAAACTTTATTTCTAAATATTTTTTTCTGTGTTTTTGATAATTTAATATTTTTTATAATCATATAATTTAAAATATATGTTAAAGAATTTCTATTTTGAACCAAACATCAAAATATTTCTTGTTGTATTGAAATTCGTACTTAGTGACCCATGAAGCATTTTACGATTTTATTCTGACTTCCATTCAGCACAAAAGGTAATTCAACGTGATGTCATTTAACAAAATTTTCAATTACCTGTTCTTATTTTTAAACATCCATGTGAATGCTGGTGTGCATTACAGTTGTATCTACCAAATAATCCGTAGAAATTACAAACTGTTGCAACAGTTTCGTGACATAACACTATCCAGTATATTTCGTTTCTTTCACTAACTAGTGATTTTTTTTACTTTTTACAGAGACTGTAACACGACTCCCATCAACAGGTAAGAACTATTAATAAATTCAAATGTTTTAAATTGAAATGCATCAAATGAATTAATGTAAAATTTAAAATATTGTTTTCTTTCCAGTTTGTTTCCTGAGTGATTGCTTTTAGTTAGTTTTGCTCACTGACTCTATCTGTGTATATGCAAGCATAGGTTGTTGCATAAGTTCCGGCCGTTTTTTTTTTTTTTTTTTTTTTTAGAAAATCAAAGAATTTTAACATCAAAAGTAAGTTTGTGTGAGACGTAAGCTCCAATTTTTTGTGTGAATCCCATCGACTGAAGATGGCAAGAAATTGTCGAAAATCACACTTCATCTTTTCACCCAATTCTCTACATGTCTGATGGCCATCCTCCTTCCAAAGAACCCTGAGTTGGTCTTCGTCTATCTTGATTGGTCTTCCGGAACGAGGAGTGTCATTGAGGCCTAGACCACCGTGTTTGAATCTTGTAAACCAATCTCGAACAGTTCTCTCAGCTATAGCGTTTTCTCCATATACGGCACAAATATCCCTGGTCACTTCACTCGCTTTTTTAAATCGATTAAAAACGAAAAGAAGAAGGTGCTGAAAATGTGATTTTTTTTTTATTTACTTGACAATCCATTTGACGGTTCTAAAAAACGAGAAAAAAATTATATGAGCAAAAAACGATGACCATTATCTTGTAGAACAGAATACGTGCTTTCTAATGATATTTAACACTTTGCCAAATATTAAAACATGTTTCAGAACAAAAAATTTTTATGAAACGGCAGGAACTTATGCAACACCTGATATATAAAAAATTATTAATAACTAGCAAGAAGACCTGGCATTACCTGGGATTGAATTAGGAATCTAATTCTACTCTAGCCCATGCTACTTTTTTATTATATTTTTTTTTTTTTTACGTTTTATGATATTCAATTTTGGAGGTTGATTTAGTGGAAGACGGTGTAAGTAAAGTAATATTTTTTGGAATGCATTTTCTATAAATTTATAGTCTTTAAAGTTAAGAATGAAAGAAAAAAATTATGAAGCGAAATAATGAAATTTGCCGTTTCTTACAATAGTTATTTCATTCGTACATTCATATCTGATTTACCTCTGCACTCCATGTTTAAAAAGGAAGTGTCCTCTATAGTATCAGATCTGACCGAATGGTTAATTGTAGGCATAGACCAATTCATACCATCAAAAAAATTCCAACAAAAACCTAACAGCCAGCCATGGTTCTCCCCAGAATGTGCTGCTGCTATCGCGCACAGAAATCACTTTTTCCATAACTACCAACGTAATAGATGCACTGAGACTAAAGCTGCTTTCAGGACTGCCAGCAACCACTGTAAAAGAGTAATAAAAAATGCAAGAGAGCTATATGCCCAGTCTATTAAATCCAAGGTAGCTGATCAGCGGCTTGGTTCCCACCAGTTTTGGCAAATAACAAATAGGATCCTGAACAGAAGTGTGCATTCTATCCCAACCATTATCAATGGACCAGAGGTTATCTCGTCAGCGTCAGACAAGGCCAAACTATTTGCAAAGAACTTTGCAGCTAATTCTACCCTATGCGACGAAGGCCATCAACTCCCCATATTTCCTCCTATAACACAGAACAAGCTAGGTAATATACAAATATCCGTGCATGAGGTCGCCAAGCTAATAAAAAACCTAGATTCCAGTAAAGCAACTGGCCCTGATGGCATCCCAATTATAGTGTTAAAAAAGCTTCAACCAGAACTTGCTCCCATACTTACGAAACTATTTAAGCGCTGCCTTAAGGAGAAGTGCTTTCCGACCCCCTGGAAGACCTCATCAGTTTGCCCTGTATTTAAGAATTCAGGTGATAAGTCATCTCCCTCTCAATACAGACCAATAAGTCTTCTCTGTGTTATGAGTAAGTTACTGGAATCAATATTAAATAGAGAAATAGTCAACCACCTCAGCAGAAACAACCTTCTTAGTGACACACAACATGGTTTCCGCTCTGCAAGATCTACCGCAGATGTGCTGACGGTTATATCCCACAGGATAAGTGAATCTCTTGACAAAGGCTTCCTTTCTAGGGCAATTGCTCTTGACATATCAAAGGCCTTTGACAAAGTATGGCATAAGGATCTACTTCACAAGATTTCCAGCTACGGTATAACTGGAAATGTTTTCTCAATCATTAAATCATTTCTCTCCGATAGGCTCATAAGAGTAGTGGTAGATGGACAAAAATCGGAGGCCTGCAATATAAATGCTGGAGTCCCTCAGGGGTCAATCCTCGGCCCAACTCTCTTCCTGATCTACATCAATGACCTCCCTAAACACATACTTAAATCATTCGTTGACATCTATGCTGATGACACGACCATCTACGGCAACACATCAAAGGCTGTAAATGACGAAGTTCTCTCGGATTCTCTCTCCTTTGATCTCGAGCGCGTGGTTCAGTGGGGGAAGATGTGGCTAGTTACCTTTAATGCATCTAAAACCAAACTCCTATCCTTACATCATCAACGCTCTGATCCCCAGCTGGCATCAATTGTGATGGATGGCTCTCGTCTGGGTGAGGCCCCGTGTTTTGACAAGCTTCTGGGTTTGACCTTTACTCCTGATCTGAAATGGAACACGTACATCAAGTCTGTTGCCAAGGTCGCAGGAAAGATGGTGGGATCCTTCTACCGCTCCAGAAGATAGCTCACTACTGATGCAATTCTCTATCTATATAAAAGCCAAGTACGGCCAAGGATGGAATACTGTTGCCATATCTGGGCAGGAGCTGCCAAAAACAGCCTATCATGCCTTGACAGAGTACAAAATAGACTTCGTGGTTTAGTGGGGGATGCCCTTTTCTCTACCCTGCAACCCCTCTCCCACAGAAGAGACGTTGCGAGCCTATCCTTGTTTTATCGTTATTTTCATGGCAGGTGCTCGTCTGAACTCCAATCCCTGGTCCCCCCTCGCCAAACTTTCACGAAAAACACCCGTCTAGCTGAATCCACTGTGAAAAATTTCCCCCACTCTATATCTGTGCCTAAATCAAAACGCGGATTTCATGAGCAAAGCTTCTTTCTTAGAACTGCACGCCTGTGGAACTCTGTTCCGTCTGCCTGCTTCCCTCCGGACTACAACTTGGATGTCTTCAAGTCTAATGTTAACAAATTCCTAATGAACCGCCCCCCTAATTAAACACTTCATAAAATCTCCTCACTAACGTGATGTACTTGCAATAACCCTTATCCCTGAGTGGCTTCCGGGCCTTGATAAGTGGTGATCACTGTGTAAAAAAAAAAAAAAAAAAAAAAGACTTAATATGCATCATACTTAGTACAATATCATTTATATATATATATATATATATATATATATATATATTATATTTTTTATTTACAGAAAGTGTAGATAAGTCATCGCTACCGTCGGTTTCAAACCTGGTAATAGGGAACCGTTTTTGATACCCTTATCAAGTTCTCTTTAGTATCGGCTGAAGAGAGCTTGATATGGGTATCAGAAACGGTTCCCTATTATCAGGTTTTAAACTTACCGTACCGATGACGTCTAAACTTCCTGAAAATAAAAATATAAATAATACGCTCTTATTTTCAGAATTTTTTTCTTTATATATACACTAGGGAGGGGGGTAGCCGGTGTTGCCCGGGTGTTTGGAGGTGTGTGCGGTTTTGGGTAAATCAAAACAAAAGAATAATAAAAAATCGTTGCCCAGGTGTTTGTTTTAAAAAAAAAAAAGTTTTGGTAGGTAAGTAAGAAAGAATTGAAGTCGAAACCTTGAGGCGCAGTTGGAAAATAATAAAGCGTGAAAAAAAAAATGTTTGAATTGACATGTGCCCGCAGTAAAGTTAACTCCGTTGCTTCTATTTGACCTCATTAATCAGGTCAAATAGAAGTAATGGAGTTAACTTTATTGCAGGGTAGGTTTTTTTCTTTTTGGTTTGTTTACTCAACTTTTTGGTTTGTTTACTCAACTTTGGCTGGTTTTGTTTCCCCCAAGATGTTGGGGAGAGACCAGCTCCCCATGAAAAGGGGATTGTCCAAATTGAATAGCAATCGTCTGATATAAGGAATTTTCCTTGCATTAAAGCTGATTGCTTCTGGACATTCCCGGCGCGATTGCCGAGAACAGTGTCTGTATTTATTTGCTTCCCCACTGAGCAATTTAGGCACAAGGCTGTTTTTAAATGTGGAGAGAGAGGGGGAGGGGGAAGGGAAAAGGGGACTAGCTCCCAAGAGGTGGGAAATGGAAGCTGGATAGTGATTTGCCAGCGGCCCATGTAGGGTTGCCCCTACATGGGCCGGAAGATTGCCACAAGGGCAATGGTCTTTGATTGTAGCATCTGCTGGAACAGATACTACACTTTGATCTTGGCCCGAAGGTTAGAAAGGTTCCGCCACATGGGGGGGGGGGCGAGAACAGTGTCTTAGCTTTGAATTAGCTTTGCTTTCTATACGAAAAAGCTGAATCAACACGTGAAAAGCCAAAATAGCAATAATTTTGTAAAAGTCGCTGTAAATAAATCTAGATGTGATGCACGTTCCCAAATCCTAGATATTATTATCTAGGGGGTATATAAACAGTTCTAAGCGATAGTAACGACCCCGGGACCGTCGGCGAGAAAAGCCTTATATTTTTATTTTCAGAAAGGTTAGATAAGATGTCAAAACTAAACACCGATAAATTCATTACCCACACAGCAGCAGCCGTATAGCACAATGGTGAGAAGCATTGACTGTCATTTGGGCGGTCGGGTTTCGATCCTGGTTTGAGGCAGTTGCCTGTCTAGCCACACTGAGCTGTGAAACAGCGAAACAGTACTGTATGTGGATGACTATATATATATATACTAGACTACCTGTGACCCGTTGGGTCAGTATGTTATATTAGCTATGGAATTCATGTATGGCCATGACACTTGTGATGTAAAGAAAATAGTTGTTTTTTTACATAACAGAAACATTTCTATGAAAGTATATTAAAATGAAAAAAGAATATAGATAGATTTCTATGAGTCGTTCTGTTTATTATAATTGATCATCTTTTTTAAAAAAAAATTTACAGTTACTGAATTATAAATGGTTGGCCATACTTATAGGTAAATGTGCACTGAACAGATACCATAATACTTATTATAGTTAAATTCAAATTTTGATATATCTGCTTTTTTTTTTTTTTTACATCGTTCATTTCTGTATTACGTTTAAGTTATTTTAAACCTCACTCTTCCCATGTTAAATAATAATTTCGAAATAATAACATTAATATTTCAGCAACCCAATTGTTCTTTTGTTTTTTGTTTATTTTAAACCCCACTCTTCCCATGTTAATTAAAAATTTTGAAATAATAACGTTAATATTTCAGAGTCCTAATTCTTCTTGTGTTTTTTTTTTCGCGTTTAAATTATCCAAATAAACAATTGTTAATACTGTCTGCTTTTTTTTACATCGTTCATTTCTGTATTACATTTAAGTTATTTTAACCTCCACTCTTCCCATGTTAAATAATAATTTCGAAATAATAACGTTGATATTTCAGTGCGCAGGTCATGCGCGCATGCGCAACCGGATGTCGTAAACCAGAAAGTGGGTTACATACATCTTTACAAGATCATTTGAGATTTATAATTATATATATATATATATAGAGAGAAATAAACCAAGCCAGATGTCCATCAACATTTCCTCGCTCTATCTCGTCGGAATACTATTTCCATTATTCTCATCATATATACATATAAATATAAAGTTGTAGTTTGTGTTGGTTTGTTTAATGTCTATAAAATCTTCTTACAAGTTTTTAAATCTATCCTTATAGTGAACTATATTGTGTAACCACATTATTTAGTATAATTTAATAAGTATATTTCATTTTGAGTAAAGACAGTACAACATTATCGTGGATTCTGTATTCAAAATTGACAGCGATAAAAATATACATTTTGCTTTATTTTATTTATAACTTAAAAATTATAAAATAAAAAAAACAAAAAACAGAAATGTTAAAGGATTCAGGGCTGGTAACATAAGTATATAATTGAATCACCAGAAACGCCAGTGCTAATTAATTCCTTGATCCCCATACTAAAAATTGAATTTTAGAAAATACTAGCAGGGCTATCATGCATTGCCCAGGGTAAAAGTATAACATGACTACCATCCCCCTCTCTCTTTCCCTCTCATCACCTCCTCTTTCTTTTTTTGCCTAACCCATCCCTCTCTCTGGACATACGCACACAACTCGAGTCGGTGTAAAAAATATCAGAGTTACTTCCCTTTAATTTATTGTTGGGAAAATACACTACATCATAGCATTAAAAGATGTATGTACGTTTCGATAATATTAAGCGACATAACTGGCCATCTGACTCCTAAATAATGGACCTTTTTTTATTTGTATTTTAGAGTTTATATCTCTGGGGTTACCTTGCTTTAAAAAAAATACCAAAGTTTTAGGTATTTGTTATGTATTTGTAAGTTTTAGCTGGAACTTTGCACAGACATTTTCTCTTTATATAATGGATAAAAATATAAGAATAAAGACAATATTATGGTATTATAGGGTGAACACAAAATAACATAAGGTTACTCATTCAATCCTGGGAAACGCCGTATGTTCCTGCTAGTAATTTGATAAAACACAAACCAGCTAAAGTTTTGACCATTTCCGGTTTTCTTTTGTTTATTCCTGTACGGCAATATTCTTACAAAATTTTATATTAAATATTTCGCCGCACGTATGAAAACGGTACCCTCTTCTGTAATTTTCTTTTCGTCTTTTTTTTTCATTTTTTTCGGAGGATTATTATCGAATGGTGCCTAATCCACCAGATTATCAAAAAAACAACAACATTTTTTTAATCAATAATAAACAAATAATAATAAAACGGTTTAGTAAATCACCCCCCCCCCCCGTATTTTGTAAGCATCGACTTATTTCGGCCAAATTTCACAAATTTAGCCTTTTTTTTTTTTTTTACCCTTTTTGAAGGCCAAAATGCTTTAAAAAGAAAAAAAAAGACTAAATCCGGGAAATTTAGCCGAAATAAGTCGATGCTTACAAAATAGGGGATCGATTTACCAGAATGTTTTATTAGAAACGGATGTTAAATATTGATTTCTGTTTGTATTTTTTTCTTAATCTAGTAGATTAACGAAAATTCGATAATAATCCGCTGAAAAAAAAAAAATGAAAATAAAAGAAATTACAGAGGGGGGGGGGCGTACCACTTCCATACATGCGCCTATACATTTTTCCAAAAATATTATTTGACATTTCCTTCAAATTTCGAAACTAACAGAAAATATTTTTATTTTTGATGTTTTGTTCATAAAATTTTCCTTCTAAAATGTTTTCTTTTATACTGAGATTATGCTTCATTTGTTTGCTTTTTTATTTTTTTATTATTGTCAATGAAGAATTTTTATTTTTTATTATTGTCAATGAAGAATTTTTATTTTTTATTATTGTCAATGAAGAATTCCAATAATGTTATTATTTTTTGTTCATGTTTTCAATGTTGTAAATAATTTATCAACATAAAATGCTTGTTGATAACAAATAATTGTTTTGCTTAAATAACGTTGGCTGCTGCAATTGCATTGGCTATTTATGTAAAAAATAATTTCCACAATAGCATGGTCATCATCATATCTTATCGCAATAAAAATTAACCCATCACATGTCGGTGCTGTTTGCCTCCTTAAGGTCTTCGTTTTAGCAATGAGGACCCAATCGGCAGTTTTCCGTAAGGTGGTGCATCATGTGTACCTCTCCACATGGACATAAAGATGAGGTGTCTAGGCCCCACTTGTGGAGATTGTCTTTTGTTTTGCCTTCTTTGGCTCTGGCTCTATTTAGAGTCACCCAGTTTTTTCTACCAAGATTTGAACCCTGGGGGAGTGTTTCTTTTGGGTCTGGTAGGGCTTCATTTTTATTCCTGCTGTTATAGTCTCGCCATCATTCCAGCCTATAGGAGGCAGCTTGCCTGGACTCGATTTCCTCTATATTGATGAAGCTACTGCGAGATTTTAGTCTTTGTCTCACTGATTGGTGGCCAAACAGTCAGTGCCTGTGGTCGTTAAGCTGTTTGTACCGTTCTATTCTGGTGATGACATCTCGCCTGATATGTGGTGGTGGAATACCAGTTAGGCAGTATAGAAATATAATAGCATGGTCTTTATTCTGCATTATTACTGAAATAATAATGTGCTTTATGAATAAGAATAGATAATCTTATTACGGACATATGAATCCTCTTATAAACGTGTTTTGGTAGATTACAAAGTAAATTGGACAAGAACAGATCCATTCTTATGATATGACTATTGCACTTACGCATTGTGCATGGAAAATACTATTCCGTAAACTTAAATTTAATTGCAAAAATTAAAATTTTAAACTAAACATGACTGACTGATTTCAAACGTAAACAGGACTGAATGATAAAAATGTTATTTAACATTGAAGCGTGACAGGTCAAGAAAATGCTATTTCAAACTAAGACATGACAGACTGTTGAAAATGTTATTTAAAATATGACAGACCAATGGAAATACTATTTAAAATAGGACAAAATAATAAACTTGCTATTTCAAACTCAAACATGAAAGATACATGAAAATGTTATTTTAATTTCAAGAATGACAGATCAACAAAAATGCTATTTCAAACTAAGTGACAGACCTCATAACAGATGCGGCTTCTTATAAAATTTTTTGGATGTATCTAAAATTAATAGTTTATAATCTAAACATTAGTATATCTTAAAAATTATATTAAATGTTTATATATATATATATATATATATATATATATATATTTCTGTGGAAATATACTTTATTTTGTTATAATATATACCAATCCTTATTTAAGAAGCTCTATGTAATTACAGAGCAATGTAATAAATGAATGACAAAAGTCTATATTCCACAATTCATGTTGCTATTTCTTCTGATGAGTTAAGGGCAAAATAGATTCACTGATTGATATAATAATTAAGTGATTGATTTTGTGCTATGAAACAGATACTGTCAAGAATTTTAAAGTCAGCCGAATTAAAGGAATAAATTTTAAGATGGTCAACATTATGAACTTTGGAATATAGACTTTTGTTATTCATTCATTATATATACATGGATAATTGTAAATTGGTGATATAATATTTGTTTTTGTTTTTCCTAAAACTAATTGATTTATGATTATTGTTTAGGAAAATGCGCTGCTGCTTCAAGTGACATTGTATTTATTTTGGATTCATCAACCAGCGTGGGCAAAGAGAACTTCAAGAAAGTCCTCACGTTTGTTCAGGATTTTCTATCTGATGCTGATATTGATTCAGGCAATGTGCGTGTGGCTGTGGTGATCTATAGCACTAATGTACACATCAAGTTTCATCTGAATAGATATCACCGGAAACAGGAAGTGTTAGATGCAATTGGTCAAATACCTTACATTACAGGCAGTACCAACACATATGGTGGCTTAAACACAATGAAGGAAATCATGTTCTCTGCTATTAATGGTGACAGAGCAAATGTACCCAACTTGGCCATGCTCATCACCGATGGAGTATCAAATATTAATGCTTTTCAAACCATTCCGGAAGCAGAATCCGCGCGCGATCACGGAATCCATATCTATACCATTGGTATCGGACTGGCCGATACGAGTGAGTTGCACAAGATTGCATCTTCACCGGCTTCTGAAAATAGTTTTACTGTCCAAGAGTTTGATGAGCTGGAAGCACTGAAGCACAAAATATTTGAGCAATTTTGCCAAGGTAATAACAGACTTGCTTCTTCTATTTGTCCAATCTTCTTGGTGAGATGTCAATGTCTGTTGTTCCTGCTCATGTGATCACTGCTGCTCATGCAGCATCTATACGCACACACACACGTCTCTCTATATATGTATGTATATATAGATATCTTTTATCTGTTGGTAAATGTCTCTCCTGTTGTACTTGTTCAACTGTGAAGTCAGCACATTTCCAATGCACTCATTTCACACGCATTCTACAGTTCTCTTGTATTTTGTATTCTTCAAATAATGTGATTCTCATTATCTGGATTTTTCGGACTACTGTTTTCATGTTGAATGTTATTTGTGCAACGTTTCGGTCGATGGCACTTTTGACCTTCTTTAGGTATCTCTTAATAATATCGTGCGTTCCATTCAAAATTTTCTGCAGATTCACAAGTTTGGCAAAAAAGACGTTCGAGTTTGACAGAAAGGATTCCCGAGTTTGATAAAGTACACCTGAAGAAGATCGAAAGTTATATCGACTGAGACGTTGTGCAATTAACACTCAAGATGAGAACAATAGTCCAAAGAATCGAAATAATACGAAAAATCGATCCTCATCTCCAAAATTCAGAACTTTTTACTCCGATTGTGAAGCTTCTTCATTCTTCAAGTCGTTTATTTGTGAAGTTTTGTATATTGCTAAAGATACTTTCTGAACCTTGAATGAAATTTTTCCAAATTTTTTTTTTCTGTTTTTTTTTTTTTGTGTGTGTTTGTCTCTATTGATTATTTGATTAATATCTTGTTTTCTTTTTTTGTAAAATGCATCTCTGCAGATCGTTGTATTTTCTGACCTACTTACTTTGTAGAAACGCCTATTATTGTCTTCTCATCTAAACAAAATGTATCCATGTATACATGTTGCACGCTTGTTTTTTTTCTCTTTTTTGCTTCTTATTTTCAATTTTGGTTTTATAATTTAATAGCCATACACTTTTTCTTTTTTTTTTTTTTTTTAGAATTTGTATTAATTGTATTATTCAAACTATTATTCATGCCTTGGTTGTTATTCTCACAATTTTTAGGTCGATGTAACCCCAGCCATCATCTTTTCAATCTTGGGAATCTTTATCTTATTTTATTTTCTTATAATTTTGTTCTAGCTGGGGAAGGAGCATCTTACTGGATGCCAGACATTCACTTGTTACCTTATGCCTTCCAAACAAAAGATTTTTTTAAGATTCTAATCGTCCCTTCAAGTGTATTTTTTTGTATCAATTTTGCACTTGTTTCACCGGTAGTTTTTGAAATTCATTTTTATGAATTCAATTACTCCTCAATTATGTCAGACTTGAATACCTATATTGCATTTCAAAATGAATCCTTTGATAAGTCACGGGGGGGGGGTTGATTGTTAATTGATTTTTTTTTTTTATTGTTTTAAGTTATTATCATTAGTAGTGAGAATTTAACCTTCAAACACCCCCACCTTCCCCCAGAAGACTGTCATTTAAGACAGATTGGTAATCAACGTCTTTATCTTTGCACTATGATTCCGAAGTTCGATATAAAAATTGAAGAATTCGAAAATATACACAAGTCGCAGGCTTCATTAGTTAAAACTTTATGAAAATAACAACCAAGAGTAAAATAATTGTCTGAATAATTCAAATAATGCACATTCAAAGATCTTATATGACAAAAGATTAAATCATTTTAAAAATATGGTGGCACATCTTAAAAACATTTAACACGTCATCTCCATATTAATAAAAAAGGAAGTCAAATGTTTCCACTCTATAAAAAAAACATTATATCTATACAAACACAGATGCCACATATAAAATCACTACCTATCAACACCTAATGCATATTTTCCACATATTATCAGTTGATTTTATTCAATATCGTAATATCCTATGTTAGTTTCCTATATTTATAGCCAACTGATATATTCATAATTAAAGATTATAATATTATTACATGCTAACAATAAAGTTAATATTGATATTTCAGATAATTACGTGATAAACTAACTCGTGCTTGCCTTTATCTGTCAATAAACTTCAGTTTCATTTTTTAATAACTTAATTTATATCATTTATAAATAATTAATTAATTTTTTAATACGTAAATATTATTAATACAACTAAAATGGATTGTATAAATAATTCATTAGAGTTATGATTGCTTAATAATTTTTTTCACATTTCTTTGTTTTTCAGAGAGACCAGTTCGAACCAGTAAGTATTTAATTTAATTGATACTAAATTCATAAAAATGTTTTTGTGTTTTTTTTAACATTATAAATTTATTTCAGCATGTTATACATTGATACAATTGTTTGTTCAGATAACAAGTTATTATTTAGAGTGCATAGCTTGATATAACAAAGAATATCACAAAGTGAAAAATGAGATTCGTAGAAATATCAATTTTCATCTTATGGTATTGTTTATTTCCAGCCTCATGGACGAAATAGTCTCTTATTTAGTAATATTATCCATGCAAACAATAGGATATAACAAAAAATAGCTTAATACATACATATATATATATATATATATATTTTCTGTGGAAATATACTTTATTTTTTCATAATATACACCAATCCTTATTTAAGAAGCCCAATGTAATTACAGAGCAATATAGTGAATGAATGACATAAGTCTATATCCCAAAGTTCATGATGTTGACTATCTTATAATTTATTCCTTTAATTTAGTTGACATTTACAATTCTTGACAATATCTGTTTCATAGCGCAAAATCAATCACTTAATTATTATATCAATCAGTGAATCTATTTTGCCCTTAACTCATCAGTCAAGGGCAAAATAGATTCACTTAATTAAAAATAAATGATGATAATTTTTACTTAACTGATGAATAACTATTAATTAAATATATTACAAAACATATTCACTTAACAGTGTAAGCAAACATATTTTGTTTTTAAATTTAGTATCTATATTATATTTCTCTTAGTTTTTTCTGTTTGTCTGTCTGTTCATTTTTTTCTCGGAAACTACTAAGCTGATTTGACTAAAATTTTGTATGGACTTTTGTTATCATTATGTGTGACAAACTAATGGTTATGATATTTGTTAGATGCATAAGGATAAATAAGGATTGGTCACTGCAATACTACATTTAGTCTAGAAGTTTGGCATAAAACACTCTTTCTAAGTTAATTTTTGCCCATTTTTATCAGGCTAAAAAGTCTAGTTTCACTAACTGTTTTTGTCTTTTTTATCAATGTTATTAAAAAAAAACATTTAATATATATACCCATATTGTACCTGGTTATTCTTTAAAATGTTTTAATAATTTTGTTTCCTTTTTCTAACTTTGTTTCTTTATCTTTTCAATTACTCTTACCAGGAAGACCACAGACTCCATGTAAGCCAAAAAATTTTTTTTTTTTTTATTTGAGAAATCTTGTAATTTAATTTTTATAAACTATCTACTTTAATTATTAAATGATATAATTAATTTCATTACTGTAACTTTTGCATTAAGCCTTAATTGTTATATTTAATATAATTTTTTTTAATAAAGCTTTACTAAACTTCATAAAAAAATATTATTGATTATAAAAAAATAAAAAATATAACAAAGATTAAAATTAAAATTTATCATTTTAAAATGAATATTTTTAATATTTTTCCAGATTTTTGTTTTACTTATTTCTGTTTGACTTTTTATTTGTTTATTCATTATTTGTTTTATTTATAATTTTTTTATTTATCATTTGTTTTATTTATTTGTTTTATTTGTTATTTGTTTTATCTATTATTTGTTTTATTTATGTTTTGCTTTTTTGTTTTGCTTTATTTATGTTTTTACTTTGGCTTCAATTTTATTTGCCGTTTTTGGTACTTATTCAATATAAGGACCATGTTACCATTGGAATCATCTGGACGGTTTATGGAAAACACTGGAAAGTCTCAAATTAATTTTTCCAATGAAAAATATATTATTTCTGTCTGTACAAAGATAATTCAATGGAAAATTAATTGAAAAATGAAAACAATATCCTTGAATAATTATTGGATATCTTTTTACAAAACTTTTAGAAAATTAAAATTCAAATGAAAGAAATCATACAATCGATTAAATATTTATATTTGAATAAAAAATCATTTTGATATTTTTATATAATTTTTTTCTTTTATTATTTTTTGTGTTTAAATCAAGAAAAATATTTAAATTAAAAAAGAATAATACAGTTTCTCAATTTACATTCATCGGATAAAAAGAACACGAAAAGTATTTATGTTTCCAAATCTTGTGCTTTTCAAAAATCATAGATGGAAGAACTGTTTTCAAATATTTCTTGTGATTGCCTTTTTTTCATTTTAGAGTGCCATTTACTTTTTTATGTAAGTTTGTCACACATGCACATTGACTGATATGCAAACCTTAATGCTTAGACTAACTTTGACATATATATAATATATATATATATATATATATATATATATATATATATAAGAATATGGTAATAAGAGGGGAGGGGTTCAGTTATGCTGAAAAAATTATGAAGTAATACATTTAGAAAATGAATTGAAAAATAAGTTATTGTTCTCTAATCCAGAAAGCTCATCTTATCATTTACCATCCGAGAAACCAGAATCTTCTATTTTACTGGACTGCTGCATTTCATTATTTTTTTAACTACATTAAAACAATCTACACCCTGGCAAAGGTCGGTACAAGGTAGTGTTTGACGAACACAAAAATAATTCTTACAGTTACATTAATCATAGCATTTCTGACTTTTTATTTTAACATTAACGTGTTCAGTAAGTTCAGACGTTTCCTATAAACCGTTTGGACACTTTTAACGATAGCATGGTCCTTATGCTGGGTAAGTACCCTGCTTTTGATTGACATGATATTACATTTATTATGAAATAAAATCTGTTTTGAAATTCAATTATTAAATAAAATCTGTTTTGAAATCTAATTATTAAATAAAATCTGTTTTGAAATTTAAATATTAAAATAAATCTGTTTTAAAAAATAATTAATGAATTAAAATCTGTTTTGTAATTTAACTATTAAATTAAATTTGTTTAAAAATTTAATTATTAAATTAAATATGTTTGGAAATTTAATTATGAAGCCAGATTAACCAATTTATCAAGCATGAATGTCATGCAATCAGCATTTCTTTGACATTCTCAGTATGAAATTCTTTTGCAATTCTGGAACATAGTCTGAAACCCAAATATAACCCCCCCCCCCCAAAAAAAAAAAATGAATTACTATTCTTTTTATATTCAGTATATTTTACTAAAGGTTTGATTCTTTTTCAGTTTGTTCCATTTTTCAACAGAAAATTTGGAGATTTAAATTTGGTGACCAGACAAAAACTCACCACAGTTTTTGTTACTTTATAATTACAAATCAATTGAAATTTTATTATAAAGAAAGAAAAAAACAAATTCATAAGCAAAAAGTATTAATAATTAAAAAACCTTTACATATACTTATATTATTTGTATTATTTGCATTACAATTCATATTTTGAGTGCTATTTTCACAACGTTTCGGTCTATGTAACCTCCGACCTTCTTCAGATCTATCTTGTCAAACCCAGGAATCTTTCTGTGAAACTTTGGAATCTGCACATAATTTTGAACAAAACTTTTTATTTAACCCATGGGAGTAGCATGCTCTTGTTCCATCATCCATGACTGAGTAGAAGTTCTTAATAATTCTCAACTGTATTTTTTTAATGTTGCCCGCACTGAATGTTGAACCTTCAACCTCCAGAAGAGTGTAACTTACAACTGAATTCTGTCAAGTACTTTATCCACTATGTCATGGGTTCCATTCAAAATTCCATATGTATTCCCGAGTTCGACAAGGTACACCTAAAAAAAGGTTGGAGGTTACATTAACCGGAACTTTATAAAAATAACACTCGAGATGAGCACAGTACTTTGAATAATGCATTATAAAAAAATCAGAAAGATAATGTAAATATGTAATTTTTATCTTTTTAAAATTTATTTTAATTTGGATTTTGATTGAAAAGTAACATTCGAGATGAGCACAGTAGTTTGAATAATGCATTATCAAAATTCAGAAAGATAATGTAAATATGTAATTTTTATCTTTTTAAAATTTATTTTTGGATTTTGATTGAAAAATAACATTCGAGATGAGCACAGTAGTTTGAATAATGCATTATCAAAATTCAGAAAGATAATGTAAATATGTAATTTTTATCTTTTTAAAATTTATTTTAATTCGGATTTTGATTGTGGTGAGATTTTACCTGTTTTTGAACTGTTGTTATATAATCATTAAATTCACATAATTATTGTTTTGTGATTTTTTTATGTCTTAATTTCTCTTTTACAGAATTTGAATATTAGAAATATGCAAATGACATTCTAGATTTATATCTTGCTTTCTTTTTCTTTTTTTTTAGTGATTGTATATTCAGTCATTAACATCTGTTAAGTTTCCAAGTCTTGCATTAAAATCACTCTTATAAGATGACAGCAATCTTTAAAAAAAAAACATTTAAAAATTTAGGATGAATGTTTCTAATCATTTTTTTTGGTTTTAAGAAAAGAAACATGTAAATATATTCATAAATGAATTGGACAAAATTGGGGGGGGGGCTTAAAAATGATTTATATTGAAAAAGTATATCCAAATTCAGAAAGAAATAATTTAAGAGTTTAATAACGTTTTTTTTGTTTTATCTGACAGTTTTATCAGTTTGAGATTTTTTTTTATGCATCTTCTAAAAATATTGATTTTGGTTGCTTATCCTCATGTTATTAACCATGACCATTGTTTTAACAAAATATATTTACGTAAATTATCATTGTACAACTTTTTGGCCAGATTGATTCTGATGTTGGTATTGTTTTATTTTTTCCAGTTTTTTTCTAAAATCAGGTACTTATGACATAAAAGTTACTAACATCCATCAGTCAAACATGGCTTCCCAGTCTTCATTGTTCACTTTGTTTTTTTTAATGCATTTTTTAAAAATGTTGATTTTTGTCTTTTCCCTCCATTTTTTTTTTCATTATGAATTATCGTTGTACAACATTTTGATCAGATTTATTCTGATGTTCGCATTGATTCTTCTGATTCTTTCTAGAATCAGATACTTACCACATAAAGTCTTTTTTTCTGTTTTTATGGAAATCGCTCCCGACAGGATCTAAAGCCACTTGATGTAAGCAGCTAAAACAGAAACACTACTTCAAGGTCAAAAACTAGCCAACGATAAGTGTGAAGTTGATAGATTCTAACCTAGTCCTTCTCCCTTTATCAGAAACCTGGAATGTGAGGACTAAAGGACAAAGTAAAGGAATCGAGTGTTTCAAGGCTGCCGAAAGTAAACAAAAGATCCATTTTCTGCTCTCTTATACATCCATCAGTAAAATTGGTGCATTGGAGTAGACTGGATTCGAACTTGCTAATCAGTCTTCATAATTGTCCACTTCATGGCGTCCACCTACTTTTTTTTTTAATGAAATGTTTAGTGAACCTAGATATTCTATGGATACTCTTTGTCTTTGCCTGCCATGTTATATGATGTTTCTCTTTAAAAAAAAACAATATCTAATATCTTTATTGAATTATAACCAATTCGAAATGTAACTAACATAACACTTGTATGCAATTCGAATTCCACACTTCAATTAGATATGTTAATATAATTAGGAAGTGAACTTTGATTTACTGTTATGAATAATTTTCTGCTGTACTAAATATTTCTATGCCAAGCATTTTTAATGGTGACCAATGAAACAAATATGAACTATGAAATATCAGTTATGTTACAAACAAAACGTCAGCTTATTTGTTAACTCATATCCAAATGATAGAGCGATTTCGGAGACACAAGTGAACAAAGTCCAAACATGATAGGCCAATATTTATTTACCTAAAACCTTAGATTGATATGAACATTTTGGGTAAATCCGAAAATATGCTGACTAGCACTATTTCAAAACACCTTATTCTTTTATAAAACCATCAAATTCAAAATTCTTTTAATAAAAACGTATTTAATTGAATTTAATGAAAAACTTACAATCACTCTTTTTCCATCTTTAGATCTTTTTTTTTCTTGAATTCTTCTTCTGCAGATTTATTCAATATTTTTTCCATCAAACGCATTTATGAACACTTGTCTTGACGTCACTTATCTAAATCTATATTTTATACTATACACCGATACTCTAGTTATCACTGCCGATTTAGTCATATTAAATTTGGTTAGTCTCAGGAAAAAGTACAAAAAAATGTTATTTGGGTCATCCATACATATAAAAGTTTGATTTTCATAAATAAATGCCTGTAGGGAATTTTATCAAGTAAAACATTCTGAAAACCTTCAGGAATACCAAGTGATGTATGTAGGACGACGCCAACATTTCCAGCAGTTCCTGTATCTCACCTAGCCTCCAGCTGTCTCAACTCTGTCCTGCCACTGGATCAGGATGCTTGAGACGAGACAGTTAGGTTGGCTCAGCATAAAACAGCTTCACTTTAAAGCAACTCCCAACACTATCATCATCTATGATCCCTAAGATGATCGGATGGTGCTCATTGTTTCGACTAACGAATGAACTAGAATCGAGAAATAATTTTTTATTGTAGATCCATGCGTTCTGTAAAAATTAATAGATTTATTAGATATTTGTTAATAGATTAATTAAAGATTAATCATACGTTCCTGCTATTGAGTATTTATGGTTCACCTATTCGCATATCATTTTACATAAAAACTTACAGAGAAAAGTTCTTGTTATTTTAAACTACGAATTTCCACTAAAAGTAAATGTAAATTAATCACATGACATGTATGTTTGCATATACAACTTATTGTCTTTTTTTTAATATTGTTGTTTGTCATTTGTATCTGAATTGTGAAGTAGCAACACTTTATGATCACCCGTTAATAAGTTCCATTAAATATCATCATAGTGAGTGATGCAGATATACAAATACATCTTCCCTCGTCATAAATGTGATGGATATTCTGATTCCAAACATCCAAGTAAGCTTTTTTTTTATTATTGTAAATGTCTGCCATTTGAATACAGAAAGTTTGGCTAAATATATTTATTTTTCTGCAGCACCAGAGACTACACAAACTATTTTCACTTTTGAAGAAACTGGTAAGTTGTAGAAAACTGTTATCTAATGCATAAAGTAGAGTCAGTCTCGTTCTTGATTTTTGTCGTCAATAGTTTTCGTCCTACAAAATTAGTATTTGAGTCAAGTTCCTCAATTCTTTTGATGAATCGCTACAGCATACTAAGAAAATTAAAATGTAATCTGATGTAATTCGTTTCACAAAAATACTTTCAGAATTATTTTTATACACTATGTTTACATAAGAGGATATAACTGTGTTCATCAATGAATAGTTGCTTCTTTTCATTTGAAACCAAACAATAAAATGTAATTTTATTTAATTCATCCCAGAAAATACTTTGACTGGCTCAGAATATATATATATATATATATTATATATATATATATATATATATATATATATATATATATATAATTTCATAGAGGAAATTAGACCTGGAGTCCAAACAGCAAAGTTTATTTAATGTGTCAGTATCTTAAAATAATTTTGCTCATAACACTGTGGATATATAATAAGCTCAATAAGTATATTACTCCTAGAGCTATGTTAATATTGATTATAAAGATTAATAATTATAAATTATTAATCAGTTTCAACAGGAAAAACATTGATTTTGTTTGTTTTTCCTGTTGAAACTGATTTATAATTTTTAATGTTTATAATCTCTCTCTCTCTCTTTTATATATATATATATATATATATATATATATATATATATATATATATGGCATAATCGCGTTGACACACTGGTTCCTGTCAGATCACCGAAGTTAAGCAACGTTGAGCCTGGTTAGAATCAGATGGGTGACCATTTGGGGATTTTAGGCGCTGTATGTGCTCTCCGCTTATCTCGGCATTTGTTTCCAGTCGTCTTGTACTTGCCACTGGTATTTAACATTGTTGACTCAGGAGAGGTGTGGTTGAAGATCACGCATCTCCTGACACAAAAAATTTCACGCGCAGGCAACTCTTCGTGGGTATCCATAGTCTGTCCAAGACTGAAGGAGCCTGTTTATATATATATATATATATATATATATATATATACACACACACATCATATTTTAGAAAAAGGGATATAATTCTTTATTCATCAATGAAGAGTTAATTCCTTTTGTTTGAAACAAAAATAATATAATTAAAAAAAAATGGTTAAAAACCAAATTATGCGTGAAAACAATACCAAACAACGCTGAATAGGTATGGTGGTTCTTCATAAAAGAAAATTATTTCCATTTTTATCAGGTGAAGACTACTTTATTAGTAATTTTAAATGATTTCTGAAAATTTATTTAAGATTATAAAATATAAATTGTATTGACTGCTTCATTTTACAGTATATTAGGTTGGTGCAAAAATAAGGTTTTTATGCGCGCGTGTGTGTGTGTATATATATATATATATATATATATATCTGATAAAAACGATACTGTTTTTGCACCAACCTAATATTTTGTTATTACTGTGTTGGAATTAAAAAAAAAGAATATCAGGTTTCATACAATAGAAATTTTTAACTGATTTATTTTTAATCTTATTCTATTTTCTGCTTACTGAACGTGATATTATATATATATATATATATATATATATATATATATATATATATATATATATAAATCTTGATATTAGACTGAATCTTTTCAAGTGGATTGAATCTGTATATTATATCTCCTTACAAAACTTGTTGTGTATATATATACATATATATATATATATATATATAGAGAGAGAGAGAGAGAGAGAGTAAAAAGATTAATAATTGTAAATTATGAATCAGTTTCAAAAGGAAAGACAAACAAAATCGTATTTCCTTTTGAAACTGATTCATAATTTACAATTAATTATCTTTTTACTTAATATTAATATAGCTCTGGGATATACTTATAGAACTCATATCTTCAGTACTATGAGCACTATCCTTTTAAAAGTATTAATACATTAAAGTAAACTCTACCCTTTAGACTCCAGGTCTAATTCTCTCTATAAAATATAATTTTTATATACCCTTATCAAATAAATGAATCATTCCATACAAAAGAAAATTTTAACTGATTTATTTTTAATCTTTTTCTATTCTCTGCTTACTTTTCGAACATGATATTTGATATATTTATAAATCTTCATATTAGACTGAATCTTTCCAAGTGGATTGAATCTGTATATTATATCTCCTTATAAAACTTGTCGTGGAGACATTATATATATATATATATATATATATATATATATATACTCCAACAATTGTATGCATACCTTTATTCAATAAATGAATCATTCTATATATACAAATATATAGTTTTTATAAATTCATTTTCTACTTTTATAGGCTCCTATATGAGCTCCAAAGCAATTTGTTGAGTTTTGTATTATCCTGATAAATCTCCTCTTAACTGAATTTACTCTTTTCCTTTAATTCACCAAGTTATATATATATATATATATATATATATATATATATATATATATATATATATATATATATATATACTAAAATGTACAATAAATTTATTTTTTGCCGGGATATTCAAAAAGAAATATGAAGATTTCCTTAATCCTTAAATCTTTTGAACATCTGTGGATTTGGAAATCTTGATATTTTTTTCTGAGTATCCTGCCAAACAATAAATTTCTTGTAAATTATATTTTAGTTTTTAATTATGTTCTTTTATGACAAGCTCTGTTTCCTATTTTGGTTGTATTGAGCTTTTTTCGTGTTTCACTAGCATCCATAAGATTACAAAATCCTACAATGTATATATATTCTAACAATTTCAAAAAATTATTTGTGCCTTTTTCTATCATTTTTTTTTATTATCTTTGACACATTTCTCCTGACTTAAATCTATTCAATTTCCTATTGAATTCATCTCAACTCTTTTCCTATTTCTATTTTATCTCTTGTACGGCACTTTAGAGGAATGCCATGATGCGAAATTGGATATTGTCTTTGTCTTGGACACATCAACCAGCATGACAGAACCCAATTTTATAAAGATTTTGGCTTTTCTGAAAAGCTTCTTGGCTGAGGCTCCAATCCATGCGGAAGGTGTGAGGGTTGGTGTTTTGACATACAGCACAGATGTTAGAGTACAGTTCCACCTGAATGAATATACCACCAAAGAGGAGATCTTTGCAGCTATTGATAGGATCCCATACCGTTATGGCAGTACAAATACTGCTGAAGCCATACGCGTCATGCACAATCTGATGTTCCATGGCCGTAATGGTGACCGGGAAGATGCACCCAACATGGCATTCGTGGTCACCGATGGAGTCTCAAATGTGAACTCTTACCGGACGGTTGATGAAGCAGAATCAGCCAAGAAGGATAGAATCCATATCTATGCAATTGGAATCGGCCTGGCTGATACACAGGAACTTAACAAAATTGCTTCATCACCAATTTCCCAAAATCGATTTATTGTTCGTGAATTTGATGAGCTTGACACACTTCAGTCTAGTTTATTTGAGAAGATTTGCCCTGGTAAGTTTATGTTTTATGGGCACCTTTTCCAAGAAGGAATGTCACGATTCAAGAGCAAAAACGAAGAGAGTCACTTGCACCTGCACCGAATGCTTCTCTGAAAAATCTGTATATGGTTTAACCAGTAGATTCCAAGAATCATCTTCTGTTTATTGATGTCTAATCGTTAAAGACAAATTGTTCATATTGATATGCAAGGGTAAAATTTTGAAATTATTAAAGAAAGGATATCAACTTTCTTTGATAACATTGTATGCTCATTCTGTATTATTATATGTTTCTTAACATTACCGTCTTTCTTTATATATATATATATATATATATATATATATATATATATATAATATAATGTTCAATATACATATTTCCTACCGCCTTTCTAAATAATATATTTATAATATATATATATATATATATATATATATACAAAAACATTATTTTATATATATATTTATATATATAAGTTTTAATATATACATAACATATATGTTAACCCCCATCAGATCGAGTTAACGATATACCAGTAATTTCTGAAAATACTATATACGGAGTTACAAGTAAACTGGTATTTTTTTGCCCACGTGTTTTTGTGCTGTCAGGGAGCTAAAAACAACTACCCAATCACTGCTTAGCCTCGATTTAACGCAAGCTTAATGTTGTGCAAATGACTTCCTTTGTTTTGGCGGTAGATAAAAGGCAAAAATTTTCTAACGCGTTTAAATCTTTTTCACAATTTCGCGCAGGAGGCCAGGCACAGGGGTAAATTAGATTCAGTAGCTCAGGTCTGGTAGGGTTATATATGTTTCCTAACATTACCCCGTTTCTAAATAATTTATTTATTTCATATCTGAAAGAAGAAATATTAGGACTGCTTTCCTAACTTATGTACAAATACCTCCAAAATCAATAACGCCCAACTTTCCAAACTTTTCTTCACTTACAATTGTCTTTGACATTTTATTCTTCTACATCCACGAGACAGGAGGGTATTGGCTGCCACGGACAAATATGTTTCTTATATTGTGTTGGTGCAAAAATAATGTTGTTATCAGATATAAACGTAAAAAACGACATTATTTTTACACCAACCTAATATTTCTATAGCATTTTTCATTGCGAATAGTTAATCAATTAAGAAATTGACGTCACCATTGCAATAAATAGATTAGTACCAATTGTGACAAACTATTTTGTCCAATCTGGCAATATTTGAAGAATTTATAATTCTGCAAGTAATAGCTGCTAACGAGTTCGACATTAAGGGAACAATCTCTTTAAATATTTTTTTTATACTGAACACCAAACACAAAGTTCTTTGATAGCAATAGGTTTTTCCCATTACATAATGATATGGCGTGCATTATTATGCAAGGTGTATGTAAATTATGTACCGATCCAAATTTTGCAATTTTCTTTTTAGTTAATCTTTAGTAAGATTTTGAAAATAGTTACCGTACTCCAGGGGTAATTATGTCAAGTCCGAGGTAATTGCACCAACTAGCTAGCACTTTTTTTTTAGTTGGCACAATTACCCCCGGATTTGGCACAATTACCCCAAAGTATGGTATAGTTTTATGGAGACATGTGATGATAAGAAAGTTTTTGTAATTCTTCTGGGTTCCAAAAGGGATGAGCAATACAACATTTCAAGAGTTTACCAGCTAGTCACTTGTAGTTCCATCACAGAGAGAATATTGAACAAGAAGAATGATAGAAGTGAATTTTGTGAAGAAACGAAGAGTCATTAATATAGTTAACCAATTTTGACATAGTGATCAATATGTTTTCATTCAATTTGGAGTAAATTTAAACTCTTCTAACATTAGCACCCTTCATATTATATATATATATATATATATATATATATAAATTGGCAGTAAGTTATAATTCAAGCACGTCTGATTGAACACGACAGTTCTTTTTTCCGATTTTGTTGCTTTCAATTTGCCGAGCGGTCTTTTTTATTTCAACTGGCATGTTGTATAGAATGGCACCCAGAAGTTGTTGCCAGCCGAAATAAAAAAGACCGCTCGGTGGATTGAAAAGTTATCCAACAAAAGTAGAAAAAAGAAAAGCTAAGTCGTGTTCAATCAGATGTGCTTATATATATATATATATATATATATATATATATAATTTTTAATGTTCTTCAATATTTAAATAATTTTACATGCATAAAAGTAAGCTATCCATACTTTTATGTACGTAAAAACATATTTAAATATTTAAAATAATATATTAATAATTACAAATGATACGTCCCAAATCGGGGTGGGGGGAGGACGAGAATGTAAACAAAGGGCAGATAATTCCTCTCTTAAAAATTGCTCTGGGAGCGAAAAGGAAAAAAATACTACAGAATCGCTAAAAAAAAAAAAAATCAACAATCTTATATATATTTTCAGTACGACTAGACTAGTAACTACATCAAGCCAGGATTGAAACTTGACCAACAGTTGGTGTTTGTAACCGTTTCGCTATTTAGCTGCAGCTAAGGTGGGAATGTGAAATTACAATGTTAAAACATTGTCCCAACGCCTAAACTCTATTTGTTTACACAAAAAGCATTGCTTTATGTGCTAGCAGCAGGTTGTTATTTCATTCCCCAATATGCTCAATCCAAGATAGGGAGCATTTATAGTCATCCACAGACTGTTTCACTGTATCACAGCTCTTATATATATATATATATATATATATATATATTAGTCGTCACGTAAAAGAGCAGGACATAAAATGTTTTAAATAATAATAATAATAATAGAATAACAATAACAAAGACTTTCGCTGGCAAGGACTACTATTGGCAGTAACCAATTATACAGTCCTTTTGAAATTTTCATCTCTATTTTTCTCGTTATGTGCTGAATATTTGTTAATTAAACCTATATGAAATGTGTTCCTTATTAAATTTTAAAGATTTCTATTCTGAAAGAAATTTAAAAAAATTTAATCTAAAAAAGTTATTTTAAAGTTTTTGTTAAAAAAAATTCAGATTTTCTCATTATTCAAACCTGTATTACAAAGAGGGGATTGCAAAAAATAAGTTGTGGTGTGAGGAGAAATACAAACTGAAATAGAGAATATTCAGACCTGTAATAATACAAAGAGGGGGTTGCAAAAATGAGTTGTGGTGTGAGGAGAAATACAAAATGAAATAGAAGGAGAATTTTAAAATATAATCTTAAAAAGATAAGGTACAAGTTAGAAAAGCATTTCATCCAAGGCATGAAAATTGTTAAAAAAATGTTTTTACTATAGGCTTTAAAAATAAAGGTACAAGGTTCAATTTTAAATTTATTTATCTTCAAAGTGCACTTTTATAAATTTTACAAAGTAAGGTATAACAATTTAATTTAAATTAAATCAAAAAATTACCTTGGATTTATTTTATGTAATGTACGTTTTGTTGCAATTTAAAAACATTATCTTTCATCTAAAAATTAATGATATAGATATAAAATTTTCAATGATTTTTTTTTAAATTTTTATACTTTACTTTGTAAGTGCACTTTGAAGATAAATAAATTTCAAATTGAATATTGTGCCTCTATTTTTAAAGCCTGTAGTAAAAATATTTTGTTTAACAATTTTCATGCCTTAGATGAAATGCTTTTCTAACTTGTATGTATGTATGTGTATATATATATATATATATATATATATATATATATATATATATATATATATAATAGACATCACAATATTGTAGAATTAAATTCACACTATTTTATTCGAAACAAGGAATACGAGAAAAAGTGAGAAAAATTCCTTATTCATGGAGTTTCAAAGATAGGCTCTTCTCCTCAAAAATCCTTAGCAAAAAGAATATATAGAAGAAAATCTAATTTTTTGCTGGTTAGCGCAATTTTTTAAAACGATAGTTACAACATTTTTTAAGGAAAATAAATGAAGCAATATATATATATATATATATATATAGTTAACCAATTTTGTTATAAAGAACCAACATGTTTTCATTGAAATTTGAATAAACTTAAACTATTTCCTAATACTACTTCCTTCCTTTGATATACATCTGACTTTTTGTGTCATTGCATTTCCTGTCTGATATGAGCTCACTCACGATTTACAACTCAACCGTTTATTATTCATAGTTCGGCGCTTCTACACTACTGGGACAAAATTTCGGAAATCGTAAAATTGAATTTCACATGAAACAATGGTATCTACGTATTCCACGGATTTATAAGATTATTATATCCAAAAATTCCGAAAAGTGATAAGGTAGAAAATTATTTATTAAATAAAAAAAAATAGAATTTCATGAAAACGATCGTAAGACACAAGAGAGTTCAAAAGGGAGGTAATTTTCTGTTTTGATTCAAACAAGATGCCGCAATGTTTCACCTGCTAACATGATTAAAGTTGTTTTGTTTAAGGATTCACTAATATTCAGGTAATTTCGACTGCATAATTTGGAAGCTACCGTTGCAACTTATTAGAATTGACAAAAATATCAGTTTAAACCATTGTTTTTTTTATCTGAAAACTCCATGTATCGACTACAAAATCTCGTCCCAATTCTGTAGAAGCGCCTATAATTCTTCTCACCTTGAATGCTTTCTTTTCTTTCCACAAATATTTTCACTCTATTTTCTTGAAACTTGTTAGAAGTCTATTACTTTCACTTCCACATGATCACAATTAACGATATAAAAACCTTTTACAACATTTACACTTTGATGTGGTATTATTTTTATACTTAACAATATTATTATTTTTATGCTTAACAATATTATTATTTTTATGCTTAACAATATTATTAGTTTTATACTTAACAATATTATTATTTTTACACTTAACAATATTATTATTTTTATACTTAACAATATTATTAGTTTTATACTTAACAATATTATTATTTTATGCTTAACAATATTATTATTTTTATGCTTAACAATATTATTATTTTTATGCTTAACAATATTATTATTTTTATACTTAACAATATTATAATTTTTATACTTAACAATATTATTATTTTTATACTTAACAATATTATTATTTTTATACTTAACAATATTATTAGTTTTATACTTAACAATATTATTATTTTATGCTTAACAATATGTCATCATCATTGTAATGTTATTCATTGAAAAGTGCATCTTAAAATTTCATAAATTCAATTATCGAATACTTTTTTCAGGCCATCAACCCACAAACGTCACTGAATGTTCTGCACCTGGCACGTTTATTAGTAGAGTGCAAGTAGAAATCTTTGTATATTATTATTATCATCATCATCAATTCATTTCAATTTGATACAAACTTACTTTATAAGTTGAATGTTAGGATAACATGAAAGAAAATTATTTTATATTCAAGTACACTCATGTATCTTTCTCTCTATATATAATGTTTTAATTTTGTGTATGCTTGTTGTATTATTTATGGACTTATGGATTTGGTAAAACTATCTTATCTGGTGTAATGGGATAAGTATACTTCATTTTGATCAAAGAGAAGGCATATTAATAATGTAGGAAAGCACAACTTTATCTTATTGCATGTATAACTTCAATTGGTCTTTACATACGCAGTAATGTGTTGCTACACAGTCATGAACATGTTTCGGTCTTCTGGTATTAAGTAACTAGTAATTTAGTAACTAACGGGATTCTTAATCTTAAGAATCCCGCTTTTGAATATAAGCGTTTTTGTCTGAAGAGGTCTCTAGTTACTAACTACTAGGAGACCGAAACATGCTCATGACTGTGTAGCAACACATTACTGCTTATGTAAAGACAAATTGAAAGTCTAACTTGCTCTACTTCGGTATTGAGCACTCTTGTATTAACCTCGTTATATTTAACTAGTTACCTGACCTTTGAAAAATAGCAATCTCAAATTATATATATATATATATATATATGTATATTGTTTTCACAAAATCAATACAACAAAGATCGGATTGACAGCAACAAGTTGTGGACTTTCATGATCCATTACAATTGTTTCGTGACCATTCTGACTATTTCAAACTTTATATCGTTTGAAAATATTCACAATAACGGCCTCTCTTCAGACATTGAGAAAACACTAATGAACAATATGGAATCCATTTGAAGTTCTCCTTTTAAGGAAAAACATATAATAAAAATTTACCGATATAGATACTTTAAAAACGTCTATATGCAAATGAACTATATCGAGTTTTGTTTAGAGAGAATTTGAGAATGGCTATATATATATATATATATATATATATTTCATTTTATTACCGTTTTATCTGTTTAGTTACACATGTTTCCGCTACTGAATCGTATATTTGCTCTGCAATAGTATTGAGCACCTTTTAAGTTTCATTATTTACCAGTTCTGCTATATATATATATATATATATATATATATACACGGTATTTTAAGTCTTTTTTTTTACTAAGTTTGACCTGTTTTGATAGAATTAAAACATTCTCATTTATTCATTTGGATTTATTATTCAACAATGTTTTCCATTTATACAAGACGCTAAAATATTCGGTCAACTTAAATAATATAGATAGAAAAATACGAAGCTTATATCATAAATAGATTATGTAAACAATAATTACTCTTATTAATTGTTTGATGGATACCAATATTTTATAGGTAATGCTATTTTGATAGTATATACTTCATGAATGAAATGTTTATGAATGAAATCATTAGTGAACTGAATGTATTTTTTTTTATAATAATGACGTGTCTATGTACAAAATTTGAGCAATCATTCAAGTGATTATATAATTATTCTTTTCACAGCTGCTACACCTGCACCAGAACCTGTAGGTGAGTCTCAATACTTAGAGGTTTTCTTGTTGAATTGCTACAACGTTATATATATATATATATATATATATATATATATATATATATATATATATACTAGCATTTCGGCCCGGTGTTGCGCGGGCGTTTGGAGATGTATGCTGAGCAATAAAAAAACAAAAAAAACGGTCAATTTTTTTTAGATTTGACCCTTATTATGACCCCTTAACATTTATTGTTTTGGGCTCAAATCAAGTTATTAAGTTAGATCCATGTCCAAGGAACCTATATCTAAAATTTCAAGTATTTAGACCCAAAATTGGCAGAGGAGTTTGGTAGAGTTCTCAAAAGTTAAATCGTTGAACGTTGACCTCTTAACAGCCAAATTTCTGGCCGAAAACCAATCACATCGATTTTCCCAAATCTCAGTACCCTGTATATCAAATTTCGAGTCTGTAGACTAAAAATTGACAGTTATTGCGTAGGTAAATGTACACAGACACATAGACAGACAGACACACAGACACGTTCACTTTTATAGATATATAGATATAAAAGTGAACGTGTTTGATGTATCTGTGTACATTTTCCTACGCAATAACTCTGTCAATTTTCAGTCTACAGACTCCAAGTTTGATATACAGGGTACTGAGATTTGGGAAAATCTTTGTAATCCGTTTTCGGCCAGAAATTTGGCTGTTAAGGGATGAAAGTTCAACGATTTGACCTTTGAGAACTCTACCAAACTCCTCCGACAATTTTTGGTCTAAACACTTGAAATGTTAGATATAGGTTCCTTGGACATGGATCTAACTTAATAACGTAATTTGAGCCCAAAATAATAAATGCTAAGGGGGCATAATAGGGGTCAAAGTTTTAAAAAATTGACCTTTTTTTTTTGTTTTGCTCAATATACACCTCCAAACACCCGGGTAACGCCGGACTGAAATGCTAGTATGTGTGTCATATATATATATATATATATATATACACATACTAAATGTTCTAAAGTTGGTCTAGGTAAAAGGATGCAAAATTTATATCGTTATATGGCTAGCCGTTTTGTTGATGAAAAAAAATTCCAATTTAAAAATTATAATTAGTTTATTAAGCAAGCATTGTTCATTATTTAATTTTCTGGTCTTCTTTTGTGTATTTTATTTGACTATTTCAGAAAAGAAATCATATTAAAATATATTAGAAATTTTCTATTTCTGATAAAACAGCAGTTTCTCTTCTATTGTTATATATATTTTTTTATACAGAAATCGCTCCAGATAAGGTATGAAGCCACTTGATGTAAGGAGCTAACGAAAAAAATACTGCTTCAAGTTAAAAACAAATCAGCCATCGATAAGTGTTAGATAGATTCCAATCCAGAAAACAGCAATTATTCCCCATTTGTCAGAAAGACCGCTCATTGAATGTGATGAGTAAAGGAGAAAATGAGGGAAGCGAGGCTATCGAATGTATAGCCAGAAGAATCTCCACAGAATTCTCCAATCTCCACGTTACAAGTTACTTATAAAAGTGTTCTTAGCAATGAACAGATCATTCATTATAATTCAATATCATACCTTGTTTTTCTTATTTGCACATTTTGTCAATATCAATTTCTCAAATGCTGGTAAACAATCTCGCAATTGCAGTCAAAGTAAGTGGAATTCTTCTTACACTAATTTATTATTTGACGCATTGTTACAGAAGAATTAGTGCATTATTCGGCCGTGTTATTTTTGTGCTGTAAAGCTGGTGGGTGTGGGTAAAGAGAGATGCTTATATTACAAGCACATACCTTAATTATTATAAATTGCCAAACCATCTTGTAAACACGTCCGTGCGCTTTGAAGTTTTCATACAGCCTCTCAATATCACGTTCTTAAATCAATCATCTGATGTTACTTCTACTAAACTTGTTTCCCCACACAGGGCTGATTTGCCGAAAGGCCAACTGTATGGACCCTGGTGAACCCTTTGTTTATAATATATCCTGTTTATAGCTTTGTTAGTTTTTTTTTTTTTCAATGAATATATTTCAACCAAATAAACTAACTAATGTTCTCACACGGATGTAACTAACACAATGAACACACAATACTTTTCATTCTACTGTATGCTTAATTATAGGTTTTTCTTTTGTTTTATCTCCCATTGTTACCAGTGCATTCAAAGTTTAAATCTATTTATAAACTTTCGACTTCATAAGGCAACCATTTAAAATCAATCCATTGTTTACTGTTACATTATTTTATATTTCCAATGATAAATATTCGTCATATATTTATTTTCTGCATTATTTGCTAGGTAAATGCCAGTCCGGTAAAGGCCAACTCTCTGGGCCCTGCGGAACCCTTTGTTTATAATATATCCTGTTTATAGCTTTGTTAGTTTTTTCAATGAATATATTTCAACCAAATAAACAGTAACTAATGTACCCACACACATATGTAACTAACACTATGAACAGACGATACTCCTCATTCTGCTGTACTCCTCATTCTGCCTTTTTTCTTTCGCTTTATCTACAATTGTTAACATCCAAAGTTTCGAATCTATAAATTTTTGTTGTCATATATTTATTTTCTGCATTATTTGCTAGGTGAATGCCAGTCCGCTATGGCTGATGTTGTCTTCATGTTAGATACATCTACCAGTGTCGGTGAAGCCAATTTCAAAAAGATAATCAAGTTTATCAAGCATTTCTTGGCTGAAGCCGATATTGACCAAGGTGCTGTACGTGTTGGTGTCGCCATCTACAGTACGAGCGTTTCTGTGCAATTCAACTTAAATGACTATTCATCTAAAGATGCCGTGTTTGATGCTCTGGACAGGATTCCATACAGATATGGTAGCACCAACATTGCCCATGCTTTCCGCGTGATGAGGACAAGAATGTTTATTGCTGGAAATGGAGACAGACCTAATGTGAAAAACATTGGTGTCATTCTCACTGATGGTATCTCAAACTATGAGCACTATGAGACCGTTCCACAGGCCCGCTTGGCTCAAGGTGCAGGGATCCATGTCTATGCCATTGGTGTAGGATTAGCTAGCACTAGGGAGTTGAAACAACTTTCTTCACCTCCTGCAGAGGAAAATATGTTTGTTGTACGGAACTTTGATGAGCTTGATGAACTTAACTACAGAGTTTTTGAGCCGTATTGCCCAGGTAAGAAGTTTGAACGATCTGTTCCCGCCATGTTTCACTATTGGATTCTTCACCTGCAAATTGTCTGCAACAATGTCCACCTGCCAATGCTGTTAGTTTTGTAGACTGATCACACGATATCATTTTTAACAGGAACCACCAATGAATACTATTTTTTATCGATCATATATGATTCAGAGATTGTATTTTATCTATTCATCTGCTGTGGCTTTCTTTCTTCTTTCCTCGTTTTTAATTCCTTACATTTGGAAGAGAAATAAAAAGAGAGGGAAAAGAAAAGTAGATGATCTTTTCTGAATCGCAAATGTTTCTTAACAATTCTTCACTCATTCATTCACTTTTTCATTCGTTTAATAATCATTCACTTCTTTTTTCTTTCTTTTTATTCACTCACTGTATGACTTCTTTGCTTATCTAATGATTGACTTATTTCACTTCTATGGTATTTAATATTCATTCATTTCTTAATTTCTTCACATATTCACACTTTCACTTCTTCAATGATTTTGTATTAATTCATTCAATAGTCACTCATTGAGAAAATCATTCATTTCACTTATTTACTATTCATTCACGAATCAGCTAACCATTCATTCAATATATTCACTATTCATTCACAAATCCAATGATCATTCATTAATTCACTTAGCAATTTAGTTTCTACTCAAGGAGTACTGTACATTTAAACCGTTCCTAAGACAAACAAAAAACAAGGAAAATTATAATATATATATATATATATTATAATTTTCCTTGGTTTTGCCGGGTTTGAATCTATCGACTGGTCTTAATCGTGACACCCTTCACTGATGATTCCCGAAAGGATTAAACACTAATGTCTGTAGGTATTTAATAACTACTATAGTAAATAATTATATATATATATATGTGTGTGTGCTTTTGTTATATTTAACATACATTGAGCTTCTAAACAAGAAGGATTGGTATCCACAAACTGACATATAATTGAAAAATCACATTTTACCAAAATACACGCACATATATATATATATATATATATACGAGCAAACAGTTAATAAAACATGTTAAAAAACACTTTGAAATGAGTTAAAAACATATTTAATCTGAAAAGGAAACACTAGATAAGTGGATAGTCCTTAATCCGCGGAGTTTCGAAGAAATACTTTCCTTCTCATCAGAGGGTAGGAATTAGCAAAATACGGGATTGGATTTTGCATGCAAATTAATTTTTATTATATATATATATAAGAAAAGAAATGAAGACTATACAAGGAAATTTTTTGTTCGACAGAGTACTCCAAAAACAATTTTCAAGAAATCCTTTTTCCGTGGAGTTTCAAAGAATGCTATTCTTCTCTTCAGGGGAAAGAAAGATATTAGCAAAGCTAAGAATATGTGAAACAGCACTTTATGATGGTTAGTCATAAAATGCAAAAAAAACAAAAATTCATGTCAGTTACAACATGTGAAAAAGAGGAAAAACAGACCGGATATAGAACTTCAAACAAAACAAAATTTTGGCATATGATCATTTTCTAAAAAGATTTTAAATATTTTATTTTATGCTTTCGATGATTCCAAACAGGAGTCAAGCAAGAAAACCATCAAATTTTTATTTTATTAATCTTTTATTTATCTAATTTGTAAAGATACAAAACACCTAAATACATAATTATATACAGCACTATTTATAATATCATTAATGATAACATATATAGCATTTTAAATACAAAAAATAGATTAGAACAGTATAAAACAATATATATATATATATATATATATATATATATATATATATATATATATATACGATGTTATGATCTGTCCTAAGTTCGTGTAGTTTTTAATCTTTTTAATGCATTTATCGCCAATTTTATGCAAAGCCAGTTTTATCATCTTTAAATATTTGTCTAAAAATGATTCCATCTATTATTAATCATGAAAAATAAGTTTTTTTTTAAAGTACCAAAAACTCTTGGAATCCATCTTATCATCTTGTGCATTCCGGATATCATTTATAAAAACACTTTTGTTGCCAAAATTAGTCACGCACTGATTGCATGTAAACTTTAAAGGGAATTCACCAAAATATTAATCCTATAATTTTTGTATTATTATTGTATTATCATTATATTGTTATGATATTATAGTTATTGTGCTATTATTGTATTATTATATATTACTATTATAGTTATTATCTTATGAACTGTTAAATCTTTATTTGTTTTGACAATTGCTAATTTCGTATTAAGAACGATAGCATATTTTTCTTGATGACATACTTCTTCTATGCTAATTAATTTAATTAGAATTTGATTTTCTACAGACAATTCTACTTCTTTTCCGAATTGTATTATTATATGGTCATTAAATAGTTTTACAGTGGTAGAATTGCAACACTAAATTACATATACCGACTTGCTATGTGATATGAAGCAGGTATTTGTTTATATAGCTTTGTATCATATTGTGCAACACTGTTTTCGTCATTGCGTCAGCATTTTCTGTGCGGATGGCTAAATTAGTGCTAGCTAAGGCTCCATGTAATCCTCACTTGTGACTCTGCAATTGTTATGTTCTTTTATTGTGTATCCACGTTTGTCTCAACATCCCAATTAAATCACACAAAGCCAGCTTAGTCTTGTTAGCATTAAATGTTACCATCCATTTAGGGACCCATTCCACTACTGACCATTTTCTAAGATTTCCGCTATTGCCTTAAATGACTGTATATTTGCTTTTTCCCTCAAATGTACGCATCTCAGACGCAATTTTATCAAGGAGGTCATTTATGGATATCAGGAATAATAAAGATCGAACGATCGATCGCTAAGCACTCCTGCATTCATGTTGTTGGATGTGCATCCATCAAGGACAACCTGGAATTTCTTCTTGCCTAAGAAGGATATAATTATATTTCGCGTTTGTCTAGTTATATAGTATGAGTTGATTTTCATAAGGAGCCCTTCATGCCAGACCTTATATATCAGATTATATAAAAAGCTAAATATTTCACACAAAGCCAACACTTCATTTTTATGTTTATTTTTATTAAACAGCATAGGCAGTCACAAGAAAACCAGATCGAATTAATCATTTTAACCACATGGATTAGAGAATATACAGATGGTCGTGAATTAATTAAGTAATATGCGATTAAATGGAGAATGATGATATTTTGTAACTACTTGGTTGTATCGCCGTAAAAGAAAAAGGATCTTTCTGGTCAAAAGTAGCTTGATTTTCTTAATTTCCATTTTACTAGAGTTATCTATTGACCTCTAGCTGTCACTTCTTCTCTTCATTCAAATTTGTTTTTTTGTTTTTTTTTTACATATAAAAAGGTTTGATTGCTTTCAGAAAATAGAAGTGCTTTGACTTTTCAAGAATCTGAAAAATGTCATTCTTTCTCAGAATAATTATGACTACAGCGTGTCTAAAAATGTACTCACACTTCAAATGAGAATAAAACCTTTATTAGCGAACATGGAGTGAAGTGGAATAGCTTCGAATACACAAAACGAAAATCATGTTCACAAACGCTTATTATTCTTCAGATAATGCTGATAAGGTGCGCCAAAGGATTCGCAAATGTCATGAACCATGTCGTTACAATACATGTTTTTAGGCCCTTTTTGTATTTTAGTTATTTTAAGAAACTAAATATGATTTAAAGAAGGAATAGTTATGACAATAAAACAACTATGACTCACACGCATAAAGAAAAGTTTTGATGCATCTAAAAAATATAAACGAAATTCAGTCTATCATTTTAAGGGTAATTTTTGGATTCAATAATTCTATATAACTTCATTTTTTTTTTCTATAGTTTGATCTCATATGAAATAACTTATTGTTTAATCTGAATTTAATTGTATATAATGTATTTATGATTAGCTATACAAATGCCATTTTATTAAGGTTACCCATTATATACACATATCAGTAACTTAATTTGATGCCTCTATCCTACAGCTCCCATCATAACTGATCCTCCTACAGAACCACCTGTTGGTAAGTGTTACTAATATAGAATGAATATTTTTACTATCCAGACAATTTATAAACTTCATTTCCATAAAGCTACAAATAAAATCACATCTTCATTTTTTTATCTCCCAATTATAATTATTTACAACCCCTTGTGTTTATCTCGTATTTCACAAACACTTAACACAATCTTATTTCTCTTAGTTCCAACAATTCACTTCACATTATTATATATTAATACATAACCAATAAATCTCACTTTTTTCGTTGCAATATTTGTATATTACATTTAATTTATTTAAACAATGCCACATAATGCATTCCCTGACAATTTCATTCACAGTAGAAACAACAACTGAAGAACCAGAGCCAATTGGTGAGTTTGTGCACCAACTTTCTAAGTACATTCTACCACAGACTAAAATGCATACCAAACACAATTTGTCACTCAGTTTTGCTCATTGACCTTTAAACATGAACCCTTTTTAATACCATTCCATCTCAAAGAATTAAACAAGAATTCACCATATTTATTTATTTGTGGGCTGTTAATTTCAGCTTCATGATTGTTGCTTCATGACGTTTCGGCCAACTATTCCTTTAGCCTTCATTAGGGCTCATGTTGCAGTGGATAGAGACGTTGGGTTTCTATGGGTCCAGGTGAGCATTGTTTGAAGATAGCAGTTTCAATCCTATCCAAAGCAGGCCAGATGATTAGTTGGCCAAAAAAGTGGTGAGACGACAACTATGGAAGGCAGTAATTATTGAGGATGCAGTTAAAATACTCTGCATTCCTATCCCGTCGCGATTAACTACCTGACAAAGGCCAGAGGAATAGTTGTCTGAAACGCCATGAAACAACAACTATGAAGATGAGGATAAGAGTTCGCAAATAAATTACTCATCAACAAAAGAATTCAAATAATAAAATAAGAATTCAACACTTATTATACACAATTCTTCTATTTCGATTCTTTCGACTACTGTTCTTATCTTCAGTGATATTCGCACAACATTTCGCCTGATGTAACCTCTGACCTGACCTTCGGGTGTATCTTGTCGAACTGGGAAATCTGAAATTCGGAGGTTACATCGACCATAACATTGTTATAATAGAAGTCAAGATGAGAACAGTAGTCTGAATAATCAAAATAATATATAATCATTCCTCATCTCAAAAATTCACACGCTTTATGCACACAATGTTGAATAATATGATGCATTAATCTTTATCGTTAGTCATATCCAAATAGACACATTTTATCGAAAGCATAAAACACGTTGAGTCTGACAAAAGCAGTCTTAAAACAATGCTGAAGCTGCTGTTCAAAAGATTAAAATTTCCACAAATAATAAAAACGACATATTACAAATCCTATCACAGTGTACTGTTTTAGTCTATTTTCATTTGTATATATATATATATATATATATATATATATATAAATGCGGAATATTCTGTGTAGCTTAATTGCCATATATATTTTCATAACTTATATATATCTCTATATAAATAAAATGAACTCATTTTTTCCTGTCTGATTTTGACATTAATAGGATTAAAAATCAAGATATTTCATGCAAATATAATATGCACAAACGGCAGAACAATATCTGAGGTGTGTTATAGGCTTATTATTTCTCAAATTCCTCGATAATCTTAGATTTCTATACTTTTTCTGCTGAGAAGTCACGGCCAAAATCGGTTAAGATCAATGGAAGTGGTAAAATATTTTCTCTCTTATAAATTCCTCCTCCCCCTGCCACCACTTAACACCGTTTGGGGATCATTCACAAGGAACAGTTGAGAAGAGAACACCGGTTTGGCTTCGTAGTTCTTTCATGTGAAGTTATTTAAAATCACTAAACTAAGCTGCAGTGCTCTGTGGCGTAGTGGTTAGCGTGCTGGACAATTCACATTATATTTTCACGTTCGCGCCGACCTACCGTAATCGTTTTTTTTTTTTGTTTTTTTCTAAACAACTGGAATGGACTTTTCTTGGTGGGCGAACTGTTAACGTTGCAGATGTTTTTTTTTTGTTTTTTTTTTCACACTTTATTTTCCTACTTTTACTCATGACTCCGGGTTTGATCCTTCCTACTTACCTACCATAACATTTTTTAAAACTCCCCCCCCCCGTCCCGGAAACAAACACTCGGGCAACGCCGGGTACCCCCGCTAGTTATATAATATTTTTTTCTCTTACTCGTAATTCCAAACTCGAGTTAGCTCTATTAAATGACGTTTGAAACGTGGCAGTCTTTTTATCATTTAAGTCATTATGTTTAAAAATAAATACAACTTGTGATGGCAACCTTTTGTCTCTTGAGACAATGGCATTCTGCATCTAGTTTGGTTTAATACAGCATCTGCTGTGGCTAACCAGGTGCAGGCCCGGGCAGGTAATAAGAGAACCTTGGTTTGCACATTTATTAGGATCGCCATTTCAGCATTGCAAACAATCTCCAAGGGAAAAGCAAGCCAATACAGTCAGTGTCAGCGCAGCTGCAGGAAACATGTTGCAGAGGTTCACCATCCGGCTATCGGAACTCTAGACCAAATTTTTTTGTCGGGGTTTACTCCCTGAGCCTTTGCCTTTCCCAAGGCATCCACAAGTCAAATACAATTTACAATATAAAATGCAATGATGGGGACCTTGAGAATAACCTTTAAGTTTGTTTGAAAATAATATCAACTCTCATATTTACATTCAATGGTGAACAAAAGAATAGAACGAGGACGTCTTATTTATTGTCGCCCATTTGCACTTTTGTTAAGTTTTGCTGTTCACTGATTACTTATTGTTTAACAAATCCCTTCGATTTCTATTTGCTATATATGTATTTTCACGTTTAGCTGATTAAACGTATTATCCTGCCAAACATTGGATCTGTGGATAATTCTCAATTTGTAACTAAACAGAAAATAGCTATTATACAAAACATATCACATTATACATAACTAGCTAACATATCATACTGAATATATTGCATCATAAAACAGAAAATGGCTATTATACATGACTAGCTAAAATATCACATTGTATATATTGCATGATAAAAAAATATATTGCATCATAAAACAGAAAATAGCTATTATACATAACTAGCTAAAATATCACATTGTATATATCACATCATAAAAAAAATATATTGCATCATAAAACAGAAAATAGCTATTATACATGACTAGCTAAAATATCACATTGTATATATTGCATGATAAAAAAAATATCTTGCATCATAAAACATATGTTGCATCATAAAACAACTCAGCATTTTTTATTTCAATCCATTTGAAACATTTATAATGAATCTGGAAATATGTCGTGATAAATTGCTGATGTGTTTTCACATTTTTCTTTACACCTGTATAGAAAGATTTTATTTTTCTCTAAAACAATTTCGATGACAATTATTTTCTTAACTTTATGACATTTACATAATATTTCAAAGATTTTTTAAAAAATGTCTTTTTTAAACTAAACTTTATTTCATAATCTTTTAGTTTTCTTGTAATTATTAAAAGTGAAATATGAACCAATTAAAACGTAAATGTCTTATTGAAATTCAACTTGACAAAAATCACTTTCTTTTTGTACCCATTACACACTACAAATATTTACACAATAAACAAGCTATACAAATCCATTCCACATTTTGTTCACAGTTGAAACAACAACCACAGAACCAGAACCAATTGGTGAGTGTTAAACAATAAAAACAATGTATATTCACAGGTTAAATTCCTTCAACACAAAACAATCTCATCTTGGTTGTCATATTCACAGCTGTTGTATATTAATATCGTTCATTTAAGCAATTATCACAAATTCTTATCCATAAAAATATAATAGTGTATTATGGTGAGAGAGGAGTTGACACAAGTCGATCTCTAGAATTCATAAACAAGCAGACTTTATTCGATCTCAATTTGGGCCAGTTTACATAACATTTTTGAACACCTACAAATCTACTGCTATTACTGTGATACTATAAATGGTTCAGAGGAAACAAAGCGCAAGACCAATGTTTATCAAATGACAAAATACGGAAAGTTTGAAGTTTAAAATTTAATGTCAGTTCTAAAGATAGATTCCTTTTACACAGTGGAAATGTTTACACAGAGATGATCAAAAGTTAATTTATGTGAGTTGTGTGTCAGAGTTGTTTATGCAATTCAAAGGTCACAGTCATATTACATAAAAAAAAAACGCTTTGGTACTCGAGTCTAGAAAATTCGGCAGAATCTTTTAGATAAACGTCAACTGAGTTGTTGATGTTAGGCAGTCTGAGATTTTGCCTTGGAAGTGATCAGTTTGACGAGGTCTGTGTCAAACTGGGCTGCTAAATAGCTATCTGTGGACAACAACGGGGTTTCTATTTCCATACTAGACAACGGTATCATGCAACTGCTCAAAACCTAACTACCTGTTTCATGTTGTTTATCGTGACATGATGCCAACGGGGATATCGTCAAATTATGTCTATTCCAGAATTTTGTTTACACAAACAATGTACCCACATCCCTCTACTTAACATGGTTTCCATCCATTTTATTATACATTTTTGATTGCAAATGACCTTAGCAGATTATCTTTCCAGGTATCCCTGCATCAAATCACCAGATATTTATATTCCGTCCAACTGGGTCTCGTTCTCAGAAGGTTTTTATTTTTCCGATAGGTCCATGTCTGTATTAGCTAATAGATTTTATTTTTTGATCTAGGTGCTATTCCCAGTACTCTAGATCTGATATTGAACGCAATGACCTCTGACCTTTTCCAGGTGTATTTTTTCAAACGTTGCAATCTAGTCAAACTTAGAAATCTTTATGTTGAACCGGGAAACCAGTACAGAATTCTTAACTCCTTATATAATAATCATCAGCACTGTACACGTTAACAAATTAACAGGGGTGGATTGTTGTTCTTCTATTAGCCATAACTGAATAGAAGTGTTAATTTATGTTGTTCTTAGTTATCATCACCTGTAGTAACGATTGAACCCTTAACCCCCATTAGAAAATCACTAAAAACTGATTGTTATTCAATGTTCTTAACCATGTAGACATATGACCTAATACTGAACGTTGTGCATATAATAACCAAGATGAGAATGATAGTCCAAATAATGCAAATTATCAGTCCTCATCTCAAAACTTCTGAAACATAAAACAATTCATTGTTTTTGCTTGACCAACTTTCTACAGAATCATTCATGTAAGTTTTTATCCTAAAAAACCATTTAAATAAATTAGGCACAAGTGCATTTTAACTCGCCAGAAATACTTTTTTGTTTTCATTTCCGGAAGAGTGATACTAGCGAAAATGGAAGACAATTCAAAATTAAGGCTTTTTTTAAAATGTTTTAAAATGACTGTTACAATCCTTAAGACTCATATATTACTTAATTAAAGAAATGTAGCTTTGCTTTTTGTTTTTTTGTTTTTTAAGTTGTGTAAAAGTACACAAAAATGTTATATAAAAAGCACATGCCATCCATTTAATAATATTCTAAAATAAATTTTATAATTTATTTGTGCATTAAAAAATATTTATTTAAGAATAATTAATTTGAAATATAGAATGTTACATCTTATTTGTAAATTTGAAAAAATGATTATATTTGAAGTATTATAAACATTTTGTAGAAAAAAAATCACCGAAATTGAATATTAACTTTTATTTTATTAAAGATATAAAAAAAAATATTTTACTGTTGTATTTTACATTATTTTTACAATTTAAATTAATTCAATAAATGTTTTTAGTGGACATACGAACACGCAGACAAACAAAAAACAGTTGGAAATGACATACAGGGTGACCCCAAAAAAACGGGCCCCAACTCTAATTAGGCCATGTTTCTTAGTGTTTTGTCCGAATGAAATGAAACTTTGGTCATAACTAGTTGATTATATTCAAAACATCACATCAAAACACTAGGGTCTTTGGCCTTTTTTTCTCCGTTCTACAGCATATGTTCTAGATGGCCTCCATTTAGCTATTATTTTTTTTGGGTCACCCTGTATACCATACATTATGACCATGTAATCCCTACAGCCACCAACCTTGAAAATGCTGCTGTAAAACCTGACATAAGTCAAAGAGAGTTGCAACCTTGGTTGAAGTGAGTGTTCCTAATGATGGAGGTCTGAACAGAGCTGAAAGGGAGAAACAGACCAAATATCAAGGTCTTATGTATGATATGAAAAGAAACTGGAATCCTAGGGAGATCTCAATCATACCAGTTGCCACAGGGCTTATGAAGAAGAACCTGAAGTCCTACCTAACTAATATTCCTGGTGAACCAAGCACAAAAGAGAATCCAGACAATTGCACTTAAGGGAACAACGAGGATACTAAAAAGAGCTCTTGGTTTCAATAAAAAGCAGGACAATGTTGGCAGCTGGTTTGGCTGCCCCATACTCAGCATTACAATCTTCAAAGGAAGAAAATTAAAAAAAAAAAAAACAGACAAGTGAGATTTATATTATAGACTAGCAGGGCTACCTGGCGTTGCTTGGGACCATATAAAACAATAAGAAAAATGAAGTAACTTTTGAACATATCTGTTATTCATAGGATAGAGGAAATTTTATGTCTATGTATCATTTGCTATCACGAGCAAAAGAATATATTACCTACCCTAGGACGGGTATTACACAAGATATGTATGAAATAATTGTACTTTTTCTAGGACAGGAAATTTACAGCACATATATGAAATAAGTTTACCTTCCCTAGGACAGGTAATGTACAACAGATATTGAAAATAATTTTATATACCCTCGGTAGGTAATGTCATGGTTGGTCACGTGTGTCGAAAGTTTTAACAAGACATGCATACATACATACATTAACACACACACTAACAGGTAGGTGAGATTTATATTATAGACTAGCAGGGCTACCCGACGTTGCTCGGGACTGTATAAGACAATGAGAAAAATTAAATTGATTTTTAACATATCTCTTATTCTTAGGATAAAGGAATTTTTTATGTCTATGCATCATTAGCTATCGTGAGCAAAAGAATATTTCACCTACCCTAGGACGAGTATCACACAATACATCTATGAAATAATTGTACCTTCCTAAGGACCGGTAATTAACAGCACGTATATGAAATAATTTTGACTTCCCTAGGACAGTTAATTAACAGCATGTATATGAAATAATTTTACCTTCCCTAGGACAGGTAATATACAACAACAGTGAGTACTATTTTTTTTTTTTTTTTTTTTTTTGCTGTTGTGCTGTCATTTCTTTATCGTACATGTTTTGAATTATCAAAAAGGTTTGGTTTGAAAAAAGGCATTAATATTGGATTATCTTCCCTTTTTGCTAGTATTACTCTTCTGATAACGAAAACAAAATATACTCTTGGCGAGTTGAAGAACACCTGCGCTATAAGTTCGTTTTTAATGATGATTCTAAAAGCAAATAATCTGGCTGTTCTTAAATATTTAATATCAGTATTTAGTATAATTAGGTTAAATACCATGCAAAAAAAAACAAAAACAATACTAACTTATTTCTTTCTTTTAAACCATTGCATCATATCACCAACATCTTTAAAGATGAAAACACATCTGGATAATCACAATTACTCTTTAAATTGCAATTCTCACAATCTGCACACCGAAAATTTTTTATTCAACACCCCCCAAAACATTTTCTGACAATTCTCTTCACAGTTGAAATAACCACTGCAGTGCCAGCACCTGTTGGTGAGTTCCATGCAATATTTTTACCAAACCAAACATATAATGCAACGGCACCTCCGAATTATCTAATCATAATTCTTTCTGACAATTGTTCCACGTATTACCAACTCAAGAGCACACACACATTCAAATAACATTATTTAAATATTAAACTCATTTTACTTTAAATGTAATTTATTTTCCAAATAATAAACCGTCGCCTTTTTTCTCTCCTGCATTGACAGCATAAAGAAAAACTATTTTATTTGCACTCAATATTTCTTCAACTTTATCCAAAATACAAGCCATATTTATTCTGCACCATTTTATTTTTCCAAGTACAAGGGTCTTAATTCAATAAAACATTAACACATTCTACATCAGTTCTTTTCAAAGTTGTTACTAGCAAAGAACCGGAATCATTTGGTGGGTTTAACACAGCAACATTCTAATGAAACAGATTTTTTGCTAAAAGCAAAATAAAAACTTATACTGAAACTTTTTTTTTTTTTTTTTTACATTTTCACTCCAAACAAGGCACATTGCCACTTTGATGTAGGGGGCTACTATCTGGGACATAAGCATCAGGGGTACTGTCTAGGGAGTTGGGCAGCAAGATGTCGGTTCACATTACACTTGAACTTCTGCATGTCAGTACAGTTGGGGAAGCAGGGACACGGAAGGGAATTCCAAAGTCTAGCGGTTCTGGGGAAGAAACTACTGGAGTAGAAGGCTCTCTTACATCTAGGGATCTCTACTGTGAAGGGGTGGGATTTAGTTGCTTGTCGGGTTTGTTAGAGGTATTTATATCAAGAGAGCACAAGTGCTTGCAGTTCGTCAGAACATTCACCATTAAATACTTGTAGAACAGGCAGAGGGATGCAAAATTTCATTGATGGGACAAAGGCTGAAGCTTAGATGACAGTTCAGGACCTATCAGATTGGCGACTCTCTTTTGAACCTTGTCTAGGAACGAGAGACTAGTGGCAGATGCACCAGCCCAAATATGACAGCAATATACTCCATACATGGGCGAATGGTGGCCTGGTACAGGAGACTTTTGAACGTTAGTAGCTTTCTAGCACGGTAGAGAGAACCTACCTTCTTCGTAGCGGTCCTGGCAATACTCTCAATGTAATTGTTCTAGCTCATGTTTCCTTAATTCTACTTTTACAATTCAAATTGCTTGTATTAGGTTGGCGCAAAAATAATGTCGTTTTTCGATGTATAAATATCTAATAAAAAAAACGATATTATTTTTACACCAACTTAATATAATTTTTGACACAGAAAACGAACTGGGTTTATAAATTTGTTTTATCTCAAACTGTAGAATAATTTAATAACTAAACTGTAAGTGCAATTAGCTAAAAGATTGCCTTAAAGAAAACAAACCAAGATAAATATAAACAGTGGAAACAACATCCATTATGACTAAGCAATTCTTGTAGCTGCGTATCCAGAAAACCTGACATAGTGATGTGGGATGAGAAGGAGAAAGAAAAAACTTAATAGAAGTTAGTGTCCCCAATAGATGCCTCTGTTCAGCCTCGAAAGACAAAGGATACTCCCTGTAGGGGCAGTTGTGCATGTAATTAGGAGGCAAGGGTTGCATAATCCTCAACCACACATCTCCTGAATCGGCACTGTTTGAGTCCAGTTGCAAGGAGAAGTCCAGAACAACTGGAAACACTTCTCCTGAATCGGAACTTTTTGAGGCCAGTTGCAAGGAGAAGTCCAGAACAACTGGAAACACTTCTCCTGAATCGGCACTTTTTGAGGCCAGTTGCAAGGAGAAGTCCAGAACAACTGGAAACACTTCTCCTGAATCGGCACTTTTTGAGTCCAGTTGCAAGGAGAAGTCCAGAACAACTGGAAACACTTCTCCTGAATCGGCACTGTTTGAGTCCAGTTGCAAGGAGAAGTCCAGAACAACTGGAAACACCTCTCCTGAATCGGCACTGTTTGAGTCCAGTTGTAAGGAGAAGTCCAGAACGACTGGAAACACTTATCCTGAATGGGCACTTTTTGAGTCCAGTTACAAGGAGAAGTCCAGAACGACTGGAAACACTTATCCTGAATGGGCACTTTTTGAGTCCCGTTGCAAGGAGAAGTCCAGAACAACTGGAAACACTTATCCTGAATGGGCACTTTTTGAGTCCAGTTGCAAGGAGAAGTCCAGAACAACTGGAAACACTTATCCTGAATGGGCACTTTTGGAGTCCAGTTGCAAGGAGAAGTCCAGAACGACTGGAAACAATGCCAAGATAAGTGGAAAGCACATATGGCACCTCGAAATCCCAAATGGTCACCCACTTAGCAGTTACCAGGTTCAATGTTGCTTAACTTTATGTTATCCAGCGGGAACCAGTGTCAACGTGATTAGGTCGTACAGTGTTCCCAATGATGCTGGATGAAATATAGCTAAAAGGGGAAAAATAACAACAACAAAAAAAGTTCTTATGTCCCGAATATTTGATAATCTTTCACGTTTCACATGTTCAACTTTTAAAAGCACAGATCTTCCAGATTTACATAAAATCAAATTTGCCTCCAAATGTTTTCCATTTATTTTTGATTTTGTATCATGAACATGCCAAAGTTTAAAAGTATTTTCATGACTATTTTTGTTGTATTTTCCTATCACTGTTTCTGCATTCCCCCCTCGTCTCAACCTTCTTGTATTATTATAATTGCATTATAATTCATAATTTTACTTCCTGCATATCCAAAGGCACATAAAAAAATCGCGTACACACGTCTGCACAGATGCACATATAAACAAAGTAAGCGTTTTTGTGGCACCTCCAGCAAACCCAATAAATATTCTATTTCTCATTCATAAAACATAAACATTCTGCAACACTTTCTTTCACAGTTGAAACAACCACACCAGAACCAGAACCTGTTGGTGAGTCTGACACAACTAAACCATTACCAAGCACCATTTGAAAATATACCATATTACTTCTAATAGAAATTATAGATACACTGACACACGCACTAACATTATATATATATATATATATATATATATATATATATATATATATATATAATGAATGAATAAATCTATATATATATAATGAATGAATAAATCTATATATATATAATGAATGAATAAATCTATATATATATATATATATAATGAATGAATAAATCTATATATATATATATATATATATATATATATAATGAATGAATAAATCTATATATATATATATATATAATGAATGAATAAATCTATATATATATATATATATATATATATATATATATATATATATATAATGAATGAATAAATCTATATATATATATATATATATATATATAATGAATGAATAAATCTATATATATATATATATAATGAATGAATAAATCTATATATATATTGTAATTTTCTTTATAAGCTCTATTACAATTTGTTGAGATTTGCATTATACCGATAAGTCCCCTCTTAAAGAATTGATCTTATTCTTTTCTTTTAAACTCCCCATGAACATTTTAATACATACATACATATATATATATATATATATATATATATATATATATATATATATATATATATATGTTTATTTCAATATTTATCACTGTTATAAATTTTTGTCTGATATGATATTGGACTCTTTTTGCGGGCAAGAACTGTTTTCTTGAATCAGATCTATTTCAACTCTAAGATGCTATCAATATATATATATATATATATATATATATATATATATATATATATATTGGTGCTTACACACTTATGCTACCGGTTATTTTTTTAAAATAGTATTTTCAAGTTAAATTAAAGTTTTACAATATCTTTCTTTATTAAATTGTTAGGTGAAAGTACAGAATAATTACAAAACACTCTTCCCTCCCCGTCTTAAGAATGGGTTTCTAAATAATATTACAATTTCATCACTGTAACATTAGTGCATAATACTTATATATCAAATATTGATTCATCAGAATAATTGCTATTGATTACAAATTCTGAAACTCCAAGATATCTTCCTATGAACATATAATTATATGCTATTAGGAATATACAACTTTTCATTGTTAATTTAGTGATAATTTACTACTTAGCCTTGTTGTTCAATAAAGTGTTACATTTTGTTTAAATATATGGTAAAAGTTTAATTGTAAACCTTATCGTTCGTGGAGCCACATTTAAAATCTAAGATATGCTTTAAACTGAGGTGTCAGGGCGCATCATCAGTGATGCATTTTGCTTTGGTAATTGGAGAGTTTCAGTCTTTAAGCATCATATTTACCTCACCAAGACAGGAGTTGTCTATGATAACCCCTCTATTTTTACAATGTTGCAAGATGCTGTCTTTTATATAATTTATTTATTTTAAATTCCTGCTTATCAAATGTTGATTACACAAGGAATATCCACATAGAATATTAAACATGTGACCGTAGGCACCCTCCCGTTTTTGAACTTCTTGCATACTCATTTACCACAAAACATGAACACAATTTGTTGATGATTCTTTTCACAGTTGAAACTACAACCACAGCACCACAAATCATTGGTGAGTTTAACACAACATATTTTTAACACTCATCTGTCATACATATGCCACATATAATTGACATCACATATAATTGTCATCACATATAATTGACATAACATATAATTGTTAACACGTATAATTGACATCACATATAATTGACATCACATATAATTGTCATCACATATAATTGTCATCACATATAATTGTCATCACATATAATTGTCATCACATATAATTGACATAAAAAATAATTGTCATCACATATAATTGTCATCACATATAATTGACAGAAAGAATCAAATATAATTAACATTCATGAAGAATCACATATAATTGACATTTATAAAAATCACATATAATTGTCATAAAGAATCACATATAATTGACATTTATAAAGGATCACATATAATTGACATTTATAAAGGATCACATATAATTGACATTTATAAAGGATCACATATAATTGACATTTATAAAGGATCACATATAATTGACATTTATAAAGAATCACATATAATTGACATAACATATAATTGTCATCACATATAATTGTAATCACATATAGTTGGCATAACAATAATTGTCATCACATATAATTGTCATTACATATAACTGTCATCACATATAATTGACATAAAAAATAATTGTCATCACATATAATTGTCATCACATATAATTGACAGAAAGAATCAAATATAATTAACATTCATGAAGAATCACATATAATTGACATTTATAAAAATCACATATAATTGTCATAAAGAATCACATATAATTGACATTTATAAAGGATCACATATAATTGACATTTATAAAGGATCACATATAATTGACATTTATAAAGGATCACATATAATTGACATTTATAAAGGATCACATATAATTGACATTTATAAAGGATCACATATAATTGACATTTATAAAGAATCACATATAATTGACATAACATATAATTGTCATCACATATAATTGTCATCACATATAATTGGCATAACAATAATTGTCATCACATATAATTGTCATTACATATAACTGTCATCACATATAATTGACATAAAGAATCAAATATAATTAACATTCATAAAGAATCACATATAATTGACATTTATAAAGGATCACATATAATTGACATTTATAAAGGATCACATATAATTGACATTTATAAAGAATCACTTATAACTGACATAATCACTTGACATTTATAAAGAATCACATATAATTGACATTTATAAAGAATCACATATAATTGATATTTATAAAGAATCGCATATGATTGACATTTATAAAGAATCACATATATTTGACATTTATAAAGAATCCCATATAATTGACATTTATAAAGGATCACTTATGTTTACACTTATAAAAATCACTTATATTGACATTTATAAAGAATCACATATAATTGATATTTATAAAGAATCGCATATGATTGACATTTATAAAGAATTATAAATCAGAACATGGTATTATTTAGCTTCTTCAGACGACTGTTCTCATCTTGAGTGTTATTTACACAACGTGCCCATTGATGTAACCTCGACCTTCTCTAGGTGTATCTTGTTGAACTTGAGAATCTTTTTATTGAACTCTGGAATCTTCTTGTCAAACTCAGGAATCTACACAAAATTTCACATACAATCCTTTATTTAATCCATGGTAGTAACATGCTCTCGTTCCATCAGCCATGACTCGACAAAAGTCGTAAAGTAATTCACAATTGCATTTGGAGTGTCGATTAGACTGAGGATTGAACGTTCAATCTCCAGATAAATATACCTTTCAATTATAATTTTTATAAAGCACGTTATCCACTATGCCACAGCTCTTTGCATTACATCGACAGAAACATTGTGAAAATAACACTAAAAATGAGAACAGTAGTCCAAAACATCCAAATAATAAGAATCTCATTTTGAAAATTCAAAAACATAAAATCAGTATCTGTTTCAAAAATCATTATTTTCACTGATTGTATTTGACACTTACAATATATAAATACGCTTGACACTTGCAATATAGAAATAGGTTTTATATTTATAATATATAAATATTTGATATTTACAATACATACATCCTTTCGACATTTACACTATATACATATTGGACATTTACAATATATAAGTACATTTGACATTAACAATATTTTAATATGTTACAAATGTAGGATATATAATACGTTTGACAGTTACAGTATATAAATATGTTTAAGATTTCTTATATATAAATACATTTGCCATTTACAATATATAAATATTTGACATGAACAATATATACATACGTTTGAAACTTGCAATATTTAAATACGGTTAACATTTACAATATATGAATGTTTGTCAAATTACAATTTATAAATACATTTTACATTTAAAATATAGTAATACATTAGACATTTACAATATATACATACATTTGACATGTACAATGCATAAATAGATTTGAAATTTACAATTTAATTTATTTGACATTTTATAAAAATACATTTGGCATTTAAAATATTTAAACACATTTGACATTTACAATAGATAATAACATTTGGCATTTACAATATGTAAATACATTTGAAATTTACAATAATCCAATTTATTTGACATTTACAATATATAAACACTTTCATATTTACAATATATAAACACATTTTCATATTTACAATATATAAATACATTTGATATTTACAATATATAAATACATTTTCATATTTACAATATATAAATACATTTGATATTTACAATATATAAATACATTTGATATTTACAATATATAAATACATTTGATATTTACAATATATAAATACATTTGATATTTACAATATATAAATACATTTGATATTTACAATATATAAATACATTTTGATATTTACAATATATAAATACATTTTGATATTTACAATATATAAATACATTTGATATTTACAATATATAAATACATTTTGATATTTACAATATATAAATACATTTTGATATTTACAATATATAAATACATTTTGATATTTACAATATATAAATACATTTGATATTTACAATATATAAATACATTTTGATATTTACAATATATAAATACATTTTGATATTTACAATATATAAATACATTTGATATTTACAATATATAAATACATTTGATATTTACAATATATAAATACATTTTGATATTTACAATATATAAATACATTTTGATATTTACAATATATAAATACATTTGATATTTACAATATATAAATACATTTTGATATTTACAATATATAAATACATTTTGATATTTACAATATATAAATACATTTGACATGTACAATGCATAAATAGATGTGAAATTTACAATTTAATTTATTTGACATTTTATAAAAATACATTTGGCATTTAAAATCTTTAAATACATTTGAAATTTACACTAATCCAATTTATTTGACATTTACAATATATAAACACATTTTCATATTTACAATATATAAACACATTTTCATATTTACAATATATAAATTTTTTTTTTTTTTTTTTTTTTTTTTACAAAGGCATCACCACATTATCAAGGCCCAGAGGCCACTCAAGGATAAGGGTTAAAGAGTGTACAGTAGAAGTTGGTCAATATAGTAATCATTAGTAATGAAAATTTGGTAAATTTAATAACTTATATGGAACGGCTCATCAAGAACTTATTTACTTTAGACTTGAACAAAACCATATTGTAGTCAGCCGGAAAGCAGGAAAACGGAAGACAATTCCACAGGCGTGCAGTTCTAAGAAAGAAGCTTTGTTCATGGAATCTACGTTTAGGTTTAGGGACAGATAAAGAGTGGGGGAAATTATTGATAGTGTTTACAGCTAGACGAGTGTTTCTTGTGAAAGTTTGGCGAGGGGGGACCATAGATTGAAGCTCAGTTGAACACTTTCCATGAAAATAACGATACATCAGAGACAAACTCGCAACATCTCTTCTGTGAGATAGAGGTTGCAAGGAGGAGAAAAGGACATCTCCTACGAGGCTACGAAGTCTATTTTGAACTCTATCAAGGCAGGCCAAGTCCTTTCTAGCAGCTCCTGCCCAGATGTGGCAACAGTATTCCATCCTTGGACGTACCTGGCTCTTATATAGATAGAGAATAGCATCAGCAGTGAGATATCTACTGGATCGATAGAAAGATCCCACCATTTTTCCAGCGGCCTTGGCAACAGATTTGATATACGTGTTCCATTTAAGATCAGGAGTAATGGTCAAGCCCAGAAGCTTGTCAAAACTTGAGGCCTCCTGAAGACGAGAGCCATTCATTTCAATTGATGACAAATGTGGATTAGAATGTTGATGATGTAAAGAGAGAAGCTTGGTTTTAGATGCATTAAAAGTAACCAGCCACTCCTTTCCCCATTGTACTACGTGCTCAAGATCAGAGGAGAGAGAATTGGAGAGAACTTGCTCGTTTACTGTCTTAGATGTGGTACCATAAATGGTAGTGTCGTCAGCATAAATGTCTACAAATGATGTAAGGATATGATTTGGAAGATCATTAATGTAGATCAGGAAAAGAGTTGGGCCCAGGATGGATCCCTGAGGGACACCGGCATTAATACTGTGAGCTTCTGATTTTTGCCCCTCAACTACTACTCTTATGAACCTATCAGAAAGAAAGAAAGAAATACATTTGATATTTACAATATATAAATACATTTGATATTTACAATATATAAATACATTTGATATTTACAATATATAAATACATTTGATATTTACAATATATAAAGACATTTTGATATTTACAATATATAAATACATTTGATATTTACAATATATAAATACATTTGATATTTACTATGTATAAATACATTTGATATTTACTATGTATAAATACATTTGATATTAACAATATATAAATACATTTGATATTTACAATATATAAACACATTTTCATATTTACAATATATAAATACATTTGATATTTACAATATATAAATGCATTTGATATTTACAATATATAAATACATTTTGATATTTACAATATATAAATACATTTTGATATTTACAATATATAAATACATTTTGATATTTACAATATATGAATACATTTTGATATTTTCAATATATAAATACATTTGATATTTTCAATATATAAATACATTTTGAAATTTTCAATACATAAATACATTTTGATATTTTCAATATATAAATACATTTTGATATTTTCAATATATAAATACATTTGACATTTTCAATATATAAATACATTTGATATTTACAATATATAAATACATTTTGATATTTGCAATATATAAATACATTTTGATATTTACAATATATAAATACATTTGATATTTTCAATATATAAATACATTTGATATTTTCGATATATAAATACATTTGATATTTTCGATATATAAATACATTTGATATTTTCGATATATAAATACATTTGATATTTTCAATATATAAATACATTTTGACATGTACAATATATAAATACATTTTGATATTTACAATATATAAATACATTTGATATTTACTATGTATAAATACATTTGATATTTACTATGTATAAATACATTTGATATTTACTATGTATAAATACATTTGATATTTACAATATATAAATACATTTTGATATTTACTATGTATAAATACATTTGACATTTTCAATATATAAATACATTTTGATATTTACTATGTATAAATACATTTGACATTTTCAATATATAAACACATTTGAAATTTGCAATTCATAAATACATTGTACATTTAGAATATGTAAATACGTTTTATATTTACAATGTATAAATACATTTGACATTTACAATATATAAATACAAATCAATCCCCTTATCAACGATGTGTTCTGGATACTTTTTTCTCAGATAATTTGCTGAGCCTTTATGGAAAAACAAAATGGATCTATTTCCTAAACTATGGATTATTTCTTTGTTACTTCATAAGGAAAACAAAGCGTATACGTGTTCCTACCTATCTGAACTTTACATAATAATCTCCTCTACAAATTTCTGAACCACAACTGTTAAATCTGACATGGTTTGACTCAGGCAATCAATTTGCTGCAGGTTTGGCAATGCCTGCTATGACGCTGAAATCGATTTTGAATTTTAAATAAATCACTTCTGATCGTACAGTGTTCATCGACTTTCTTTTCTGCTTGTCCCAATAATAGAATTATATAAAACGACAAAACACAAATAGACGATCTTTTTAAACCTGCTCACAGGATAACATTATAACCAGTACATTTTTTTTCACTTTTACTTTTTGTTTTCCCCCAAACAAGGCATATTGCTACCGAGATCAAAAGGGATGCTGTAATTAGGGACCAGAATTATAGAGAGCATCTTAAGAGGAAATTATATCCTAAGATGTTTATTCATATTACATTTAAATTTTTTGCATATTAATATAGCTGTGAAATATATAAAACAACTTTAATCAAAATCTTCTTTCCATTTATGTTGAGATGGATATTATATTTGTGGTTATGAATAATCATATGCATGATGTAAGTGAAAAAAAAAGTGAAGATAAAGATTTGGATTGTCTTTAATTTCTGTATTATCATCCAATATTATTTGTTAGAAGCATTATTTCTATTCTCTCTTTTCATACATATTTATCTATATGTATTTGTATATGTTTCTCTGCATCATTTGTTTGCCAGCGGAATGCCATGCTGCTATGGCTGATATTGTCTTCCTGGTGGACACATCGACTAGTGTGAGCGAAGCTAATTTCAAAAAAATTATCAACTTCATTAAGCATTTCCTGACCGAAGCAGACATTGACCGTGGTGCTGTCCGTGTTGGCGTCGCCATCTACAGTACAAATGTCTATGTCCAGTTTGATCTGAATGACTATAAAACCAAGGAAGACGTTTTTGCAGCCCTGGACAAGATACAATACAGATATGGCAGCACTAACATTGCCCATGCTTTCCGTGTGATGAGGACGCGGATGTTTACTGCTGAAAAAGGAGACAGACCTGAAATTGAAAACATTGGAATCATTATTACTGATGGCGTTTCAAACATTGAGCACTATGAGACTGTGCCTCAAGCCCGCTTGGCTCAAAATGCCGGAATACATGTCTATGCTATTGGCATAGGATTAGCTGACACATCTGAGCTTGAACGGCTTTCTACATCTCCTTCTGAAGAAAATACGTTTATTGTTCAAAGCTTTGATGAATTGGATGTGCTTATGTACAAAGTCTTTGAACAGTTCTGTCCAGGTAAGAGTTCCACAAGAACTACATAATTTATACTCAATCAAGCACTGAATATTCTTGCAACTTCACCTGCAAATTGTCTGCAACAATGTCCACCTGCCAATGCTGTTAGTTTTGTAGACTGATCACACGATATCATTTTTAACTGGAACCACCAATGAATACTATTTTTTATCGATCATATATGATTCAGAGATTGTATTTTACCTATTCATCTGCTGTGGCTTTCTTTCTTCTTTCCTCGTTTTTAATTCCTTACATTTGGAAGAGAAATAAAAAGAGAGGGAAAAGAAAAGTAGATGATCTTTTCTGAATCGCAAATGTTTCTTAACAATTCTTCACTCATTCATTCACTCTTTCATTCATTTAACAATCATTCACTTCTTTTTTCCTTCTTTTTATTCACTCACTGTATGACTTTTTTGCTTATCCAATCATTGACGTATTTCACTTCTATGGTATTTAATATTCATTCATTTCTTAATTTCTTCACATATTCACACTTTGACTTCTTCAATGATTTTGTATTAATGCATTCAATAGTCACTCATTGAGAAAATCATTCATTTCGCTTATTTACTATTCTACTTACTTACTATTCATTCACGAATCAGCTAACCATTCATTCAGTATAGTCACTATTCATTCACAAATTCAATGATCATTCATAATTCACTTATTCACTATGCTCTTAGTTTTTTAGATTGCTCACATAATAGCATTATCATTTGATCTACCAATCAATACATTTTTTAAAACAAAGCGTATTGTTACTGAACCTAAAGGACTACTGTTATTAGGAACCAGATTTATAGAGTCATCTTAAGAGGAAATTGTATACCAAGATGTCTGTTCACATTACATTTAAGTTTCTACATGTTGCTACAGTTGGGGAAATAATGTGCAAGAGAGAAATTCCAGAGGCAAACAGTATGCGAAAAGAAGCTATTAAAGTAGAAAGTTTATAGATTGAGGATCTCTACAGTGAAGGGGTGTGATTTTGCTAGTCGGATTAGTTAAGGGGAGTATTTACGTTGAGATGGTTCAGTAAGTTCATCAGAACATATTTTGTGAAAATACTTGTAGAACAAGCCTAGAGATGTGACAGAGACTAAAGCTCAGTAGACAGTATGGAACCTATCAGGTTAGAAACTCTTTTTTTTTGCACCCTGAACAAGAGGGAGGCATTAGTAGTTGGTGTACCAATCTAGATGTGGAAACAATACGCTGTGCATGGGCAAACGGTGGCTATGTAGAGATCTAGGACATTGACATTTATTTCAATTCATGTTACCTGTGAATATTTAGTTACAGAGTTTAAATATGAGACTTTCGGGATGGGTGCTAACAGATATGAGAATCGGTGATAAGAAAGGTTTCTTATAATTGTTAAAGGAAAGGAGTTTTGTCTTAGTAGCATTAAATATAATCATCCATTTTTGGTTCCATTCCACTACATACTGGAGGTTATTTACTAAGAATTCAGCTATTGTCTTGGATATGTATGCATTTGGTTCGTGCACATGTAAAGAATATTTTCATAGATTGTATTTTACTCATTCCTCTGTTCTCGACATTTTTTTTTCTTTTCTACACGTAATAACACTTTTACTTATTTACCATTTACCGGTTTAGTATTAAATTCTTTTTGCGTTTTACTGTCTATGTATGATGGCTCAAGCCTACAACAGCCTGAAAACTGATATCTGCAGAGTTTTTATGTTTGCAGACAAACACAGTAAAAGTAGCTGAGTCGAGATGTCCCGAAGAAATCCGAGGTGCTTTTTTTTTTTAATTATACTTTCATGTACGTATTTGTGAAGCTGTAATAAGTAAAATAACCAAAAATAAAAAATAAAATATTACGAGTAAAAATTATTTTTATCGTCAACTGATGTTTTATCGAAATACATTGTTCATTTTACTTGTATAAATGAAAGAATGAATATCTCTCCTGCTTTACAAAAACTTCTGGTGCTTTCACTGTTATGTCATGGCGGATTGAGTAAATAAGCTAAGATTGATATTTATTTATCTATCTATCTATCTATCTATCTATATATATATATAAAGGCAACATGTGTGTTAGTGTGTGCACATTTTTTGTATGTCTGGCAAAGGTTTTGTTGGGGTCATTAATTCTTAAAACATTTTATATGCTCCCTAGATTATAATATCTCCGATTTACAAAACAAGGTTGCGTCTATATTTTATTTGAGCGACTTTTACACACTATTTTTGCGATATTTCTTACTCTCTGCGTGTTTCTTTGGCTTTTTCATATAAAAGTGAAACTGATCCAAAACCAAAATCGCTTTGCTGGCCTCCGTAGCCAGCAGGTGTTGAAGGCCGTCAGTTTTGATCACTGTGGGGAATACCTCATCATATCAGACAATTGCTATTCATTAAGACACTGCCAGAGCGTATTTCCCCCACCATGGTGGAAAGAGCTGGCTTCCAGCCAAAGTTAAGCTCGTGATTTCATTTCTCCTGTGTTAACTCATTCACTGTCACTTTTTGCACGTTAACTTTTTGATCGCTAAATTAGAACGCTTTTTAATCCCTTCCCTTCTTGGCCGAGCGTTAAAATGTCAGTGTTTTTTCCCCCTTTTTGTTTTCCACCTTTGTGTCAAGGCTTCAGGTTCGAGACTACCTGCCTAACAAACTTTTTTTCCGGGCACCCACGCTAGTTTTAAATAAAAAGTTCTACATAAGCATCTACTCGATCATTTCTTTCTAATTTTGGGTTATTTTTTACTTATTTCAGCATGACACCTAAATACATCAAAGCATTTTAACTTGAAGTACGGATTTCAATTGTGACTAATAGTAAAAACTCACCACGATTGTTTATTTACGGCCAATCTTGACATCTCAACCCAGATGGTTTTATTGTTTACAGTCTATCAGTACAAAACTCAGCAGGAGCGAGCTATACTCCTAACATACCATCTTATACAAGTTGTAAAACTTCTAATTTTTTTATTCATTTTATCTGGCCTTTCGGCTAAGATCAATAAAAAAAAAATAAAAAATAAAAAATGCGCGCACACACACACACACATACAGAAATTGTGTATATATCCTTTTTGCAAAAACGCTGGGGTTTTCATTAGTTAGCTTTAGATTCCACAGAGTGAATGAGGTATTGTGGTAAATGTTGCCAGTCAAGAGTAAAGTCGCCAAAGACTCCATTTTTACTTTAGTTACAAAGACCCTCCAACACTCCTCTCCCCCGATCTTATAGGGCCTTGTGCCTAAATCTGTTTTGTCTTTTGGAGATTTTACTTTTTTTAAATGTTTTAATTTTATATTGGAATTTTTTTAATTGTAATTTTTTCTTTAAACGAACTAAATTAAATATAAAGATCACAGTGTAATATCTGTTCTGATGCAACACTTAAGTTAATTTTGTCCTTGGTAAATGGAAGGGAAACACTCTTATACTAAGGCAATTTTTTTTATTTTTGCCTACTGCCAGAGTGCCCCTTTTTGGGCAGCTTATGTTCACCCACATTAAAAAGGACCTTGTGTCACATTTTACTCCCGTGGGGAAGCAAATAAGCAGCAACATACTCACATATTTCTCGTGTAGTTGTTTATTTGTATTTACATAGTTTACCATTTAATTACATTTCTTTTTGCTTCAATTTCTTTGTCAAATCTGTTTGTCGAGTGCGAAAGCAATCCAAAGTTTCTCAGCAAGAGGCAATCAGATTTTTAGATTATGAAATTGAAAGCATTTCCCATTTTATTCACACACTTCATTGTTTTCTTCACTGACTAACCAGATCACATTCTCATCTGTTCTATGATCACGGATATGCACATATGATCATCATTTTTTTGTTTTCTTCTATGTTGTTCTTTCTTTATTAAGACTCCTGCGGGCTTAATAAATCATTTATTTAATGGCATTACACACAACAATAGACTGGCAAAAAAAAAAAAAAAAAAATAGAGTATTTATATATAACGTCAAAACGACATTATTTTTGCCCCAACCGAATGTGTGTGTGTGTTAGGTTAGTGCAAAAATAAAGTTGTTTTTACCGTCAATAAAACGACATTATTTTTGCCCCAACCGAATGTGTGTGTGTGTGTGTGTGTGTGTGTGTGTGTGTGTGTGTGTGTGTTAGTGCAAAAATAAAGTTGTTTTTAACGTAAAAAAAGCGACATTATTTTTGCCCCAACCGAATGTGTATGTGTGTCTGTCAGGTTAGCGCAAAAAAAAAAGGTTGTTTTTTATATATAAGTTGAACGTCTAAAAACGACATTATTCTTGCACCAACCGAATGTATGTGTGTGCGTGTGAATTAAAAGTGAAAAACGAAGACTAAATTATTCAGCGTTTTCTCAACCGTTTTGTGGGCTTTTTCAAGAGTGACGGAAATTAGTAAAATAATGGTACAGGTACCATTTTTTTTTACTAATTTTCTTAAAAAACTGGGTGAAAACAGTGGGAAAAGCGTTGGATTATTTGGCCTTCTTTTACCATTTTTTTAATTCATACCAACAAAACTCATTTAATAAACTTTCTTTTCTCCTTCATCATTTCAGTATTTCTTATATATATATATATATGTGTGTGTGTGTATATATGTTTATATGTATATATATACATATGTATCAGTATATATATGTGTGTGTATATATGTGTATATGTGTATATATACATATGTATCAGTATATATATGTGTGTGTGTGTATATATGTGTATATGTATATATATACATATGTATCAGTATATATATGTGTGTGTGTATATATGTGTATATGTATATATATACATATGTATCAGTATATATATGTGTGTGTGTGTATATATGTGTATATGTATATATATATACATATGTATCAGTATATATATGTGTGTGTGTGTATATATGTGTATATGTATATATATACATATGTATCAGTATATATATGTGTGTGTGTGTATATATGTGTATATGTATATATATACATATGTATCAGTATATATATATATATATGTGTGTGTGTATGTATATGTATATATATACATATGTATCAGTATATATATATGTGTGTGTGTATATATGTGTATATGTATATATATATACATATGTATCAGTATATATATATATATACTTGTGTGTGTATATATATATATGTATATATATGTACGTATATATATATGTACGTATATATATATGTATGTGTATGTATATATATGTACGTATATATATATGTATGTGTATGTATATATATGTACGTATATATATGTATATGTATATATATATATATGTACGTATATATATGTATGTGTATATATATATGTATGTATATAAATACATACATACATATATATAGACATATATTTCAATACTTCACTTCAATTTGCCATTTTTTTTACTATCACACGCATCTATATATGTGTGTGCGTGTGCGCACGTGTACACACACACATATACATATATATACACTTTACCTCTGGAAAGTAATGACCTGAAATATACATAGTGTTTTATGTTGTTGATAATTTGCAATCATTTCATCAATTCAAAAAATAGAAACTCTTTTTAATCCCTTATTAAATCAGAAACTATTTTTAAAAAAATTATCAAATTTCGTTTTTTATTACAATCTCTGCACAATGCTGGTCACATTTCTGAACCTATCTTTTCTGCAGTTCCTCCAACTGAACCTCCAACTGAGCCCCCAACTGAGCCCCCCACCGGTAAGTCTGATTCATACCTAAATCTTTTAGACCCCTACTGCATACTGCTCAATTGTATTAGGCATATAAACAAGAGGATGCAATCAAAATAATGTACTGCATTGCGCGGCGTCTTTTATAATTTACCATTATTTTCTCATGAAATTAAAAAGTTAGAGTTTTTTTTTATGTAATTATTAATGGAATTATTTCTCTCCCTTGAAAGTTCATTTTTTATTTATAAGTCATTTATTATCTTTAATTTATTAAAATGGACGATAAGTTTGATTGAAGGTCTTTTTGTTGCTTGTTTTATTTTCTTTTTTTAGATATTAATGATTTTATTTTGTACATAGGACATTTTTTTTTCCGACATGGTTTTATTGTCATCAATTGTTATAACTGCGCTGACTATATTCATATTAATTTGAATGTCTTTTAAATTTCTATGAATGCTTACAAGGACAGTCTAACTAGAGATGTCCGTTCACCTTACACTTAAAGCCATACATGTTAGTACAGTTCGTAGAAAGAGTAATGTTCAAATTCTAGCCGTTCGAGTTATGGTAAGAATGTGAGTTATCGTTAGAATGCAACTGAACGGGATTATAAGAACAAGTAGTTAATAAAAAATGTTAAAAAACACTTTGAAAAAGAGTTAAAACACATTTAATTTTAAAAAGGAAGCACACATCTGGTTGAGATTACTTAATAAATATTAATTCTTCAATATTTATAATATACTTTAGTTTTACCATCTTGGATTATTTTGGTAAATTTAATTGTAATACTTATATATATATATATATATATATATATATATATATATATATATATATATATATATATATATATATATAACTTCATTATTTACTTGTTTTTAACTGTTTTCTTTATCTTGATTGTTTATATTTTCACAAATTTGGGCCACTGTATTTTCCGGCCTATTTCAGGTGCCCTCTGTCATAATCAGTAAAAGTTCAAATGTAAAACGTCATTTAATCCACTCGGGGTAGATTACTCTCATTGCAATGCAAATATAGATCTTACTGTAAAGCAGGTAAGAGTATATTCGACTTTAGATTTATGAATAAAAATTACCATGCTTGATATCTTAATGTACACGTGGCTAAATGGATATAGACATTAGTTAGGTGATATTCTAGAGTGAATTCTACATAGAAATTGTGGGTTCAATCCCTGGTGAAGAAATTTAAGCAGAAAAAAAAACTAACTCAACCGATATGAAATATATACAAGTCATGGTGTGGTATATAGCAAATTTTGGGGTCCACATTTAGTAAAGGCTACCAAAAAGATAAACAGAGCTTTTATAAATGATCATCATGAGTCGCATCTTTTGCTTGGTGTGGATTGTGAACCCATGTGACTTATTTTTTGCCATTTCTTCCGATCCAGGACAAGTTGGTTGATGGACGCCCAACTTGATAGATGCCTGATCAAAAACATTTCCCTCTTTGACTTTCCTCTGCGTCTTTTGTCTTCTAACCCTCAAAGCATAACTTTGACAAGCCAGTGGTTGACTGTTTATAAATGAAGAATTGAAGAAAACAAAATTTTTCATAAACTATTTTATACAAAAGATAAGAAAGTTATTTCATATATTATTCAATTGGAATTCATTATCGAGATGAGTATTATTTATTAATTTATTTACTGGGGACTATTATCCTCATCTTTCTTAGTTTTTGTTTCATGATGTTTCGGACAACTATTCCTCTGGTCTTCATCAGATGGTAACCGTGATGGGATAGGAACTCCGAATCTCCTAACTTCATTGTCAGCAATTACTGCCATCCATAGTTGTTGTCGTCTCACCACGTTTTGGCCAATTAAATAATATATATACTATTCAGTACGGACCCGGCCATGGAAGATCAGATAATAAATAAACATGAATTTATAAGACCTAAAAAATCAGCCTTCATCGCCTTCGGGGCCCGTGGTGCAGTTGATAGAGATGTTGAATCTCTACGGTTCCAGGTGAGAATTGTCTGAAAATAGCAGTTTCAATCCTACCCAAAGCCGGCCAGAGGTTTACTTGGCTAAAACAACTAAGAAAGATGAGGATAATAGTCTGTAATAAATTATTTCATGTTAATAAATGTTCATACTGCAAACACGTGTTTGCTAAAGAAAATTCAGTTCGTAGCCACAAATAAAAATGTTAGTAGTGTGTATGTGTATCTAAGTAGTATATGGTTTCATCTACCTGGGTGCAGTTTTCACAAACAAAGTAGATTGCACCAAAGTAGCAAGATGACATATTGCAATGGCAAAGACAGCAATAATTCTACTAACCAATATCTGGAAAGACAGATCCATTACACAACGCACAAAGAAACGACTCCTGCAAGCTTTAGTATTCTCATTAGAAACATACGGAGCAAAATGTTGGGTCTTGAAGAAAGTCGGCAAGAGGAAAATTGCAACTTTTGAACTGTGGTACTACTGTAGACTTCTTTGTGTAAGTTGGGTTGACAAACATACAAACGAATGGATTTTGGAGAAGATTGGACCAGTGTAAGAATGTGTGCTTGACTAGGTGAAGAAAGTGGGTATGTGAGTCATCAAATTTTTCCGCTTCCTCCAGCCAAAGGCACGGAGAAGGATGTTGAGTGTTCTAGGGTCCTGTTCAAGGTACGGCCAGCTTGAGAATTTTCATGAAAACTGATTTTATTGATCCGTTTTTATAGAAGTTTATAAGTTTGCATTGGCTTACTATTTTCATATAGGCATGTTACTTTTTGGGGGTTGGAACGACTTTCTTTAGTTGAAAATATTTTAAGTTAAAACATTCCTGCAAAAACTTGCTTGCATTAGGAAGTGAGGAAGAAAGCGAATCCAAACAAAGAAAGAAAAGGGTAAGCAATTATTAGAGCCATTTGTTTTTAGTATTCGTGGGAATCTCTTAGGGATTCAGTTGTGACAATGGAATAGAGAATAAAGGGGGTTATATAAATTTCTGGATTATGAAAAGAGGCACCTGAAAAATATCAAGGAGTACAACAGTCAAGATAAGAAAATGCCAGCATCTCATGAACAAAACAATGTAAATAATGGAAATAACAGTATCTCATCTAAGAAATATCATCAAATATTCGTCTGTTTCAATTCTAATCCTATATTCAGTCTTATAAACAGAATCTTTACTAATGCTGATGATGCTATACCTTCAGGTTTGTTGATCATGTTGTTTTATCTTTTCCCGCGCTTTGCGATAGGTGAATGCAGCGCTGCGCCATCAGACATAGTCTTTGTGATTGATTCATCGACCAGCGTAGGGGAAAATAATTTTCAGAAGGTGTTAAATTTCATCAAGAACTTCCTGTCTGGAGCCGAAATTGGTCCTGAATTTGTGCAGGTTGGCATCTTGCTCTATAGCACGGATATTAACATTCAGTTCCACCTGAATGATTACAAAGAAAAAGGAGACGTACTTGCTGCAATCGACCGCATCAAGTACAGGTACGGAAGTACCAATACCGCTGGTGGCATTGAAGCAATGCGACGCAACATGTTCACACGTGAGAATGGAGATCGCCCATACGCAAAGAACATTGCTTTCATTGTCACTGATGGGGTATCAAATATCAATGCCTACAAAACAATGGAAGAGGCCCGGAAAGCCCGTTCCGAAGATATCCATATCTATTCCATTGGAATTGGCTTGGATGAGACAACTGAGCTGATGGCGTTAGCTTCTGAGCCGGCCGACAAAAATACATTTACAGTTGAAGATTTCGACGGCCTTGAGAATTTGAAGAAGGAAGTCTTCGATACTTTCTGTCCCACTACAGGTAAGGCTTCTATCTCAGCCACTGCCGTAGAGAAGCACCTCAGAATTTACGTCACTTTTCTTTTTCTCGGTTCACCTTGGCCCAACATGCCAGTCACCTTCTTCACAGAGTTTTCCTACATGTTTTTTTCCTACATGTATTTTCCTACATGTTTTTTTCCTACATGTATTTTTCTACATGTTTTTTTCACATATCTTAAATGAAAGCACAATTATTGACTGGTGTAATCTACTAAAAAAGGAAGAACGATTATTTTCCTTTACCTGCTCATTTTATTGCCCATTTGATTAAAAAAAAGAAATACTTGATATTTAAAATATGTTTTAAGCCGATTTATTTAGTGAAATAGTGATTTGCAGTAGCCATTTTGAATTTCAACAGAATCTAAAAACAAAATGCAGAAACAAGTAAATACTAAATATTTGGCTTCCATATTTTCACCCTTAATCGCTTCAACTCTAGTTATGTACTTAGTTTCTGTCAATATTTAAAATGGCCCCCACAGATTATTTTACTTAATAAGTTTAAGCAGAGTAAAAAGTAGATTTTGGCTTTACTTTAGACAGTCTCACTTCCCTTATTGTGTCCTTTAGTCCTTACATTGCATGAGCGATGTTTCTGACAAAGGGGGAAGAACTGCTGTTTTTTGGTTGGAATCTATTCATTTAACACTGATGGTTATTTTTTGACTTTGAAGTGTGTTTATCTGGAGCGATTACCATTAAAAGTCACTATTTACAAGAAAATAAATTGGCTTAAAACTTCTTTACAACATTTGTTATGTATTACAATATTACAACATACAGTTCATATTATTATATATATTCAGATTATTATTATTATTATTATTATTATTATTATTAAATATATAATCTATATCATATTTTTCTTAGTCTGTCTCTCTGTTTATCTGTCTGCCTGATCCATTTCTACTCAGAAACTACTGGATCTATCTGGTTGAAATTTTGTATGGATCTTTGTTATGATAAGGTTCAGCGAACTAAGTATTATGGCATCCGTTTGATGCAGGAATAATTAGAGATTAATATTGATTAGTTACCACAGTATCACATTTATTCTAGAAGTTTCGCATGAAGCACTCATTCGAAGTCAACTGGCTATAACTTTTACCCATTTTTAATGGGCTAGAAACTTTAGTTAAATACGATTTTTTTAACAAACATGTTACAAATGAGTAGGTAAATCAAAATAAAGTGTTTTTGACAAATTTTTAAACTGTTTTTAAAAAAAAATTAATTTATG